>NC_134186.1:12162830-12471511 GCF_964188355.1 Buteo buteo | reverse complement strand
CTCAGTTCTGATGCCACAACCATCCCCCCTCAGTAACTGATTGCGATGTTGGTGCAAATGAGCATGACCTTGTTTAATAAGCTGGAGAAGTAGCTGATTTTGGAAACTGAAATGCAACTTTCACTTGGCTCCCCCCATCTAGCATCATAAATAAAAGTTGTTATAAAAAAGTAACTATAAGTAAGACATACTTAGTTTAACTAGAATAGCTTAAGACATTAGTGATTTACTGAGTCCAGAAGTTTGTTTGCAAGGTTCTGAACTGGCTTCATACCAGATCTCTTGCAGTTCTGTTTCCATATACTGCCCACAACTGAGTCAAGTATCAGGATAGCCTGTGGACTGTTCTAAGCAGCATAGACGAACAGCTATTTCCTTTCAGCAACAATTTTTCCTTATTCTCAAGAAAATACACATCCATTTTTATTTTCTTCCTAAACATGACAAGGGGATAAAGAGGCTGCAGGAGCCTCAGACACAGCACTTACTGGTTTTGTGCTGTTTCACCAGCATGTTTAACTCATGATGACACGTAGGATAGGTGAAGACCTTCTGATATGCAAGGTCATTCCTGAACCACAAATATTATTATTAAGGGCCTTGAAGTCCCTAAAATGTCATGTCAGAAGGGATCTGTCACTAGTTAATAGGAGCTGTGGATTGTCATTTAAAGGTCCTGTTTCTTTCCTCCCTCCCTGCAATTTCACAAAGATTAAAAAATAAAGGCTAATAAATAAATTAAAACAACATATACAATACCCAGGGTGGGCAGCAGGTAAACAGACTAAGCCATGCCTTACATAGATCCTGAAGCCAGCATTTTTGTGGGGTAAGGATCAAAACAAATGGGAGAGAAAGAAGGAGGTTGCTCATTAAATAATTATGGGTTTTAGTCTAAATTGCTAAGTAAAAGAGTCACTGTATGTTTAGCAGATGCTACTGTGTAAAACTAAATCCACTAAGATACCAGCATGTTCCTCTGTTTTTCTCCCTGCTCTACTTCATAAGCAGGATTTTCATGATCAGACAAGCATCCACTGAACAGCTGGGCACAGTTTGCCAATTTTATAGCAATCAGTGATCACTGAACCCATCAAGTTCCCTTCCCAAACCAGAAGCACCAAAATAATAATAATAAGCTTGCAGGGATGAAAAAAAATTCTTCCATCTGTTCACATTTTTACACCCCTTATACTGCAGGTTTATTTCATTTGGGAAGAAGCTTCCTCCCTCATTTGGGGGATATGGAGGAGAGACATTTTATTTGGTCTTTCCATTTGTTGATATTTTTGGTAACCAACACAAAGGCAAATCAGACATCAGCAAATCCTGTTATACATTATATATTATCATACACTACACTTAAAAAAAAATTCTCTAGCTCTTATAGAACATTGAGTCTTCAATTTCCAAAGTAGTTTGTGTAAGGAACATTATCAACATTATAGGCGACAAAAGAGAAATGTCAAGAATCAAGTCTCAAAATCAGAGATAACTAAAGAAACCAAACCTCCTGAGTCCAGCTGTTTGCTCACCTACCTAGAAAATCTTCATAAAACAGCAAAGAAGAAATGGCTTTTCCTTTTAAGAAAAGCAAAAGGGTAGATGGGCATAAATCAGTCACTTCAAAATTCCACTTAATTGGAATGACTTAATTGGCTTTGGGAGAACCTTTATGGACTTGCATTGAAAAAAAGCTATGTTACAAATAGAAGGAGTGACAGGGAAAAAAACCCACAAATCTCTCAACACCTGGATACACTATTTGTGACCTTTTCAATCTCAGGATATCTCAAGTATCCAGCAGATTGCTACTTCTGTATTTCCCCTATGGTCCTACTAAGACAGATCACCAGAACTACAGATCATGATACATCAAGTTTGTGGTGCACATTCTAGACACAGCATCAACACTTAATTCAGTTCTGAAGGGGTTAATAGGGAAATTTGATCCTTTATATTGCCCTAGGAAATACACAGTACATCCCTGATTAATGTGACAGGATGCATCAGTTCATAAAGGGTGAAATTTACCCTTGCACAGTAGGCTAGCACAAGACCAATGTATTACTTAAGTCTCACTTCAGCACTTAAAACAACAAAATATCAAAGCTTGGTGGATGGACAGCATGACTGTAGATGAAATTCAGCGTCGACAAATGCGTAATAGAAAGAATAATGTGAACTAGTAATATAAGTTTCTGACTCCCAAGTTAACTGGAGTCATTCAAGAAAAGACCATTATTTCGGACAGCATAATAAAAGTATCAACTCTATGTGCAGGGGTAATCAAAAGTGACAACAAAATGTTGAACAATGAAATCGAAAAATTATACTTGAGAATGAGATGATGCCAATGTATAAATCAATCATACATCCTCAGCTGGAGTACTGACCTCAAAAATGCATAGCAGTAATAGGTAACATTAAGAGACAGACAAGCAGCAAAAACAATGACTGCATGAGGATTATATTAGGGTAGAATGAAAAAATATGGATTGCCAGTTTTCAAGACTTGAGTAAAAAGATACATACTAAATAACCTTAGAGAAACACAGGACAATGAAAGGTATAGAGATGATATATTAAGAATGCCCCTTTTCTTAATATCAGGATGTGTGTTATCTCGATAACGTAAAATGGAACAAAGTTTTAAATGGAGAAGGAAGTAAAAGGAGAAAAGGTTTTTGATGCTCCTTTTCATTCATCCACATATATCTGAAATACAGATGGATATTGGGAATAGATTCATATCCCTATATTAGAATAAAAACCAACCAATAGATAAGCTTTGACACGTTCAGATAGAAGGCAATTACTAACCAACAGATACTGAGGGCAAAAAAAAATAATCCTACTATTGGTGATTCTGAAGTCAGCTGCTGCAACATTTCTAAAACTGTCCACTGAACAACATCTACTACAACATACTGTAGCAAGAGAGAACACCGGTCTGATAAAAAAAAAATAATGCTGTTTTATCATAACATTCCTGTTGTGCCCATCAAGAACTAAGCTGTCTAAAACTGACAGCAGTGTACAGTAGAGATAACCAAGACACTTTCAAATTAGCAAATTCAGGTATCAGCCCAACTCAATACAGCAGTCTGGAGCCCTCCTTCTTGCCTGACTAGTAACTGTCGTGTAGACATATGAAAAGTTGACCTAGGTTTGGGCTTGACAGTGCCAAATGGCATGAGATTTGGACAACATCCAAAACTGATCTAAAAGAAAGGCCCTTTTACAGTTTTGCATGTTACTCAGATGAAAAGTAAGTATGTAGTTGTGTTCAGTTCTGGAACAAAAACCACTTTTCCTACAAGCATTCTCCTGAAATTCAAACATGTAGAGACCTCATTTAAAATTTTACCTGTAATTAACATCACCTCTGTTTAACTGTGCATGTTTCACCTATGTGACTATTTATCAGTCGATATTAATATAAAATTAACAACTTCTATGCCTTCTAGTGAAAAGGAAAGGAAGTACAAAAATTATGAAGTCTGATGTGGAGCAAGCTAAGTACTGGGAAGCAACCGAGTAAACCTCACATGAAGGATTATCCTTATTTTCTCAAGGATTTAATTCCAGCAAGGAATTGAACTAATGACTTCCCCTTCCTTACCACCTCCTACTGCCAACAGTCAGATAAAATAAACTTAATCATATAGATTTTTATCAAGATCTCTTGAGAGAGAAAGAAGTAATTTCTGGACTAGAGGCCAAGCATAAGAATTTTAAGCCCAAAGGTCAATTTTCTAAGAGACTTGTTAAGTACTTGTAGATAGCTTACAACAGAGGCAAGATCCAAGCTGTGGCTATTATAGCAACATAGAAATACAGTTGCTATAAATTCAGAGACCATTTACTTACAGAAAGAAAGTAAAGAAAAAGGTAAAGATTACAGAAAGGCTTTTTCAAAGACAGAAACAAATACGCACCTCTTTGAAGGAAAGGAGTGATATCTACACCTTTAGATACCAAAACCTTTCATAATGTGTGTGGGTTTGTATTTCTCTCAAGTAGCAATGTTTGAAAAGAGAGAATCCAAAATTTAGATCCTTTCTCAAATTTAAAATTTATAGTCTCTGCCTTTATGTAGAAGGTCAAATCCCTAACAAGGGTAAGTCAGTCCAGCAGCACGGAGCCCAAGTCTCTTAACCAAATAGCACCAGCTGAGGATCTAGCCCATAGTCACAGAACCTGACCTTTCCTTCAGTTACACTGGATAAAATAAATCAACTCCAGTTAAGGTGATGGGATACAAATTCAGACTGTTTCCAGAGTAATGCATGGTTAAATTGTGTTTTCGATAGCCTCAGAACCATCATGCCATTTTTACAACAGCATAAGCAAAGCACTAATTTGCCTGTGGAGAGAGGCAGACTCCGGGCTTCTTCACGATCTCACATATCCCACTTTTACAGCCTGTCATTACACTAAATACCTTTCTGTTTTTCATAATGGTGAGTGAGCTTACAGTCAATCACGCTCCACAGTGCTGAGCTTCCAAAGCAGCATGGATCAAGATCTTTCCATTCCCTTTGAAATCCAAGTCTGGATTGCTCCAGCTTGTTTGTCAATAGAGCAGTTTTTTCAAATGCTACAGTTCGATTTTACAATGCTGCTGGCAGGGCTGGGAATCAAGCTAAATCCGGATGCATCCAGCAGGGAAAGTTGCCACAGGGGAAGAGTGAAAAATCAAAGGGTGAGCAGTAAGATGATCCTATACCATTGACTTGCTGAATGCCAAAGAATAAAGGTTTAATATAGCATCAGAGGAATAAGAAAACCAAAAAACTTACTTCCAATACTGTCAATAGTTGTTACTATGAGAGTCAGAGATGGGTTTTTTGGGAAACAAAAAACTGGAAGAAAAAAATGCTGCTCCATATGTATTGCTTCTTAGTCACCCACTTACATTTCAATTACTAAACGCTTCTTCTCAGCAGTATATGTCATTTTAAATAAGCATCATAGTTGACAATAAGAGAATGTATCAGGGGGTTTTTTTTGGTACAGCTTATAATCCAATCATATTTGACTAATATTTCTATCTGTACCTTTTAATGCTTATGGTCTGATCTTTGCTGAGGTGGTTTACTCTACATGTAATTCAGGAGCAGCAGCTACAAAATATTCTCACTTATAACAGCTTTCTGGTAGCACACATTTGCTGACTTCAGTATGGTGACTCTTATATGGACATACGGAAGACAGTAAGGTCCATAGTAGGACATTATGCCGCTCTGCTGTGTCAAACTGCTGTAAATCCAAAGAAATGTCAATGAAGCACTGGAGTTGCAACAGGAAAAAAAAATAGTAGCAAGAACAAAAATCTGATGCATCATTATGTGAGAATTTTCATGTAAAACACAATCTCTGAACAAAATACAAATGGTACAAATCTGATGACCAGGGAAAAGTTTAGACTCTCAGGTAAAACAGCCTGTTATAACCAGGGGAAACCAAAAACTCCACGATGGCAAAGTGTCGGTTTAAAACTGATATTTAACTACTATTTTGCATACAAACTGGCTCACATTATGCAACTTCCAAAATGTGGTAAAATAGCACATCTATGCAACTTCACAGCAGGACAACCATTAGGATGGCAAAAATGTCAAAGTCACATTACCAAACATATCCAAGGAACAAAAACAGAGCCAGTAAGAGGGCAAATAAATTTTCAACACTTTCTTTTCAAATCTCAGTACTCTGCAGGTCAGGAAATAACAGAAAATCGAAGAAAAAGTGCATCTGAGGCTACTGACACTATAATCATAGCTGCTTCTCTGTTAAGGTTAGGGAATAAAGTCTTGGAGATTTAATTCCTCCTAGGATACACCTATAGCTACACTGGGATCAAACCAAAAGCCTTATTGAGTTCAACACCCTGCCTCCAGCAGTAGCCATAAACCACTTGAATTCATTTTTAGGCTGGAAACAAACATAATTTAAGATATTCACTAGAAGAAGTATTTAGAATAATCAAGACAGGAGGGGAGGCACTTCACTTTTATACTTGAAATATGACTCACTTTCACCTCATCCCCAGTCTAGTAACTCAATTTTTAAAATTTTTTTAAAGCTTTGAACTGCCATAGGCTTGTGGCAAAACAGGGCAAATTCAGGTTTTTTTTAAAAAGAGAATTCCCTTATCCTGGCTTTTGCATTGTTATAATTTTTATGGATTTAGTTTAAAAGTTTATAACCCTCTCCACTGAATGGCAGAAAGTTGCTTAGGCCTCTCTGCCAATTTGACAAGTACATTTAGGAAAAAGGATACAAAGGGCCCAAAGTCTTTCTTTTTTTCTTTTTTTCTTTTTTTTTTAAGCTGTGACTGAGCAGGCAATAATTCATTTTTATTCCGCCTCCAAAAAATGACCAGCAACCTACTGCAGCATGTGTTAGAATGTTGTGTGTTTTAAATGACAAACAGGCACATGAATAAGCAAAAATAAAATCATGCTTTGGAGGCTGTGGGTTACTCAAGAACTAGTGATGCTTCGACCTCTACTATGATTCTCCATTTTTTTATGTTTAAAAAAATAGCTCTAAGGTGACAAAAGCTCTGAATCTTTAACATTTAAAGATGCCAAATCCACCCTTTGTTCATCTTATTTTTATGCCAACATATCTCCACTCAGTTCCGTGGATTTACTCCCAAAATGTATTTCTTCACAATTTAGAGAAGGAAAATCTCAAGTAAGCTTTCACTGTCAAGATCAGTGACAGGATAGCTGGGTAGAAGGTTGGGGAATTTTCTTCCTCCTAGCTTTCCCCTTTCATTTTACGCCCTTTTCACCCTATGTTAACTGCAGGAATTAAAAGTCAGAAGTTGACACTATTACTTTAATATATAAACTATGTGCACAGAGAGTTCTTTGCACGGATCAGACTCTGACCCCAAAACATGCGAGTGACATATGCACTAGGCTGGACAGCCTTCATAATTGAGGCAAACCTGGCAAAAAGAGTCAAGACTTACACCCCCAAAAGTATCATGGCTGAAGCAATACTTTTGCATCATATGTCTTCGCTGACATAAACGTCTCTTGATAATTGTTAGCAATTATATCACAAGTGACCTAAAGCATTATCCAGTAAGGCCACAAATTTGTATTATCTGCTGTTCACAGTATGAAGTTCAACCAAATACTGAGAAGGGGTCACATTCTGCAACCACTATCTATCTTTTAAAGTAATAGAATTTACTCTGTAACTTAATGCTTTCTATTTAACAATCCCATTAGCCTTATTTAAAACAAACAAACAAATAAAAAACAAAACAATAAAAACCACACACACAAACCTAGTCAGTAACTTCTGTTTCACTTTACAGACACACAGTATGTTTCAAATATCACAGCCAAAAATCAGTGCATTTTAAAACAACTAATTTTAACTGGAATTATTTGCCCTAAAACCTGAAATTGCAGAAATTTTGTCTGTGCAGCTTCAGTTACGTAAAAGCTTGCTTTTAAAAAAAAAAAAATACAACTTCAGGCTTCAATGATAACAAAACCGTATGTCTTCTTGCAAAGACAGAGTATTTATGTAGTAACATAGTTGCAGATACAGCATGATTTTGACATTTACTGTAGTACTGGAAAGGGAACAAGTCAAATGCATCCCTGGCACAGCTTTAATAATTTCAAAAAAACATTTGCACATAACTCTGGCTTACCATCTCAAAAATAGTATGGAGTAATATTTTATTTTTCCTACTTTCTGAACTCCCATTTTTACCTCCCAGTACATAACTTAATACTTCAAAATAGGTCTTAAGTGGGACTCAAGTGATAGCTAAATCTCATACTAGCAAAAGGGTAAATTTCACTCCTAGAGCGCTCTTGAGAAGATTCTCCTTGCCCATTAGTCAAAATATTTTTCCAGGCAGTAGCTTGCAATATAACCATCATTAATGCCCATATACCAGAGTAGTAAGGTCATCTCTTTAAAAAATTCTTTGATATTTCAATTTTCAAGTTCATCAGCAGCCTCCTCAGAAATGCCTACATTCCTAACAATTCATCCAGTCTTCAGAATAACCCATTAGCCTTACCACCCACTTCACACCGACCTATACCCTTTCCAGAAGCTGAAACTTACTGAAATAATGTTTGGTAAATAACATTTTGCCAAATAAGACCATCAGTATTATCAGCTGGGTGCATTTATTAACCTTGCTTTGCCTTTTACATTCCACTTCCAAATTTAGGTGGGGGTGGTGATGAGATGAGGATTGAAAAGGAAAAGAGAGGCTATATAGGACTATGTGGCAGCTTAATTGGAGGCATTTTTAAAGGCTTCTCTATCAGTCTGTCAGAATTTCCAAAGGTGACTTAAAAAAAAAAAAGGGGGGGGGGGAAGAAAAAAAACCCCACACCACCAGAGGGCTGCTGTCTGCAGAAAAAGGAAACTGCTCCATTTTAACACTGCAGTATAATTCTACCAGCTCCACAGAAGCATAAATAAAAGTGACCAAGTTATAAATCTTTTCTAAGTAGAACACACAGCATCATACAAACATAGTTTTACTCAGTGACATTTTGTTTGAGAGATAAGGGACAAATGTCCCTAAGGAAAGAAGCAACAAAAGTCAGCACAGCCACAAATTGTCAAAATAGGAACATCAAAGCTATTTTTCTATTTTATTAGATAGTTAAAATAACTTTAGTCTTAAATTGCAGCCACAGAGATTTCAGCACTTATGTATCAATGTTACAATAATCAAGAGAAGAAGCTATGGAAGACAAATACAGTATGAAAAGTTATCATCACCTGCACAGACCAGGCTATATAGTCTGGTCTATCCTCAGGAGATGAAAATCCACAGATGTATATTAAATAAAATCAAGCTAGCAAAAATGAACCCTAGCTAACTAACTAACTAAATAAATAAATCACTAGGCCTAAATAGTAGGGTTATCCCAGGCCTTTCCATGCTGCTTTTTATTTACGAAAAAGTTATCAACACTAGCTGGCTAATCCTGTCAGTTCCAAAGGGGAAGCCAATCATTATTTTAGTTTTACAGAAGGGCATCAGTCATTCAGTTTTACAGAAAAAAAAAACCAAAGATAAATTAACTTGCCAAAGGCTCCACCCCAACTCCATGGCTGAGCCTGTTAGGGCCAGTGAAGACTACATAGTTACTGTTTTTGAATAATCTGCCTTCTAACTGCACAATGACATGAACAGACTCTGTTTTGTAGATGTCTCTACTAATCTTCCCTCAAGAAATGACCTGACCAGGACCCTGTAGCGTTTTAGAGACCACAAGAGTACAAACATGGACCCAATCCCTTGAGAAGTTGAGTACCTTTAATCCAAGAGGCCTTGAGAGTACAGAATAATCTTTCACACTAGAATTAGAACTCTACAGGATGAAGCACAAGGTTGGGGTTTTGCATACACAAAAAACCCCATCCGTGAAATGAAGTCATACATACACAAAGTGTACAGTGTATTATATATATAAATGCTCAGTTTATCCACATCTGACATACCATATTGAATTGTAGCTGATGCAGGATTTATCAAGAAAGTGCAACAAAGACACAACTGGTACAAATAAATAATTGGGTAAAGATGTGGAAGACTGGACTTCCACACAGGGCAAGGTTCTTAGGTGCTCTGGTACAATTCTCCAATCCTCACATAGCCTGCACTGCCCTATTTTCACTGCTGCTTGTGCCAGAAGATAATAGTGTTAACCACCTGATTGCAAGGTAGACATACCCTTTGATCAGGATCCCTTGCCTTGCCATGTTTTCAATTCCCACCATTTCAATGAGGGGAAAAAGGCCTACGACACATGGGTTTCTCCCCTCTGGTAGACTCTTCAGAAATCTGCAGTAGATAAATAGACACTTGAACAGTAAATATGATGTTAAGTTTACTATTCTAATCAATCTTTTTTATGAATTCTTGAGAATTCAGACCACCTGGTTCTGTAGAGCCACAGGTGCCAAAACACTGACAAAAAATAAGCATTGGTGGACCTAAAGAGGCTCTTGGCCATAACTCATCTGATTCAATGATGATAAGAGTAATGGTGATGACAGCATTATGATGCAGATCTAGAAACCATGCCTATTTTTGCAGCATTCCCTCTGAGCACGAAGAGCCACCTGGTAACAAGGTGGCAACTGTCCCAACCATGCTAGTAGTCTGGCTGTTGCTTTCCCTAGCAAAAATGCAGTAATGATAAAGGTAAGGACATCCTAAAGCTTACTGCAAACTGGTGGGGTGATTTCAGTATATGTATGTGTGGAATACTAAAGAAGAATTACTACTAAGGTACTAAAGTGTTTGTGTGCCTTAATTTGTCTGTTAGCTGAGCAGACTTCTGCTTTAAGGATGAAAGATAGTAATTTGTAAAATGCTGGGCCTGTATTTTCACTTTGAATTTAATCTGCTTGCAGTATTATTCCACTTTGTGCTCTAATTTGCTTGAATATTCACCGCAGAGGAGATGTATTCCTAGGCTGCTCTTAACTAGAACACTGCCAGAGGTCTGCCTCTGCTGCCATCAACGAGGAGCTTGCTCATGGGTCAAACTCCCCTCTCAGATAAACTTGAGCAAGGCCTTTAAGTCACTAGGACTGCATAGATGTAACTGAGTGGGGAATTTGACAAAGTAATGTCTTCAGCGCAATCAGGAAACAACCAGAAGCAAAAGAGATGTGATTTCACAAATATGACCAATGAAATAAACCACAGACCCAGAAGAAAAGCAGCATGGGACAAAACCCAGCAACACCAGGACAGATCTTTCTTTGTTGTCGATGACTACTGATTTTAATCAAGCTTTACTGGTTTATAGGAGTGGGAAGTTTGGAAAAAAAGTGTAAATTTTACTAGTTTGAACAGCTAACGAAAAACTGTTTAAGGCTGGTACTTGCAAAGTATAAGGAATCTTAAAAGCTGTGCCACTCATAGCCATGTCTTTTCAACAAAACAAATCCCCTCGTTTAATAGGGCTATAGCGCTTGTGTCATTGCCAAGTTCTAATATAATACTTGGCTTTGTCTTTGGTGACGATTTTGTACAGACAGGCATTGCAAACACACAAACAGCTCTCAGTCTTCCTCTCAGCTTTCTGCAGGAAAGGACTACTTCAAATACTGCCACTGTACTGAAATGGATACATAGAGGAAATACAGAGAGGGCTCCCTTCTTCCCACACTCCCCAATCACTGAGTTCAGCTTGCAAACAGAAAGGACCAAGTTCTAGCCTCCATCCTCCCTGCTTTGCACTGCTCCAGCAGCAGAAAGTAGGCAGGAATCCAGCCTACAAAGCTGACTGGGGATTCCCCCAGCATTAAGGAATCACAATGTGGTTTACCACCACTTTTTCCTCTTAACTTTGGTGCAAGAGTCTTAACTAAATTGAGGGCAATATCTGAAGAGTAGCTGTATTCCAGCAATCCCAATCTGCCATAGCAACATCTCATGGCCTTCAAAACCAAATGCAGATTAGAGAAGCTGTGCTGTTTAGGACAGCTTTGCTTTAGCCTGATTTCTTAAGGAAACAAAATTTAAATGTTCAGGCAGCCTGTCTGCAATTCCCCCATAACATGAGAGTAAATTAGCAAGTTTCAACCAAGTTTGAAAGAGCAAGGGAAGTCTCTAAGATTCTACAAATTTCATGGAAAGTGCTGAATGGGGGGGGGGGGGGGGGGGGAGATTCAAACAATTGCTCCCACAATGGAAAGAGTAATTGTGATTTAATCTTTAATGTATTCCAAAAGAAAGAAAAAAAGATGGACAGGCAGCAGAGAGAGCTCCAAATGAGCCATAAACAGTCTTCACCTAGCCCAAGAGACAAGGGACAGAGAGAGAAAGGAAGAGGAGGAGGAAAATATGGGGTACAAAACTGGACAAAACAGAGCTCCTTAGTTTCACAGTTAACTGAAAAAGTTATGGTTTGGTTGCACAGGATAACACAAAATAGCAGAAGAGTTGAAGTTGGAAGTGATCTCTGGAGATCATCTAGTCCAACACCCTTAGTCAAAGCAGAGTCAACTAGAGCAGGCTGCTCAAGGCTGTGTCTAGTCTGGTTTTGAATATATGCAAGGATGGAGACTTCCAAATATCTCTAGGCAACCTGTGTCAGGTTCAACCCACCCTCACAGTGGAGAAGCTTCTTCTCATATTTAAATGGAACATACTATACACACACAAAGGCCCAAGTAAGATTAGTGCCTTAGCATGAAAGGGATTATATGCAGATTATGTAACACAAATTATCTTTCCTCTTAGTTCACAACCTAGGCAAGACACATGAAATGTGGAAGAAAAAAACATATTTAACAGAAAATAATTCTCCAAGGACACACAGTGCATCAGGGTTAATTGCCCAAAGACAATGCATCTGTATAAGAAGTGGGAGTAAACCATAGAAGTACCTTATTTTTCAGTCTACCATGACCATACAGTTTTAAAAAAAAATAAATCTTTAACAATAACAAATGCTTATTTAGAGATAGGCTATTTTCTTGCTTAAAGTATTTCTACCAGCTCTTCTAGCAGTAACCATTAACCTATTTAAACAGGGCTGAAATGATAAAGGGGCTGAGTCTCAGAACTGTAACATGCCCCAAAGTTTTCTCAGAATACCATCCTAAAGTCTTCATTAATTTACTATAGGAGATTGCAGCTGTAGAAAGAACCAAATACCTGTCTAGCATACTCTAGATTAGGATGCCAATCCTTGAACCAGTTTCCAGTTTGAAGAGCCAAGGTAACTTTGAAGTTTAAAACAAACAAACAAACAAACAAAACCAACAAACAAAAAAAAAACCCCAAAAACAAAAAACCAAACCAAACACAAAAAAAACAAACACAAAAAAAACCACAAAAAACACAAAACCCCCCCAAAACCCGAACAAAACCAAAAAAAAACCCAAAGAAACAAAACCCACAAAAAACCACACCCAAAACAAAACAAAACCAAACAAAAAAACACAAAAAAACCACAAAACCAAAAAACCCCCCCAAAAACAAAAAAACACAAAAAACACAAAAAAACCACACAAAAAACAAAAACAAAAAAACCCACAAAAAACAAAAACAAAAAAACCCACAAAAAACAAAAACAAAAAAACCACAAAAAACAAAAACAAAAAAGCCCCAAAAACCAAAAGAACAAAAAAACCAAACAATAAAAAAAACACCACCCCCCAAAGCCCCCCAAACAACAACAAAAAGAACTAAAAACAAAAAAAATGAACTAAAAAAAACAACAAAAAAAGACCCCACCAAACCAAAAAACAGATGACCAGAACTTCAAAAGGAAAACCATAGACCAATCCCGTACCTGCTGACAGCAGGTCATCTCAATGCGACAGCCAAGCCACCCATCATTTACAACCTGAAAATACAACGAGAGCTTTGGTCTAGAATACTGGGAAAGATGAAGAGATTCCAATAAGGTAAAAAACTAGGACTCAAATCCATTACTTAATCTTAGGGATAGGTCACAGTTATTAAAAGGAATTCACACAGTCATTGAATGAAACTTACCCAGGGCAAATGGCTGGCATGATGAGTAACCCAACCCTCAGCTGGCAAACAGTCAGCAAAAGACATGAGAAATTTTTAAACATCCCACACAGTGCATTTCATACCACAAGGATTTGTAATCTTAAGTCTTCTTTTCCTACTTAAACTTATGCTTTAATTCAAATGCAATAAAACAGTAGTCTTAGCAAAGTCTTGTGCTAGCTTAGCTCAGACTTTATCAGAGCAGGACATTGCTTTTAAAATAAAATTTAAAAAAAGGAAATCGTACATCAGCAGCTCATGTTTAGCTGCAAATATGTTATTGCTGGTCCCTCTTCCTCATAAATTATATTACCATAGGGTGGATGAGCCAACATTATGAACCTGGGCTACAGTGTACCTCATCCTGGACCAAAGCAACAGAACAATCAGTTTTCCAAGAAAAGCATCTGTGTAGAAATCTAGTGTGTACACTGCTACGACACATAAAGTAATTAAGAAAAAGAGTGAAAGGCGATAAAGAGCCAAGCAATTCCATCAGCATTCCCTGGTGGGTCACTATGAAGACCTGGTACATTCTCATCGGCAGCTGAAGGACTGCTGTTCAACCTTTGGCAGACTGAAACTTAATCATTCTAAGAGTAGGCTTTAGACAGACAGTAGGAAATTAACACATTTTTGGTCCAGACCAGTTTGCTTCTCCCAGAAACCAGCTCCTCCATTATTTTTGTTCCAGTCAATAGTGCTTTTAATAGCTAAATGACAAGGGCAGTGTGCTTATGGCACGTTAAGGATGAACACACAAAGGAATGACACTGCAAAAGCAGAGCTAGTAATGTAGACATTATTAAAAAAATATACATTATCACACTGATTCCCCCCCCCATTAAGCATACACTGCAACAGATAACAAATCAAAGCTGCAAGAGCCTCAGGATATAAAAAGAGTATGTTGTTTTGTAAGTAGAAGCAGGCAGTCAGAAAAGCACTTACTAAATGGATGTCTGAAAACAGTTTTCCATCATTTTAATTTTTTTTAAATTTTGTTAAAGTTAAGCACTTCACTGGAAATATTATCACGCCTATAATTCCCACATAGTGCTGGAATGCTAAAACAAAAAAGAGATAGTAATGGCACACCTTAAGCCACTTGATGCTGATTTCTCTCCTCAATTCCCCCCTGCACCCTGCATTAACCCATTTACTGTCAGCTGATGTTGCAAATCTTGGTGCAAAGCTTTTACCAACCTTAATTTCCTTTTGCCAGTAACTGGCAAGTTATCTACTTTTTTCCAAACTCCTTAATTATCAAATCACTGATTATCAATGGATGGATGTTAGATAAGAAACTGAAGAACAGCCTGTTATCAATGGTAAGCTACACAAGGAATGGTCCCTTCCAGTCTAACCTCACCCCTTCCACCACACCAAATTAAAAAAGTTTATTTGAACAAGAAATTAAAAAAAATATTTCTTTTCCTCTTAAGTATGCAATAATCTTTATACAAGAAAGCCAGAGTAGGAACAACAGAAGTCTGAAAGGCAGAAACTGCCTGGCACAGTCATGGGGTACAAAACAGTAAGCTCAGCCATTAGAACTTTGTGAAAGAGTTATTTAGGGCAGCTTTAGGGCTACTTTAATTTATGTCAGTTGACGATGATCTCTGTGGCCTTCAGGAAATAATAAAATAATTTCCTCAAAATAAAAATGAGCGAGCTGACAACTCAAGATAAGTATTCTATTCTACCCATTCCAGCACTGAGTAACTACCCATCAGCTATCTGCACCAGCCTGAAGGTTACCCTGCACTACTATGAAGGCAACAGTACCATTTGCAAGAAAACATACCTGGATTTGTTTAAATATGAGCATCATCATTTACCTTCTTTGTTCATATTGCTCTTTATCCTCAGTCTCATGACACACTTCATTTATTATCCTTTAAAAACTGTATCCCAAGGTCATTGCAAAAGAAACAGTATATTCCTGTTTATACAGTCCACAGGACAACAGTGATCTCATAAGCATCTCTGCCACAAACAACGCATTCAAGAAAAAATTGCTTGCAGCTACATCAGTAGCAAGTAATACACTTTTATGAAAGGAACCAATACAATTTCCTCTGTTCCACCTAAATTTCCAATTTTCAAAAGCTATGAAGCAATGAAAAAAATCTTCTGGGTAGATTTTTTCTTCCATGGTTTTAACCGCAATTTTATCAGTAATGTTTCTAGTCTGTAAACAGATTTAAAGGAATTAATAAAAATGTTATACCCCTATTCAAAAGTAAATGTAGAATAAGTCAAATGGAACTGGATGAACACTATTAGTATGCTCTAAAAGTAGGCATTTGAAATTAAGTAAGTTTAGTTTGGTCACGTTTGTGTGCCTTTTAAAAAAAAACCTTTCTGGAAAACCTCTCATCTTCCAGGCAAGGGTGCTTATGCGAATCATACCCAAACTGTCCAGGAAAACTAAATTTTCAGTTTGCACTTGCAAACATTTATGTTGGAAGCGCTCGCACAACTATACAAATAGAACATAATACTCTTATGCAACACATCCAACAGACTACATTCAAGAGTACAGTTCAGATCTTTGAATATTGTTTAAGTGCAACCAATTCGTAAGTGAGGTAAAAACAGTTGGGGAAAGGAGATAAAAATAGTTGTTTGCCAGAAAATCTGAAACAAATAATGGCTTAAAGAAAATCACTCTGCACTTACAGACACTGCAGATGAAGACAGTTCAAGTTCATTAGAACACTATTTACAACAAATTATTCATGTTACTCTACAGATCAGCATGGATGTTTTGCAGTAAAACAGTAGTTTATGCATGAACTGAAAATGGAACAATCTCCTCATATTCCATAAGCAGAACGAACGGCATTATTGACTAGGATTGCTAAACATCTTGGGTTTGTTTAAAACAAAACCAGAAGATATCTGTGGGATATTTCTTAATAGAACAATCCATGACAAACAAAAAAATTCCACCCTTACCTATTTATCATGGGCTTGATGATCTTTCTACCGAAGTCAGCTCAACTTAAAACACTGACTGACTTCACAGGGCAATTCACAGTATCTCGGCATTTGAAGAGGAACACTCCTTGAGCATTCATTTATGACTCTGCCTTTACTCTACCTTCATGGAAATCTATATCCAGGCTTCCACCTCTTCTTATTTTGACTGTTCTCCTATGTGCATAATACATTCCTCATGCAATGTCTCTTACTTCAGAGGGCATTACTTCCAAATTTCTCCTGAAAGCTGGAATTCTTTGACCACCTACATTTGTTCTATATTACCTACCTACTAATTTTGAGGTGGACATTGACATTTATTATCACCATTGCAATTACTGTTTAACTCTCTAAAGTATACAATATTAAAGACTTCCCAAAATATAATGTATGGAGTAAATTTATAGTATACTGAAAAATATTTTATGTTGGAGAATCCAAAACATACACTGGCTGTTCCACTCAATTTACAAAAGGAATTTTAAGAACCCACTTAAAATGCTACATTTGCTCTTTTCATGGAATCACAGGTATTCCAGAGATCAGAAAGAATTCCTCTCAAGAGGTAAATTCCATTGAGAAGCTTTTTTAATTTCTCCAACCTCTCTCATCATTCTAATGCAGTCCTTCCCACTGTAGCAGCACAAAATGACATTACAGCAGTGATGGAAAGTGTAAGAGTGCTTGAGCAGTGCAAGAACTCTATTTGTGAAATCACTGCTTCCGTAGCTCCTGCTGATGTCTGAAACGTAGGTATATATAGTCATATAGTCCTACTCATTTGACGGTACCCAAATTTTAACAAATCTTGGGTAAGAAAGCTTATTGTGCTTTACAAAGAAAAACAATCATTCAGAGCCTGCTCCTGTTTGAACAAGTTCATAATAATTTTGCTACTGATATTGGGGTAGAAGACTAAAGGTGTGCCTTTACAAAGTTTGCAGAAAGATGGAAGCTAAAAATCATTTTCACTGCAGTTGGCAAACAGGATTTTGCTTTAAAAAAAAAAAAAAAGAAAAAAGTGAAAGTCATGAAACGGATATCTGAACTTTGCAGTTCAGACATGCAGCATGGTAATACTAGTTTACTTCAGTCAGTAATGCAGGCAAACAGTACTTCTGAACAATCGGATCAAAGGTATGTAAAGTTAAGAAAGCCCAAATCTCTCAAAACTCATATCCAGTACTTAAAAATCCATTAAGTCTCAGTCCCTATGACATAACCTTTCTTGGTAAAATTTCATTCTTAAGACCTCTGTTGCCCACCGTATTGCTTGCAGTAGTTTATTTCTATGATTACTAATAAACTGTTTAAGTCTTCACAGACTATCATGACAAAGGGTATGGATTCACTGTTTTGAAAGAAACTTTTTTAAGGGAAGTAAAATATATATATGAAAACATTAACAGAATATATACTGGTTTGTTGTTTGTTTGTTTAAAAAGGCCATGGGGGGAACTACAATGATTTCCACCTCTATAGTGATATATTCATCTAAACAGCTAAACGGAATAAAGCTGTACTCTTTAGATTCTTTAGATATTTAGAAAAAATAGCAGTATGAATGAAAAAAGATGTATTTTGTTTAGCCTCCTTACCAAAGGAAACCAGGCTTCTGAGATCACATTGTCTACCAAACACTCCTCGAATAGATCTGAAGCTTGCAATTTCAACCAAATTTGACAGAGGAAAATAAAAGAATTAACAAATTTCAGTTTCTGCTGATGTCATGGAAACAGGTGGTTAAGGCTGTAAAGAAACATCCTGTTTAAGCTCTCACTGAATAAAAGGCTATTAAATACACCAAGACCCAAATTTAATGATTTCTGTTCTTACATAACCCAACATCGTACTGCTGAACACCTCACTGATGGCTCATATGTAACTAACACGTTGTACATCAAAATAGCTGTAATTTGTATGGTATACAATGCAGAAAAGGGACCCCCTACACTTTTTGCAAAGGTTGAATTGTGTGAGTTTCAAGCAGGATTCTTTGTATTGAATGTCTGCAGAACTGGGCTTAAAACAGAATGAAAGGAACAAGACAAAATGGATCAGCAACATTAAATTTTTCATCAAATTTATCTCAAAGTAAATGGGTAACTCCCACTTAGAGACGATGTCTTATTGCTTGTAGACAAAGCAGCATTTTGGAAATTTCAACTAGACATTGAATTGGTGCCATAGCAAACAATGATGCTGAAGCCTATACAGTGACTGTCAAATGAAAACACAAGAAAACCCTCCAAAACACTGAAGCCCTCCACAAGAAATACTTCAGCTCCTCATCTTTGTACTCATTAATAAATACTCACTACAGTCAATCTGAAATACTCTTAAGAATTTCAAGGGTGAAATAAGGGTTAATGAGGCCAAAAGAAACACACGAACAAAGATATCTGTGGAATTAAAAAGAAAAAAACATAAAGCAAAGAATATGCAAGAAGCTGATTTCACACAGAATTAGTGGCAAACAGAGAAAAGCCTCGGTTTGATCTAAAACTAAAACAGTGCTTCATGATCAGGTGTGACTGGGGTTTCTCAAGGCACACTGTTTCCACGTGTGTTACTGTAACATGACACACATCCTTTATTCATTACTGTTAATTACAAGGAAAACCTCCTATAATTAACTGTAGAAGAATGTATCAATGAAACTTGGATAAACCAACCTTTCCCCACACACCTATATATATATAGTAATGATTTTTTACACTGACAATTCTGTAAAATAATTTTTTTGAGTACAATAATTAAGATTATGCTGCTGCTTGTATTCTTGCAAAATCATTCCAACACAGATTCCATGAGCTATTCCTCCAGCTGCAGTAAAGAGGTGCTCTGAATTCAACCTATTACAGAAGCAAACCATCTTACTACAGTACTCAAATTATACATTAAATTTGTATGCTAAATTATTAAAAATAATTTTCCTTCATTCCTCTTATCATTCCCATTACCAGCAAAGAGCTAAGCACAGACATTTTTCAGCACTGCCCCATGTAGCCCTTTTCCAGCTTCTCTGACTAAGAGGCCCTAATCCTCTCTTGTGGCATCAGTCACCCTCAGCAAGCTTGACGCACCAGCACAGAAGGCCACTCAGGACAAATTTTGCATACCCGATTTTGAATTCTAGTCAACACTTTCAACAACAGTTGTTACCCACCAATTTGAACTGAAGGCTTTTCCATGTCAGTTTTGCCCACCCACAGCCAGATGTCACCAGGTTCCACTAATGTCCCACAAACAACAACTGGACCTCTTTGCAGGGACCAGCAGGCTGCTGTTGGTAAACACTTTTTTTCAGCTATTAAGGTGGCAGTCAGTGAGAACTTCACAGAGGAAAAGACAGTGACAGTTCTACTTACCATTAAGCTCTCCCTCCATGGCAGCCTTTCTAAGTCTGCCCTGAACTATGAACCCATGCTCTTTCCCAAAACTCCTTTCTTTTGAGCTCAGTAAAAGCAGGTAAGAGTGATTAATACATTTGTATAATATTAATGTATCTGGGAGCAAAGCTAGACCTGCCTATCTGAAATAACTTTATAGAGTCAAGAATTTTTTATTCAAATAAAAAATGATGGATATGAAGATCACTGCAAAATGGACAGGACTTTGCAACACAACTTACACTTTCTTTCTATTCATTATTACATTTTGCCAGATTTTATTTCTCACTCTTCCCCATCCCCCTGGAAAAAAAAAAAAAAAAAATATTCCAAGCCATTACCTCCTAATCTTCCAAGCTTTAAAGTCAAGCTCTAAGGGAATGATTACAACCCCTACTTTCTTCAGCTGTATGCCACTGCAACCCAAATTCAAAGTTACACACCATGACAACACACTATGGTCAATCAGGCCCTCATACTGCGCTTGTTGTCCTCTCCCTAAAATGCTGCAGGTTGCCTGCTTATCCTCCAAAACAAGCAGGATGAGGACTAGCTACGTACCACACACTGTTCATGCCATTCTGCATGCTCCCAAATGCGATTAGCACAGAAAATGCGAGAAGACCAGAAGGCATCTTTCCATATTTAGCTGTGTATGTTTAATACCGAGTTAGATTTCACCTCAGTGCATTATTCCATTAATCAAGGATGGGTATAGCAAGGAAGACATAGACTGACATCAGCTACTTTTAAGATTTCTCTTCCTCTTCCCCCCACCCCCAGCTTCTATGACACCATGCATTGTGCATTTTATGTGCATTCATGTGTGCAAACAGCAGAGACTTATCTATAAAGATCAGTTATATGGTAAAGCTGCAAAAGGAAACTTTCACCCTTGTCCAGCTGGTTGAATAACTGCAGAGGCCAACAGCAGCAAGACTCTAAATACATCCTCTTCTTCTCCCTCCACCCCCACATCTCTAATCACTTAGGAGGAAGATAGGAAGATTAGCAGAGAGGAAAAAAATAACCAAAGCTGCAGATAACCCTTTAGGACCACAACGTCAGGCTATGAGACATGGAGCAAAAGGTTAATGCAGCTGTATTTTCAGGAATCTCAGACACAATTTTATTTAAAGGGGAGGGAGGGATGCTGAGAAGGTGAGAGACAGAGAAAAAAGGAAATGGTGATGAAGACAAAAATGAATTTGTCATCTACAGCTGGCTCTTTGATCACCTGAAGTATCCAGGAAAGGATTACCAGCAGAAATAGGGCAGTTTCATTACCAATACGCTGCAATTTTTTTGTAGAGTATTTTCATTATCATCATCAGAACAGATTTTAGTAAGAATACAGCTGCAGAAGTAAGGGCTTATTGAGCTATGCGAAGAATAAAGGTGTGAACCAAAACAGTGACAGAGAGCTACCTTTAGCAGCTGATACACTGAAGAGATTTGAAAAAAAATGAAATATAAATAAAAGTCACTTTCACTAGAAGACAATGTCATCTTCATCCATGTCTCTGAACGGTTGCTATGGGGTTGTGAAGAGGAGGGGAAAGATGGGGGGGAGGGGGGTGTTATAATCAATCATCTCAGAAGAGCATTGCTTCTTACAGAGAAAGATCTGGATTTTGACTGTGTCCCCAAGAAAATTGCGGACTGCAGAGCTGCTGCCACGCAGGGCAGCGAGGAAGCAGGCAGAGCAGAGGCAGCAGCTGGGGATGGAAACGCCTATTAAATCCTTTAGACAACAGATGGGCAAAGCTCGGCTGGGTTATAAAAAAAAAAAAAAAAAGATACACCACAATGCATCATGTTTTATTGTCCCACCATAATGAACAACACTTAACACCCACATGCCCAAAGAAGCCCCCCTATGGCTGATCTTCCCCTTTCCCTAAATTATAATCTCGAGTCTCAATCCACTTTTGGGGGGCTCCCAACCCAACGAATTTGCCACATGCCATTGCTTATTGCACCTGTTACTAAAAAAAAAAAAAATTAAATAAGGAGAACATTTGGGCTTCTTTTTAAGGGTTTTTCTTCCAATTAATGCTCCCCTGCCCTTGAAGTGAATATACTATCCAAGCAAGCAACAGTAAGTCCAGATCTTGAACGCATTTAGGGGATCTAATTATGTCATGTAGGGCAGAAGCACCTGCTCTCTGCTAATTCCCTCCACTCGGTTTCCTCCTTTTAATATTTCTTACCATTGTTCCATTCAGGAAAAGCTGCTGGGGGCGAGTTTCATAAACAAGCTTTAAGAAAAATAATTAAATAACCTCCCCTCCCCCCCAAATCCCTCCTACAAAAACACAGCATAACCAGAATTAATTCTGCTACCAATCCTCTATTTTTCTTTTATTTCAGACCCTACCCACAAAAACCACCAGCCCATCCATCCATATTTGCTAAATACCCACAGCAGTCAGTGCCACAGACATACTGTACATATTTCCACCCCCCCAACTGCACCTTAAGGACTACACCCTTTTCAATCATGATGTCATGAAATACTGCTGGTGACTCCCCCACTACCACCACCACCTCCTCCTCGGTACTACAGGCTGTGAACCTTTCATTTCAATATAATTTGATTAAAAAGAAAATGCTCCTAAGTAGGGCAGTGAAGAAATTGATGTGAAAATTCACCACCAGCAGATCACCTATTTTTTCCTCTGCATGCACTCTGGCTGTCATCAGAACAACACCCATTAGCAGGAGTAATGAACATAAAGCACCCTGGGCTTTTTTTTTTCCTTTTCTTTTTAAAGGAAAAAAGAAAAGAAAGATTTAAAATGAAAACTGAATAAATAAAGGCAAAAATCCCCTATGAATATTACCTCCACTAAAACAGCATATGGGAAAACCTGAACCCTCAAATATCCCATCCCCAACACCTCACTGGCTGCTAGAGCACCTTCCCCCTAGCGCCTATGCTGCTGTAAAAGAACCAACCTGTCTGTCCTTTTCCTAGGGTTTTCTCCAAACGATAGGGTCCAACATATTGTGCATGTTGAGCTCCGCTGCCTTCTTTCCCTGTTGATGTCATTTCTACCTGGATCTGTAATTCTGCAATGTGTATGTGCTGATGAGCTGGAATTTCTCCCTCTGCAGTTCTTTAAATTCCCACTTTGCAGCTGTGCAAGCAAAGCACTCTTTTTCTTTGCTTTAGTCCACTCGGTTGCGGATTTTTCTCTTCTTCCTCTTTCTTTCCTCTCTCTCTCACGTGTGCGTTTTCTCGCTGGGTCTGCCTGGGACGCTGATGGACGAAGGAGTTATTTTAATGTTCAAAGAGGGGGATCTACGATCCAAGCCCAAGGAGCATGATGCTGGTGATCCGAGCTCCGCACGCCTTGTTCTCTCTAGGAGCTGTTCAAGGGAGAGCCAGAGCTAGAGCAGCGGAAGAGCTGGGGCCCGCAGCTGAGACTGACATTAAAAGCAGCCAATCCCCGCGTCTCCTATCTCCTTCTCCCCTCCTCCTTCCACTACCTTTTCTTTTCCATCAGCAGCAGTTACTGCCTCTGCCTGCTACAGAGCATCATGATCAATGGTAACAGCAAACACCTAAGTTTATCAGTCTATTGATAAGGCACAATTAAATATAGTTTAGCATGTATATTATTTTAAGTCCCAAACACACACTTTTTTTCCCCTTCTGAATTATACTCCACTAATGCAGCTGTACTTCCAGAGTATTAAAAGAAAGGCTGAGATTGTGGCAGGAATTAGGGGAAAAAAACCATACTTCTGAAAATGAGCTTGAGAAATTCATTGATTCTGTTGGATTCTGGAGCACTTCCATCTTCTGTGAGTTTTACACCTTAAAGAGAGCCTTTGTGGGGGTGGGGCAAAGAGAAAAAAGATAGGAAAAAACCAGGGCCAATCCTGTAACCACTGAACTCAGTGACAGACCTGCTTTTGAATTTGATAGGAGCAAATAGACTTCAGGTCCTTAGATGAACAGATCAAAAATGGAATGTTCGCTACCTTAATTAGAAACACAGCAGAAAATCCAGGGATGAGATGGTAATAGGAACTGATTCCCAGGTCCACAGGCCCCATACTAGCAGCCTATGAAAACTTTCATTGTTTTTGTCCAAGTGCTTATGCCTGTGTTTAACCTTCAGAGCTTAAGGAGCTGGATGAAATAAAAGACTCTGCAGATATGGTTCAAGTTAGGCACAAGCCTATGTACTTTCTGGATTCAGGACCATACAACAGTTTCAGCCAGACTCCAGGGCTACCAAGCTGAAACCATTACCACACACAAGTTCCATTTTTACCTCCTCTTCTCTGCTCCACTCCAGACAGAAAACTGGTCGAGATATTCTTATCAAATTGCAACTGAGACACAACACACAGCAAGGATTCTTCAGTCAGAGAGGGAGGCCTTGACAAGCCTGTAAAAGAAAGGGAGAGTAAAGAGAGGGCAAAACTTGAACAAGCCTTATCATTATCTGTTGCTCATTGAGAGAAAAGACTATTTCAGGTTTGCTTGGTTTGGGTTTGTGGTTTTTTTTTCAAAGAGGGAAATTTACCTTTTTTTAATACCTGTATCTACAGACAGCAGCTGCTGATGTAAATTGGAATAAAACTACAAATTGGCTCTTTACCTGTATCACAGACGACACAACTCTACCCAACAGGTTGCAGAGGAGTTAACAAGATGAGGAAGTGGGAGGAAACCAAGCCAGTGGATTGAAAGCTTAAACCAATTCAAAGGTATCCTTCTGTCTCCTCAGGAAACAAAACCCCAACACTGGCTTTGACCTTCCCCCGCTTTGCTCTTTATGGTTCATCCTTTCTCACTTCCAGACCGTGCCGCTGCAGCAAGCTGCCAGCAAACTCCAAAACACCCCAAACCGTGCCCATTCCTCTTCTCCCCCCTCCAGACCTCACCCTGTGTGACCACCCATTAAAATTCCTTCTCTGCTGAAAGGACTGCCTCTACGTTTTTCCAACGGCAACCTCTACCCCATCCAGCCCCCCCCAGGTGTTTACTTTCCTCCCCTACTAAACTCAACTCCACATTGCCATTTCTCCAAGCTCCCTCCCCCAACTCTTTCATTAAGCATTGTTCTTCCCTCGCCTTACCGCAAGCCCAATAGCTGCTCCTCTTTCATCCTTGCTCCCCCTCACACTCCTCTCTCTCTCTCACTCTCTCCCCTCTCAGAGCCTCGGTACGCCGTCTCACGCACCTGAGCCCGCAGTTCCTCACTGAGGAGGAAGGAAAAGCAGTTGGGGAAAACGACGCCAACGACGGGGGCGGCCCTTCCCCACGCCATGCTCCCCTCCCCTCTGCCCTGCAGCCCCCGGCGGCGCCGCGTGGACCGGAGGGGGGGAGGAGAGAGGAGGCAGCGGGCCCTGCTGGCGGCCACGGCGACATGGCGGCGGCGCAGCACCGCTCTTCCCGCCAAAAGTGGTCCGTAGGGGGTCTGGGGTCGGGGGGGGAGGACTGTGTGGAGTCCCCCTGTGGAGAGGCCTAAGGCAGGCTGTTAGGGCCGACGGCTAAATTGGCGGCTGGCAGTACTACGAGACCTGCCCGACGGCCGAGGGATGAGGCACAGCCTGCCTGTGGTACGAAGCGAACCTGCTCCAGGTATGGCGCAGGACTCGGACCTGGCAGCGCTGACAGACCTGAGGGCTCAAAAACCCAACTGTAAAGCCCAGAAACATCAGGACGGATTCAACAGGACGATCTGGTACATCTTGCGACACGGTTGAAAAAATGTCTCTGAAACTTGAGGCAGAAGGCACCTTCCGCACATGCCATCCCTCGGGGGCCCTCCTTCCCACATGGCTTACGAGCCAGGATGGGGCTGTTCGAGGTGAGGCACGGTGGCAGGAGAAGCACTCTCCTGGCTGGGCTTTTAGCTGCAGAAGTCAAGTGTCGGGGGGGAAATTGAAATGTGTCGTTCTCAGACCTGTAACTCCCCTTAAATCTTCAGTCTGTCTTCTCCTCTGCCATCCGCACTTATATTAAAAGGTCCCTACACAGACAGTAAGGGGCAATACTGAATTATGGGAATGTGAGCCTAACTTTCAGAAAAAGGAAAAGACTGTTTATTTGTCTACATTAGCAAATTATCCACACCACCATATTAACAATGCAGTCGGTGAATATAAGCATAGATCTTTTATACTTAACATCTTTTTAAATTCCAAGATTTGTAATTTAAAGGGCATTTAATAGGAGATTATGATGTCTGTATGTAGATAAACCGTATCTGGGTCATAATATTAATAGAAAGATGAGCAATCAGACAGTATTGTCCATCTAAGACCCAACTTGTGTATTTTACAGTTTGCTTCTATGGGGCATTGGGGAAAATGAGTTAGAGAGCCACGAATGTTACAAATCCCCACCTTCCACCACAAAATATGTGTCAGTGTCACAGCTGGAATAAGATCAAAAAACTTGGTCAAGTTCATATGATCCTGACTGGAAGATTGGTGAGTTTAAAAAAAAAACAAACACCACAAAAACAAAAAACCAACAACAACCAAAAAAACCACAAAAAACCACACACATGCACACACACACACACACACAAAAAAAAAAAAACCCCAGCACCTTTTTGGTCTCATTTAGTTATTTGTTATTTTGATTCCATAGGAATAATCTTCTGTACAGCCTATAGCAACAATTTTGACCTTTCATCCTAAACTGTTTTTGAAAAAATGTTTGGACATTTCTTGATTCCTGAATAATCAAATTCTTTTTATTTTATTTGTTCATATAGAGCAAAATCCCATTTATCTGTACCCCTTTGATCTGAAACTCACTCCCTTGAATCTGGGTTATGTCCCCCTGGTGTGAATTACTTATACAATAACTCCCTCAATTATTTGAAACCCTGTTTATCCAAATGTTTTGATGTTCCAAAAGTATTTTGAATAAACAGGGCTCTGCTGTCATTGGATATATCGGATATCTTTAGGGATGCATATAGGATGATTTTCCCTGACCTTATTCTGTATCATCTTTTGCTTAAATGAACAGGCAGTGTAAATTTAAGTGTATAGTTAGTGTATTGGCACCATCTTCAGTACTTTTACTTCTTTCCCCATTAATTATTTTTCTTTTATTGTTCTCATTAAAGGACTAAATCCTAGAAATTTCACTCAGGAAGGACTCAACACAGATGCCAGCAAAAATTTTGCTTCAGTAACAAGTAAATAAAAATACAATGATCTAGATTTTTGTTCAGTTTTATCATACTTCAGAAACAAAGCAGAGCAAAATTATTGCGCTTTTTTGGCATTTTTCACCCACTCCCATTGACACTAGGTTGTGCCCAATGAAAGTCCCCATGTTCATTTTTCTTAGATGCTTGCCATTGCCTTTCTTCTTATTCCCATGAGAATCTTAAGCGTCAAGATGCATCATGAAATTATGCAAGAAGCTAGAGGAAAAAACAGGTCCATGAGGACATTTTATTCAATATTTTTCACTTGTTCAGTTGAATGTATTTGTGGAGTTAATAAAAATAATAAAAAATAAAAAAAGGAAGTGTAAGGCTTCCAAGAAAAGGCACCAGTAAACTTGTGTAATTAGCATGCAATGAATCAATAGTCTTCTCATGGTAAGAAGAATTCACATAAACTAGGAGTTTGTCTCCAATTAGAATAACGTAGTAGCTAATACCAATGATAAGGACATATTAAAGATAAACAGGACAAAAATATTCAGCATTTGCAATGTCAGGATCCATTATCACATCCTGAATTACATGTTCCATCCACATACCTATGGGCACATGACACCCCTTTGATAAGTGGTATTGGGAATAAAATATTTTGGGGAATTAACCTCATTGTATAGATCCTCCATAATAAACTGGACCAGGTATTCAAGGGACTTTTAGGCATCAATGCTGTTGACAAACTGATAATACCTATATTGAGGATAATGATATCAACCTGCAAATCTCCAAACAGATGCTAACAGTCTAAAATTGAGAATTTGTCCTCTTTGCGTTAGATATCTGCCATCTTCCTAAGAAGGCGAGGTAGACCCTAAGAAAAGAAAGGATAAGATTTCAGTAAGTGCATGGTGTTTCAAATTCTTAGAACACCCTCAGAGTTCAGACACTTCTACTAGCCAGCAAGTGCTGAAGAACTTGAACTAGTTAACACTGGTTACTGGAGGACAGTGCTTCCACAAAGACTCCCACATTAGCAGCTCCTAAACTGGTCCACATCACTCAGCAGAGGTATACCATGATAGTATTTAGATAGACACTTTGGAGATTTTTCTGTTGTTGTTATTATTTATTTAGCCATTATTGTTAGGATTCTTGTTGTTCTGTACATGCTAGTACCTCATTTTTAAGGTTCACCCAGAAAAATGAACTGTTTGCTCATCATCTACATATCATCTTTGTTTCAAGCTGGATTAAAATAAAAGCTTGTAAAATGTTTAATAACAAAATAGATAAATGCTTTCCCAGTATTACTTCCTCTGGACTGTGGACTTTTTATCCCTTTGGAAATATTAATGTCCTTTTCTCAGGGCTGCTGCTGTCATTACCTGTGCCTCACAGAACTGTTAAACTATTAAGAAACAAAGAACTCTTTCCAGCTTAATAAGGCAATCTGAAAACCTCTCTGTGAAGTTGTTTTCATACACTGAGCTTTGTATTTCATAAAAATATGAATGCTCTACACAGACACATTCATAGGTTCAATGTGTGAAGCTTTTGACTGGGTCTTGATGGAAACCAAACTTTAAAGCAATTAGACACTTCAGGGTGAGGATGGATCATGTGGTAACCAACCTGTCTTTGAGGTGCAAGAGACCAAAAGGACGTCTGTCTTGGGTTGTCAGATCAAGTGTCCATCTACCCTAATACTGTGTCTTCAATGGTGCCTGTAAACACAAACTTAGGGAAGAAGTAGTCTAGGGCAAGCATATGTGATTCTTTCCTGCAGTACTCTCTCAGGATCCAATTGTTTTCCACTCAGGGACTTTCTGAGCCAGATGTTGTTTCTGTGTATGTCGTTGTCCTCAACAGCTTTCTTTTTCTGTGAGCTTGTTTTTCCTTAAAAACTTGACACCATGACAGATGGCCAGCTATCTCTTCAGATTATGTGCATACTTCTCAGAAGATAGTGAATCCTTGAGACAAGTAACATCCATTGATCAATGCTCAAGAACTCCAAAAGGTAAGGAAAATTATAAGTGAGGCACCATTCTTGAGATCCTGCAGCTGTACGGAGCAGTTCCAGCTGCAAGGTGACTGCTCAGGAAGCCTAGAAACAGTAGAGCTGAGAGACCAGAGCATTTGGTGGTTAAGACATAGAAAACAGGTATGTGAAAACAGAAACTTAGTGTCTGGCAGTGCTTTTCTATTGTAGAGCAATTGCATCCATTCAGCTCCTGCCACAAAATGCACATGCAGCCCGATGACAAGCTGATGGACTATATCATAAAGAAGTGACTGTTAAGCATGTATTAGCAGCTGTCATGGATGTTTTATGGGCACTCTAACAATATGCAGTGAAGTTGTATGATGTCAAATATACTGAATAAAGCAAATTTTCTAGATTTGGTCACAGATGATTCAGTGGAACATTCAGTCAACATCCTAGAATATCCCTGTATTTCTCTGTGGACATCTCAAGTAACCTAAAAAGTTTTGACTGGGATGAACAAGGGAACATACTAATTCTCTAGACCACACAGGAACTTTTACCAGGGAGAGTGAGAGGTACAGTTTGAGTTAAACATGCACTACATATCTACATGGCTGGACACACAGTTCCTAGACAGATGCTTGGAGCACTCATGTGAACATAGGCAGCACTGATGGCCTTATCCTGCTTCCCTCTCTGGCTGAGCAGGATGGAAGTTTGTTAGTGAGAAAATAGATATATATACACACAAGGTGGATGCCTCCAGCAACTGGACTTACACAGTCACTCTCCCCAGTAGCTGGCCCCTGGATCCCAGTCTGCTCAGTTGCTGGCACTTGCACATAGAAGCCACTGAGGCTGGCACCCCTGCCTCCCCTGTGCTCTCCTCCCTAGAGATGTACAGGTGCTCTCACACCCAGAGGTGGCCCTTAGAGACCCCCTCAATCCCTTGCTCCCAGGTCACTTCACCTACTCACCAATGAGTTTGGCTTGATCTTTGCTAGTGATCGCATGCTAACGCACACACCCACACTAGATCAGTCACTACACCACAGACACACAGGCCCTCCAGCCTGTGGTCTGTCTCCTGTTGCTGGACTCACACCCCCAAATGCATATGCACACAGAATAGAGACCCCTCACCCAGGAAGGAATTAGGAAAGAGTTTAATAAGAACACAGGACAGACTGCACTGATCAGGCACTGGGCATAGCCAGACAGGCATTCTGATAAGCCAGTTATGTATATGTGTCCAGCTCTTTTCATTCGCCTACCCCTCCATTTTCCCACTCCTGTCCTTGCCCAAGTCACCTAAACGTCTCCCTTTCTTCACCTTTGGTTCCTCCAATAAACATCCCATAATTAGTCCTGTGTGAACGAGAACAGCTTTTCCTTTGCATCCTGTAATGTGTCCCACCCTTAGGCAGTGAGCCCCTTAGTCCAAAACCTGACTGGAGACTCCTTGATTTGGGTTCCTGCCAGCCCTTGTGCCCATGTGCTTATCTGGGCTTGTGCTGATGGACCCTGTGGTGGGCCTGGGAGTAGGCCAGCAGGGTATTACCTGGGCACCTCCCTCCTGGAACTGTCTCTCTGAGCTCCCAAAAGCCCATTTTGTCACACAATTTAACATTGTATATGTTATGCTGTTGGATGATTTATCTTTTAACTACAAGAAGTACTTGGTTTCTGCCATTCCTACTGCAGGGAGAATTATAGAAATGACCCTCAGGAATTGTCATGTGGAGGCATGCCATATCTCTTGGAAGATAAGGCATACCTGGCATTTGACACATAGTGGGAAGTAGTAAAGTGCACAGATTTGTAGTGGTTTAGCACCCACTGGGAATTTGAGAAGAGGACATCCAGCCCTAGGTTCCCACAAAATGTTGGAGGGAAGAGTTAAAGACAGGCCAGTGACTGATGGCAATGGCAAAATGATAAAGGGTCCCCTGCTCCATAAAAATATGCTATCCCAGGTATTTGGTAAAAGATGAGCAAAGAGATTGATGAGGTGAAAAAGTGGGACTTTGCTCTTTGTATTCACAGCAGTCTCACAGAAAACAAAAGGCATTACTCAAAAAAACAAAAAAGAGTGCCAAGCTAAGCAGTAGGCAAATAGAACAAAGGAGCCAAGAACCTGAGGCCACTATGCACCAGTGAGCAGATCTATATCTATTCATCAAATTGCCACACATAGCAGTGGCAAGTGCAAAAGATAAGCTTTTAAGGAAGACAGATCACATGAGGTAGTTCCTGACGTAGGATGTTGGGATGAAGACTGCAAGGCAGGTGTAGGCTAGCAACAGCCAGCACACCTGACAGCAGAATCAAGCATAAAGCAATAGGAAGGAAGAGTTTCATCTGATGAAAGAAAGTGAAGAACTGAAGAACAATTTGAGGGGTCAACAGGATATTGCTCATCAAAAGGAAAGCAGCTGCAGGCTTCTTCTACCACCAGTTGCACAGGCAAGAAGGGAGAGGCTGTTTTGAAGATTTGCATACCGAGGTCTATTAATTGGTGCAAGTGGTTGCTTATACTGGTCAAAATACTGATTTTATATCACAACGGAAAAACAACATAATTTCCCTTAAAATCTATTTCCTAACTACACCAATCATTTGTTCACTCAAAAAAAAAGCCCATCAAAAAAAAAGCCCAACAAAACTAACAAAAAACATACACTGAAATACTAACACCTTCTTCAGTAACTGATTTTCTTCAGAGCCTTTCTGCTCAGTAACAGAGGCCCAAACACATTCAGAGTGGGAGCACCAGATGCTAGATGCAATATTTATTAGATATTAGAACAATATTACTAGATACTAGAACAGTATTTAGACAATTGAGCTATGCTAATGCTGCTAACATGAAAGTACAATTAGTATTTATCAAAAACTGAAAAATCCAGCTCCAAAATACATGAGGTATTGAACAGGGCAGTCCAGAATACTGAAGGCTGAAGCACTTTCCCTGCCTCCCTGAAGAGCAAGGAATCGTAGGAGGGGATTTCAGACTCTCTAAACCCTATGTTTTAATGCCTTTTCTTTTGGAAAAAAAAAAAAGGTAAAGTTCTGAAGTTTCTGTAGAACCATTCAAGCACCAGCAGGTCAGAGTTCCTAGCTCCATAGGTGATCCAGCTTTTCAGAGAAAATGCCAGTCTGTTGGGAAAGCCTCTAGCAAAATAAAACAATATGCAGATAAAAGTTAAGGGGATGACTGAAAGGTGAACAGCAAAGTGCTTTTTAAATCCCCACCTGCTGGCAATATAAAAAGCTGAAACAAACTTTAGCATTGTAACAATGAAATGATTCAGCTGGAACAGGAAGAAAGTGTTATGAACTGGTTGAATAAACAAACTTTGGAAAATTGGACTGTCCTGTTATATGTGTTTTGCTTTTGATTTACTGCATGAGCTTGGGCAAGTCACTCTGACTAAGAATAGCCAAACTACCTAGTGAGTTTATGTGTCACAGATATTTGCTGCTCCACTGGCAGAGGCCCAGGTACCAAAAAGTGCAGAGCCTCTGACCTCCTAAACATTGCTCCTATTAAAATTAGCTAAAAATAGGCAGCCTGAAGTTGAGATGTCTAAAATCCCTTTATTGCCCTTAGCTTCCTTTTATTTGTTTCATTCCTTTTCAGAAAATATTTCCAACTCACCTGCTCTTTATGATATACTTGGAGATCATTGAAAAGGATCCTTGAAAAGTCTGAGATTCTTGAAAAATTGTATAAGAAATGTATTCTTTAGGTTTTTTCAGCTGCCTAGAAATGAGAACAACAAATATTCCAACAGCAGGACTGAAGGATCATCTGTTTTTCAATATGGTCAGTTTGCACTGACCTTTTCAACAGTTTTAGCTGAAAAGCTGGGACACAACTGCTCTGAAGAATGGTCTGTCAACCCCATGGGAGTAGCAGTGCACACATTAGCATGAGTGGCGCCTTCAAATTTCTCATGCCAAGGCAGAAGTTATTCTCTCAGAAAAGCAGTAGATTAGATCATCTGCTCTTTTTTTCACTGTGGTTAGTAGGTCACATACACCTAAGGATAGATTATGCCCTCTAGGCATGGGCTTGCCTCAGATACAGTACAGCGTGTATAGAAGGCTTTTGGGTTTTTTCTCTGCCTTTTCCACCATGATCTTTTTACATCTTTCCTCTATGTCATCCTTTTTTGAGTGTCCAGGATTTCAGGAAATGCTAAGAAAATGACCTTGATAGAAAGAATGTTGTTTCTTTGAGGGCTTCATAAGAGCAAAATTCCAAATGCCATCTCTGCTCTTTATACATCTAAATGTAAGAAAATGTCTACCCAGTGATTCACTATTAAAACATCAAATAAAAGCCTATGGAATTTCCACAGTTTGTCAGCACGTGAGTGACTTTCCTTTCCTTTGCCTCTTTTCTTTGCACAGCCCCTGAGATGGAGCTAGTTGATTTCAGAATGGAAAATCTGTGAAATACAAAATGAAAAAAACATATGCTGGAGAAATCCTGAAATGTTTGCTAAATCTACAGTGTTCATTATAGCAAGGTAGAAGAAAAGTCTCAAGGACTCTCTCATTACGAGACTTGCATGACACTTGTTAATAAAGAAAAAAAGAATTTTGAATTCAATATATGCCCTCATCAGCTCATACGCATAGCTCCCATTAATGTTGATGAAAATTAAATGCATGCACTGAGGGGATGGTAGACCCCTGGTTGAGTTAAAAGTGTCTGCAGGAAGACAGTAGCAAAATAATAGTGTCTGTACAATGTATCTTTTTTTCCCAATGCTCCAAAAGATGTTTTTAAATACCCTAACTCAGCAGCAGTTTTGTGCTTTTTTACTGATGGGAATTTTCAAACCCAGAGTTATTTCATTAGATAATACCACCGGTATTTAAAATGTCAGACTCAAACTGCATTTCCCAGTGTGAACGCTGAATACCAGTGCCCGAAGGAAAGTTTTATAGCATCGATTAACTGCAACCATTTGTAGAACTGACAAAGAGCTGCGTAAAAGGTTTATTCTGACTTTTAGATGTGAGTATTGTGCATCATTTTTATAACATGCAAGCCAACAATGATGTACTTTGTTATTGCAGGTCAGAACAACTTCACCCCAGCAGATAAATCACAGAGAGTGACATTAGCAGTCCCAGAACTTGCAAGGCACAGGATGAGAGAGCCCACAGAAGAGGTATTTCATTGGATTTTCCATTTATCCCACTTCTGAGATAAGCAAAATATTCCTAAAATGAAGAACACACAACTCATGTGGAAAGAAATACTAGTGAAATAGGCCTGAACTGGAATGGCAGAAGTAAGCAAAATACCTGTAATGAACTTACATGGGAATAGTGTCATATGTGTCCTAAAAGTCCAAATACCAGGTCCTGAGCAGGTATAAATAAGACTTAAAAAATGTACCAAGTAAACAAACATCAGTGGTGGTAAAGTCAAGACCAAGCCTTAACACTGTTTCCAATCTGGGGGACATTTTCACAAAAAACAACACAGTCTTAAAAAGGGGAATTCCAGCTGCACATATGTTGTTCCTGTCAGCATTTACAGGTTATTAGATTTTATGTCACAATTTGATGTAGAGGTCCAAACCTGAGTAAGTGCTGTATCTTAAGAAATACTGGTCAGACATAGGTATGTGAAAATCCCTCTCCCAGCAATGATTCTCCTCAGTTCACAAAGACAGACATGGTACAGAGAGAAAATAAGTTACCCAGCATCATTTGAGAGGTCTTAGCTGAAACAGGGTTGAAAACAAGTTTGGAGCCCCGATTCAGCAGCCACGAGGCAGCTTTTTTTCTCTATTTCTTGCCAAAAGCTGTGAAATCTTTGGACACTCAAAAGCAAAACCAAAAATACTTTCTGCTAAAGCTTAGCAACTTAGTATGTGTCATGAAGTCCATCTGATTGTCAATGATGTGAAATGAAGCTGACTATCTCAAAGGAGACAAGTGGAAACAATTTTGCTTGTAAAACAGAGAGAATCATGAAGAGTTGAAAACCGAAAGGGTCAAGATTCTGTTCTTGTTCCCATTATAGCAAAAATTGTGCTATCAGTAACAACAGTTGAAGATACTTGTTATTCATAGGTGCTCTGGAAGAGCTCTAGGTGGCATAAACAATAACAGGGATGCACAGAGTAAGACAGATGAGAATAAGATATATAAAGAGAGGAAAAGATTTAGGTCTATGGTCAAACTATACTGAATCCTACTGTTTGAGACTGTTCTGCAAAAATGTACTTGTTTATATATGGCAGACTTCTGGCTAGCTTTCTGACAGTAAGTCAGTTCCGTGTGAACCTGTCAGATGTTTGAGTAGCAAGATCACTTAAATTTCCACCCCACCTGTAAAGATTTGGATAATTACAAGTCAATAACTTCTTGCCCTCTAATGCAGAAATCATGCTGGTAGCTCTGCCAGCATTAGTAACAGTACAATGCATTTAAACTATTCCCAGCTACCCATATAACCGTGGAAAACAATGTAGCATGTTACCTTTGTGTTCTGTATTGTCTAAGGCAAGGTCTTGAAAACAAATATGCACAACTAACTTCAAACATGGAATTACATAGATTGTTCTCCTAGGTGGCCAATAATTCTTGATCTCACAGATTCACAGTAGTGAATGATTCACATGTATGGAGGGCACAACACACTTACATTGGTGAGGTCTGGCACCTCCTCTCTGTACACCAGCTTTCCTTTTCATCTTCTTTCACATCTTACTCCCTTCTATTCATAAGGCACCTAGTGCAAATGTATGTTACTACCCTCTAGTGGTCAACTTGGCAAAGTTAAAAGTTCTTCTACTGAAGACAGCTGTGGTAGGGGGTCCTGATCTCAGATTGCAGATAGGTTTTGCAGCTAATACTATTGAGATCCACTCCAAAAATGCATTTGTCTGACAGAATTGAAGCCTGTAAGCATGTGAACAGATCCATTACACATGTATGGGTTCTCCTGGCCTGCAGGGGTAGGTTGGGTACAATGGAGTTACAGGTAATGATGCTAATGCTAAAACAGGCCACAAAGTTCTCTTTATTTACATATGTGGCTCCTCAGAGAATGGAGCCCCTGTGAATGGCATCTTCAAAATTATTCTGGGTCTTCTCTGTTGATTGCTTAGGTGTTTGCACAACAGATCCCTATGGCTGCATCCAATCATAACTCACTATCAGTCACTCTGCAGCATTGGCAGCAGTCATTTTGTATTATCAGTTCTAACTCCTTTTAGTGTAATATATAGCATGGCATGAATACTGTAGCGGTCTGATAAACAGACAAGCTCAGATCTTCAGCTAGTGTGTAAATTAGTACCAGTACCAGTGACCTCATGGATCATACTGTTTGAAGTGAAATCTTATTAAGCTTCCTGTGCCTTTTCACTAAAAGAAACTCCCCTGTCCAGTGAACTTCTAGCTTTGTATTTAAGCAAAGCTGCCAGTAAATTGACACACTTGTTTCTTCATTTTTTTAAATTTTAATGGCTATTACCTGCAGTTCCCTGAAATACTTAAGCAGTATATTTAAGCCTCCTTTGATCATGAATTGGTTAATCATGTGAAAACACACTACAAAAGACTTGAACAGAGCTTTCTTGACCGGACTAATGCCAAAACTATAAACCAATATGTTGATGCTGAAAGCTATAAACAGCTACACGAGTGGCTTAGGATTGTATTTTAAGAACAATTTGTATGCATTATTCTGCATAACTGTACATCTGGTGACAATAGTAAACATGATGCATAAACAGGCACAGCCAGGGTTACGGACAATAAATTCAGGTAATCACTGGCCTTTTCTATATTGACGCTTTTGTGGTTCCCTCTAACAGCCAGATTACACTGGTACAAAAACACTAACGGAGCCTTCTGGGACAGACAAGGAGTCAAAAGCTGCTAACAAATTGGCTTTACTACTTTGGGAATAGGTAAAGGCCATGGGACAGAGTAGCATCTGTGGGCTCTCTCACTTCCAGTCGACTCCTGTTACCTGCAAGTAACAAGATTTTAGCTTTCTCTATCACTGTCACCGTGGAGACCACAGTTCCCTCGACTGTGCAATGCAGCCTAGTACCCACCTTTGTGAAACCAAGGGGCAAGTATCCCTTTCAGCCTGCCAAAGCTGCAGTGTGGTCGGCAACATGGGACAAAGAACCAAAGTAAGAAATAATCACTGGAAAATGATTGCAGTAAAACGATTTTTATGCTGTGGCATCCATTTCCAGTAGTAGAAAAAGAAGTCTCTCTCTGTAACATGCACCTCATGAGTTCCCATTGCTGACAAAGGTATTTTTTTCCACAGAAATACAGAAGCACCAATTTCTGATAAACTTGGATTGCTCTGGAATGAAAATGTTCTGCTTACAATGCATAAAGGCATTTCATGGGGAGTCCTGTACTGCAGAAGTCAGAGTGCAGGGTGAAGACATAGAGAAGTATCTTTCTTTTAAACAGTTGCATTGAGGTGTTTCATTTCTTTTGTTTCTTTTTTTTTTTCCAAAACAACCTGTAATTTTGGATGATGAAAATTAAAGTGATATTGTATATTTTCAAAAGAAGTAATCTGTTACTCTTATGTCTGACACAGCTTTAGCTCCGGACAGAGAGGGGTGCAATTAGCATATTGTGGCAAGTCTGATGTTTGAGCTGTAGGTGGTGGTGTTGCTTTATGGGAGTTTAAGTTCAGTGAGGATGGACTACTTAAAAGTATACGTATAAGTAGAGGCAAATTGGGGTAGCTAATGAATCAGTTGCCTTCGGTTGCCTGGCAATAGTCACCTTTCCTTCATCCTCAGTTGTTCACATGTCTTTTAGAAATGTGAATAAAATGGAAGTCTTACACTTCAACATGATTTAGGAACAGAGGTAGAATAGCAATGCAAGCATCAGTGGACAGATGCCAGTCAAATAATGGGAGAGGTTATCTTTATCAATACAGTGCTTAATGACAATTCTTTTCATCATGTTGCCTTTTTTATGTAAACTCATTCTTCAGTTATGTGGTGTCTTAGATTTCAAAGTACATTTCACAGTAGCCTTTGTTTTGGTTTAAGTCAACATATAGGCAATTTGTCTTGCAGGCAGAGTCTAATCTAACACCCAGTAGAGATCATCGACTTGAGTGAGTTTTACATACACAGCAATCCCATTGATTTAGTGTTTGTATACAAATTGAGGAATTAAACCGTACATCTCTATGAACCGATGCAGCCACTGTTCCCATTTACAGGAATTTTGACTTACCTTGTGGATTAGACCTTGTCTGTAAAAACATCTGTCTCACTTCATTAGTAACTTATTCTGAGTTACAGCACTGTATTCCCACTGATTTCCAATGGCAGAAGGGAGACAAGCACTGAGGTCTGTGTTTTTGCTGAATGAAAAAATGGTACTTTCAGCTCCAGTCTGTAAACTGGTACCAAAGTGACTTCCTTGTGGACAGTCAGACTGACAGGCATGCAGGGATATTGTCATTCTCTTCAACGTAGCTGTTGCCAGGTGCCTGTCAGTAAAGCTCTCATACCCCACCATCACTTGTGGGCAGACCTGTGGCCAACAAGTCAGTGATGAACAGGAACAACAGCCTTCCTTCTCCCCTGCAGCTGTCAATATAAGACGATATATGATTTCATGTTATGCAAAAAACCCTCCCCAAAACCCCAAATACTGAAAAGTGTTATTTGGGATCCCCGGCATGTGAACAAAGGATTTTTTCTACAGCCTCTGAGATTTGGCAATGGGCTGGTATCTCCCTGCAGCATTAGTCTGAGGCATGGTCCATCTCTTTGCTCAACACAGCAACTTAGCCACAAGGGCATGAGACAGAGTGAGTGGAATCTTTGCGAAGATTTACAGTGGAAGATGCACTATGGAAAGAGTGAAGAGAAAGCAGGGAATACATAAAGCAAACTGGAGCCCCTTGGTCTTTCTAGAAAGAATGTCATCTTCAACATGCTTTTGTCTAAAGGCACCATAAGCAGCAACAGCCTGAGAAGGGCGAAGTTAGACAAAATTTTTGAGGATGAGAAAGTGTTCAGGATCCAGAGAGTTAGAGGTACAAATTCAGTCACACATTTAAGTGCAAGCTTAGAATTAAGCGGTTGGAGTGCTTATTTAGAGCACTTTCCAAACAAGGACAGTACTTAGGGGTCACTCTTGGGATATTTAATTCAGACATAGTGCTTAATCTAGGTTTTTCCTCCTTCACTGTGCTCTGAGGAAGCTTGCATTGCTCCCAAGTCTTCTGGGGATATAGAAAAGAGAATATGAGGAGCTGTCAGTCTCTTAGGCTGTAGTTTCGTTTTTCCTCCCTGGTGACAGAGCTTTCTGTGTCCTCCTGGCAGACACTATTCAACTTAATCATCATTTAAGCTGCCGGTTCATTACTGTTATGAGTCTTCACGCCAGCTAACAGTTTTAGAGTTGCTTTTCCCTGATCAGACTAAGACATTCAGACCCCTTCTTCATTTTCCTTTGCTTGATCTCCAGAAATGCTGACACATGCTAACGTGACTCAAGATTGTCCCTAGCCTAAATAATCATAACAATTGCTAACCTCGATTTAATGTCTTCAAAGAGGGGATTTTGGTAGTTTTTTGCTATCTGAAAAGTTGGATGTATCTGTGTTGTCAGGAAGGTCATTCAAGTCCAATTCAAAAGTGTCACAGATGACAGATCTCTGGTAGGATGCTGTTTTTAATTAATTTAACTTAATCTACTTAATGGATTTGCTTGTAAGTTATTAGAAAATTCACTCACAGCTTATATGCTGTAACTTCGGGGATGATACGTGGAGTCTTTTTACATACTGCATAGAGGCTGATTCCTTTTTGTTTTTTAAAAAGCAACGGTTTGGACTTGTATTCAGGAGTGGTTTTGCTGCTTTTAGATGAATAACACTAGCTTCATCACTAAGGTTACAAAGCCAGACAGCTTTAAAGTTGGGAAGCTCCCAAGTTTAAGGTAATTGGAGTGCAACACAATCTCATGTAAGGATTATTTCTTTTTTCAGGTAAGCATACCTTTTTTAGTGCCAGAGTGTTTAATTTTAGCTAAGAAAAATTAATTTAATTACCAATTCTAACTGGTTAGCAGATCTTACTTATTTACTGAATATTAATCAAATCCTTATAAAAATACAATTATTAATTTCCCTGAGGGTTTTCCTATGGCAGCCATCACTGTAATATGCCAGTACTTCACACTTTTTTCCCCACAACATTCTTATTAGAGTAGTTATTTTTATTCACATTTTCCAGATGGAAACTGAGACAGAGTGATTTAGATGCAAATTGTTTATTCAGTTTGTGTTGGACATTATAAATTAAATAGTTCTCATTGAAGCTAATTTTAGCTGCAAATTCTTAGCACTTCTGATCAGATACTTCAGGAGAAGTCAAATATGTGACTTCTTATCTTGCAGCATGTTATCTGAGGATTATCAATCACAGTGGCAGGGAAAGAATAGTTTCCTAGGGTATCGGTGATTACCTTAAGCATGAGCCCATCCTGTCCCCTTAACATCCCCAGCTCCATTTGCTACTCACCTTCCAACCTTGGCAACAAATGGGGGAATATATGGAACCAAGAAACAGCCATGAAACTCAAACAGGCATATATAAAGAGAATGGAAGAATTGGTATTTAGTTGTAAAGAGCCCAGAGGGATTATTTATTAATGTCACTAAAACCAGACAGACTCCTTAACTCCTCAGTTACTTCATATGCTATCCAGTAGCTCCATTGCCAAAAAGGGGCCAAATCTCTGCTTGAATTGGTATACAATATCCTTTGAAACAGATGCATTGATTTATGCTTCATTTAGGTTTGTGCCGACAGTGAGAACTTGGCTCAGGAATACTCAACACCTCAATACTCAACAGCACAGGAAGACAATGGCTGCTATTAATGCTCTCTATGGCTAACTGGAGAAGAAAGATGGAGCAGGGTTGCTGTGTTGCCAAGACGATAGGAACCGTAAGTCAGTGAAAACTAAGGAAGATCTAACTAAAATAAACATAAATTGAACTAAATTAAAGAAACACAAGTAAAGTACTGGAACGATGGAGTGGTGGGGGCTGCTTGTTTTCTTTTCCACTTTCCCTGTGAATTTGCCAAAAAAGAATTGATGAAGAAAGGATCTGTGGCAAAAGCAATGGGGCATAAAAAACATGGGACTGGTTATACTTCTCTGATTTATCATGATTTACATCAAAACATAATATTGTTTATACTCAAGTGAGATGTGGCTTACTATTACGTGCATTTTTAGTATGACTGTCTTTGTATGTACTTGTTTAATGAAATATGGATGTTGAGACCTTTGCAGTACTCCTTCTTCTGAAGAAACTGTGTGAAGTGGAAGGTGAATATGCTCAACCATGTAATGGGATAATTTATTTTTGTTTTTAATTAATTTTTTTCTAGTTTTTAAAAATCAGAAGTATATTACATCCCAAACATTATATGAAAGACAACATGTGGAGGTGCAAGTAGTCATAATAAAAAGCTCTTTAAATGAAAGTAATAGAAAAATATTGAACAATTATGCAAAGCATTCAAGATTTATCTAATTCATTGCATGGAGATCATATTTCTGTAACTCTGCTTTATGAAAATATTATTATTATTCTATACAGCGGTTGTCAACATTTAACTAGCTTGGATTTCTTGTAAAGGTTTTGCTATAGCTGTCCCTTTTAATAGGTTTGATCTAGAGCCACTGAAACTAAATGGGAATTTTTCAACTGACAATGCTTTGCACCAGAAAAGCATTACTCTGCCCCTTGCCCCAAAAGCACCAAGTACATAGCACTAATTAAATGGATATAAGTTCATAAAAGCCCCTGTGCAGAGGAGACTTATGTCCTGCTGTTCATTCCTACCCTGTGAACTACAGATATATGTAATTTGTAGTAAAATTGCACTAACCAATTCCTTTCTCTTTTACAAAATACAGATTTCATCTAATTATCTCCAGCCCTTTCCCTATCCCTGTGAAAAGCATTCTGTCTATGACCTCTTTGATTTATAGTCAGAGAATTCCCACTGAAGCGCCTCTAGAAATCTCAGCCAGGACAGTTGCAAAGGAATCAAGAGGCAGTCCCTCTGGTAACCATATCCCATAAATTTAGGGATCTACAGGTTGATCCTAGTATTTTAAACTCCATTTAGAAACCTAGTGGCAGCTGCTACAGACCCAGAAATATTGGTGTAATAATAATTTTGTCATGATGCTGCTTTGAAAATTGGTCATAGAATTGTTCCTCAGCTTGAGTTTTCCAGGGGTGTTAAGATAAAGTGTAATGCAGCTAAGTAATCTTGAAGTGATTGAAGTAGGGATTACTCTGGCAGGGATTACCTCTGGAAGAGAGAGTCACACTCTTCTCACCAGATAGAGATGAGAATATTGATAAGAAATCTGACTGAGAAAAGCTTTAGCATCCTTCTGTTTTATCTAAGCAGTAGAATTCAGCTGACATCTTTCCAAGCTAATGAGGCCATCATATAGGACACTTTTGTGATGGCTGTGCAGCACTAGAGAATCTAGCACAGTCTTTAGCTGGTGTAAATCAGCTTTGTTACTTCCTCACTAAATTGGCAAGTACTGTCATTCCCAAAGCCTCCAATAGCTTCAGGAATCAAGCTGCCATCCTTAACTTTATATGTCTGCTTCAGGACAAAATGAAAGTGCTCCTCTTAATGCCTAGAAATCCCCTGTCCTCACACCACTCATTATTACAATGTCTTGAAATTCAGCCAGAATGCTTAAGTAACTGAAGAATAATCTCCAGAGATTAAGAGATCTGCAACAAAAACAATAGGCAACTGATCTCTGGGGTAGGGGGCTTTGTGCTTCTTCTTTTGCTTATATAAGTCTATAGCAGCTTCACAGAAGCTACAGCAGCAGAAGAAACAAATGACAAGAGCATCCAGCCCTACAATTATTGCTAATTACATCTTTAAAAAGGAGGATTTTCCACTGTAAAAGGGGAATTTGAAAGTGGGTGGAAAGTCTTGTATGAGTTTTCTCACAAAAGGTACTTATCTTTCGTGTTACCTATTGATCTGCTTTTGCATCTGTTTTTGTGTTTGTTTTTTTTTTACCTTAGTGACCTACTCTCATCCCATATGGGTAAAAGGTTTGGGGGTTAGCCTTTTTACTAGACCTCTGTAAAAGCTAGAAATGATGGACGCATGTTTAGAAATCTGCACAGTGGACATAGACTTTTCTTTCTTATAGACCAAAAGCTTCTTTACCTGTTCAAGTTTCATCAGGTGTTTAATGTACAGCTCCACAGATAATCTGCACTATATCTGTAGACAAGCTATTGGTTTCCTGTTTCTTGGCAGTCAGTCATTTCACTGTTGTGCTGGGCTGAGCAGACACATAGGTCTTGGATTTGCCCAGGCCAGAGATTAGATCACATTTAAGTGGCACTGCAATTATAACATTTTCTTCTCTCCCCCTTCTCAGCTTCCAGGTTTGCTTCCTGCAGAACCTTCTTCAGCTTCCAAAGTCTGCTAATTCCTTGCTTCTAAGTAGCCCAGCCCAAAGCATCCTCCTTTCCATATCCTGTTTCTTTCCTAAACGGACAGATATTTTTTCCCCTCTGGATCTTTTCCAGTCTTCATTTTCTGGCTGTCATGGCTTTCAGTCAGTCCACCTGACAAATCCTCTCTCACTGTGCTCCCAAAAACCTGGCTTTTGATCCAGTGTTCAGCCATTTCACCTCTGGGCTTCCAGTCTTGTAACTTGGAAGATACAGCAGTAAAGCAAGCACAAGTAAAACTAATCCCTGAAATGGACTAGGTAATTCTCCTTCCTATTCTCCCCCAAGGCAAACACATTGACATTTTGAGTTAAGTTAAATTCTGGCTATATAAAAAGAAACTGAAGCTTACTTTCAAAGTTTCTAGTGGCTAGCACTGAGAGTCTCTCAAAGGGCAAAAACTGGGGCAGAACTTGCTGCAAATTCATAGTAAATTTCTCTGGGTAATGGCAGGAAAATCATTCTTCCTCTATATAAGCAAATCTTACTATGCCCAGGCACTCTGAGGAAAGCTGTTAATCCTGGGCCTGATCTGTCTTACCCTAGTGTAAATCAGAAAGAAATTCCCTGAAGTCAGAGGAGTTAGAAAAACACATAAAAAAATCTTTATTATTACTAAGGCCACGAACCCTGTTTTGAAAATAGGGACTAAGCCTCTGCTTCTCCACGCATTTGGCATTTCTCAACTTGCTAACATGAGGAGCAATGTGATCTAGCAGGCAGAGCACAGAAATAAGAGCTGGGAGACCTTGACTCTATTCCTGGCTCTTACAGTGAGCAGATGACAATGAGTAGATCATTAGGTGACAATGAGCAGATCATTTTACTCTTGTAAGCTAACACTTCCCCTTTCACCTTTGGTCTTGTTGGTCTGCAAATTCTTTGGTCTCAACAGGACCTTCTAAGTATTGTCATAATGTAAGTAAGAACAAACTGACCCTTGCAAAGACTAATTCTAAAAGAAAATTAAATGGGACTTACGTACCCTGAAGTTACTTAAGAATCATGGAAATAACATATCAAGGTATTGTTTATTAGCACTGGGATTACATAACTCCAGAGCAATGAGGCTGTTTTGCTACCCCAAGACTCATTTGTCACCAACAGTCACAATGTTTTCTTAAGATGACAAGAGATCAGTCTATCTAACTTGCAATTGGGGATTAAAAAAAAAACTTGACGAAAAGATCTGACCTTAATTTAAAAAATTAACACTGTGACAAAAAGCAAACGAAGTGCGTTTTCAGTTTAACTAAAATGCCACAATTACAATGTAAATAATTGTGTTTTATTAATCATCGGCATTCAAGCTTGAGACTGGAGGAATACTAATGATAATTAAGTTGCTGGTGCTGTGTATGGTGCCTTAATAATTACATAGTAGTTAATACAGAATGCTAACTAAAACAGGGAAGTTCTGCATAGCAATTATGTTATCTAAGGCTGCTAATTAGTTATGTTAATTTAGAATTACTTTAGTTGCCTGTGTAGACTGGGCTTGTTAAACTGCAAGTCCCCATTGTCACTTCTGTCATATGCAACAGAACTGGTGCTCTCTTTCCCTTTCCATTGAAGTTTACACAATGATGTTTCACATTATCAAAGTGGTCTCTAAGGGAGACAGATCCTACAGAATCTTATACTGTATTTGTTAGTTATTTGTCTGGCACGTGCAGGTAGCAGCATGTTCACAGCTAAGAGTGCTTAATCATGACAAGGACCCTTCTGGTTATTAATGTCAAGGCAGAGTCCACTTTTTAAAAGTCATTCTTATTAGTCCTATTTTACAGACAGAAAAAACAAGGTTATTTTAAGGGGTATGAAGAGAATGAGGACAAGAAACTAAGCTGGTCCAGAGATAGACCAGAGACAGAATAAAAACCTCATAGGTAATTCCTGCTTGCAGTCATAATACTGAGGACTGTGTTTTAAGGTCTGGGCTCCTGAGTCAGGATATGGGCAAGGAGCTGTGAAGCCTGAAATGCCGAATCAGTTGAGCTGAATGTAGTGTAAAGTAGACATTGCAAATAGCTTGAGTGCACAAGGTCTCAAAGGTAAAAAGAATTGAGAAAATACTCTGCAAGGGAAAGCAAACTGTCCAAAAGGCCCCACTTGTCGATTTAAAATTCTCCAGAATATAGAAAACAAATGGAGGACGATTAACAATTACTTTCCCTGCATCTGCAAGGAATGGCTGTCAGAAAAAGGAAGACAGAGGTGCAGTCTTCTTTCAGATAAACCTTGAGTGGCTGGAGTCAGTAACCTAATGTCCCCATATCCTTTTACCGCCCCATGACAGGGTGGTTTCCCTCCAGTTTGAGAATGGGGGGTATTTCTTTTTTACACCCTCTGATTAGGTTGTTGCAGATAGCCATAAGATCTCCTCTTTGCCTTCTGTTCCTGAGACTAAAAAACCCACTTCCCTTAGCCTTTCGTAATAGCTTTTATGTATATATATGCTAAGATCCACAAGGGCATTTGGGCAGCCTGCTCAGCTCAAATCACCTAAATGCCTTTATGCATCATGGCCAGATTTCTGAACACTAGACAATCTCCTCTTTGTTTCTTAGAGAAGTATGCTGCTTTGCCCTTTTTGTGGAGTAGCTTACACCCACTGGAGGCAAAACCTTCTTTGCCTCATCCTTCTGTTCCTTGCTTTTTGATCTTAATAGGGAGAAATACATACTCCGTATGTATTCATGTGACTTAAGGGATAGGGGGCAATGACGACAAGTTCGTGCCCGGCACAGCAGGCCCGTCTCCCCTGTGGCTACCTCACCGTCCCAGGTGCCCTTGCATAATAGGTACAACGGTCTGCAAGTGGAACCAAACAATGACAAGAATGATGGTTCATCTAGGCTGGAGGAGTCACCAAGGTTAAGTCGGCCTATGCACTGTGTCAAAACCACTTCCCTAAAGAAAGAAAAAAGATGAGTTCTTTTCATAGGAGACTGTCTTCTGAGGGGAACAGGAGGTCCAATTTGCCGACCAGACCCACTTCTTAGGGAAGTCTGCTGCCTCCGTGGTGCCCAGGTTAAAGATGTGACAAGGAAACTTCCTGCTCTGGTATGGCCCTTGGATTATTATCCATTATTGCTTTTTCACGTAGGCAGCAATGAGGTTGCAATAAGAAGTCCAAGGGTGATCAAAAGAGACTTCAGGGCCTTGGGACAACTGATTAAGGGATCAGGAGCACAAGCAGTGTTCTCTGTCCTTCCAGTTGCAGGGGATGAGGAGGGCAGAAACAAGAAGACCCAGCAGATCAATAACTGGCTCTGAGCCTGGTGTCACCAGCAGAATTTTGGGTTTTTTGATCACAGGTTGGTCTACACAACCAACACCAGGGCTGCTGGTGACAGATGGGATACACCTGTGTCAAAGGGGGAAAAGGATCTTTGTGCAGGAGTTGTCAGGGCTCATTGAAAGAGCTTTAAACTAGATTTGAAGGGGAAAAGGGATAAAACCAGGCTTGCCAGAGGTAAGCCTGGGGGTGGCATGCCAATGTTTGAGGGGCAGTGTGCTAACAAGGTCCTTCAGTGTGCTCCACGATGTGCTGAGTACACTGGAGCACATTTGAAATGTCCCTGTACTAATGTGTGCAGCACCCTAGCCATCTCAGTGGAGGCAGGGGATGGAGATCCATGCGACAGCAAAGGTGCAAGGGTTGTTGATGTGTTAGAAACCATAGAAATGCCTGAGAACAGTTACATAGGAATTAGGGCTTCTCACCCAAAAAAGGTGGCAGGATCAATAGCCCAACTGAAGTGCATTTATGCCAATGCCCACAGCATGGGTAACAAACAGGAGGAACTGGAAGCCATTGTGCAGCTGTAAAACTATGATGTAATTGCAGTCAGAGAAACACGGTGGGATGACTAACACAACTGGAGTGCTGCAATGGATGGCTATAAACTCTTCAGAGTAGATAGGCAAGGTAGGAGAGGCAGTGGGTTAACCCTGTATGTTAGGGAGTGTTGTGACTGTCTAGAGCTTGAGAATAGTGATAAAAGGGTTGAGTGTTTATGGGTAAAAATCAGGAGGAAAGCCAACAAGTCAGATATCATGGTAGGAGTGTGTTATAGACCACCCAGCCAGGATGAAGAGGCAGACAAAATATTCTATAAGCAGCTGGGAGAAGTCTCACAATCACTAGCCCTTGTTCTCATGGGGGACATCAGCCTACCAGACATCTGCTGGAAATAAAATACAGCAGAGAGGAAACAGTCTAGGAGGTTCCTGGAGTGTGTGGAAGAGACCTTCCTGACACAGCTGGTGAGTGAGCCAACTAGGGAAGGCACCCCGCTGCACCTCTTGTTTGTGAACAGAGAAGGACTTGTGGGTGATGTGATGGTTGGAGGCCATCTTGGGCACAACGATCATGAAATGATAGAGTTTTCGATTCTTGGAGAAGTAAGGAGAGGGGCTAGCAGAACTGCCACCTTGGACTTCTGGAGGGCAGACTTTGGCCTGTTTAGGGGCCTGGTTGACAAGAGTACCTTGGGAGGTAGTTCTGAAGGGCAAAGGAGTCCAGGAAGGCTGGACATTCTTCAAGAAGAAATCTTAAAGGCACAGGAGCAGGCTGTCCCTATGTGCCAAAAGATGAGCCAGTGGGGAAGAAGACTGGCCTGGCTGAACAGAGAGCTTTGGCTGGAAAAAAAGAGTTTGATCTTTGGAAGAAGGGGCAAGCAACTCAGGAAGACTACGAGGATATCATGAGGTTATGCAGGGAGAAAATTAGAAGGGCCAAAGCCCAGCTAGAACTTAATCTGGCCACTGCAGTAAAAGGCAATAAAAATGTTTCTATAAATACATTAACAACAAAAGGCAGACTAAGGAGAATCTCCATCCTTTATTGGATGTGGGAGGAAATATAGTGACAAGGGATGAGGAAAAGGCTGAGTTACTTAATGCCTTCTTTGCCTCAGTTTTTAATAGTAAGACCAGCTGTTCTCGGGGTGACTAGCCCCCTGAGCTGGAAGACAGTGACAGAGAGCAGAATGAAGCCCCCATAGTCCAAGGGGAAATGGTTAGCAACCTGCTACACCACTTAGACATACACAAGTCTATGGGGCTGGATGAGATCCACCCAAGGGTACTGAGGGAGCTGGCAGAAGTGCTCACCAAGCCACTTTCAATCATTCGTCAGCAGTCCTGGCTAACCAGGGAGGTCCCAGTTGACTGGAGGTTAGCAAATGTGACGCCCATCTACAAGAAGGGCTGGAAGGAGTTAAATCCAGTTAGCAGCCAGTCACAAGTGGTGTTCCCCAGGGCTGAGTACTGGGGCCAGTTCTGTTTAATATCTTTATCAATGATCTGGACAAGGGGATCGAGCGTACCCTTAGTAAGTTTGCAGATGACACCAAGTTGGGTGGGAGTGTTGATCTGCTGGAGGGTTGAAAGGCTCTGCAGGGGGATCTGGACAGGCTGGATTGATGGGCTGAGGCCAATTGTATGAGATTCAACAAGGTGTCCCAGTTTCAGCTGGGATAGAGTTAACTGTCTTCCTAGTAGCTGGTACAGTGCTATGTTTTGAGTTCAGTATGTGAAGAATGTTGATAACACACGGATGTTTTCAGTTGTTGCTCAGTAGAGTTTAGACTAAAGTAAAGGATTTTTCAGCTTCTCATGCCCAGCCAGTGAGAAAGCTGGAGGGGCACAAGAAGTTGGGACAGGACACAGCCAGGACAGCTGACCCAAACTGGCCAACGGGGTATTCCATACCATGTGACGTCACATCTAGTATATAAACTGGGGAGAGTGGGGGCGGGGGGATCGCCGCTCAGGGACTAACTGGGCGTTGTATTGGCTTTGTGTGGCAAGGTTTTGGTAGCAGGGAGGGTTACAGGGGTGGGTTCTGTAAGAAGCGGCTGGAAGCTTCCCCTGTGTCAGACAGAGCGAATACCAGCCGGCTCTAGGATGGACCCGCTGCCAGCCAAGGCCGAGCCAATCAGTGATAGTGGTAGTGCCTCTGTGATAATGTTTTTCAGAAGGAAAAAAGTTGCGGGACAGACCAAAATGGCAGCTGGAGAGAGGAGTGAGAACATGTAACAGAAACAACCCTGCAGACACCAAGGTCAGTGCAGAAGGAGGGGGAGGAGATGCTTCAAGCGCCAGAGCAGAGATTCCCCTGCAGCCCATGGGGAAGACTATGGTGAGGCAGGCTGTCCCCCTGCAGCCCATAGAGATCCACAGTGGAGCAGATCTCCACCTGCAGCCCATGGAGGACCCCATGCTGGAGCAGGTGGGTGCCTGAAGGAGGCTGTGACCCTGTGGGAAGCCCGTGCTGGAGCAGGCTCCTGGTGGCACCTGCAGATCTGTGGAGAGAGGAGCCCATGGAGCAAGTTTTCTGGTAGGACTTGTGACCCCGTGGGGGACCCACGCTGGAGCAGTGTGCTCCTGAAGGACTGCACACCGTGGAAGGGACCCATGCTGGAGCAGTTCATGAAGAACTGCAGCCCGTGGGAAGGACCCATGTTGGAGAAGTTCATGGAGGACTGTCTCCTGTGGGAGGGACCCCACGCTGGAGCAGGGGAAGAGTGTGATGAGTCCTGCCCCTGAGGAGGATGAAGCGGCAGAAATAATGTGTGATGAACTGACTGTAAACCCCATTCCCATCCCCCTGCACCGCTGGGGGAGGTAGGTAGAGAATCCAGGAGTGAAGCTGTGCCCAGGAAGAAGGGAGGGGTGGAGGGGAGGTGTTTTGAGATTTGGTTTTATTTCTCATTACCCTACTCTGGTTGATTGGTAATAAATTGAGTTAATTTTCCCCAGGCTGAGTCTGTTTTGCCCGTGACAGTAATTGGTGAGTGATCTCTCATGTCCTTATCTTGACGCACAAGCCCTTTGTTATGTTTTCTCTCCCTTGTCCAGCTAAGGAGGATAGAATGGCTTTGGCGGGTACCTGGCATCCAGCTAGGGTCAACCCACCACAGCGTCGATTGGCGGGTGGTGAGCAGTTGCACTGTGCATCACTTGTATATTCCAATCCTTTTGTCATCACTCTTGTCATTTTATTAGTGTTATCATTATCATTATTAGTTTCTTCTTTTTTGTTCTAATAAACCGTTCTTATCTCAACCCACAAGTTTTACTTCTTTTACCGATTTTCTCCCCCATCCCACCGGGTGGGGGCAGAGTGAGTAAGTGGCTGCATGGTGCTTAGTTGCTGGCTGAGGTTAAACCACAACACAAGGCTAAGTGCCGGGTCCTGCGCTTGGGTCACAACAACCCCATGCAACACTACAGGCTTGGGGAAGAGTGGCTGGAAAGCTGCCCGGCAGAAAAGGACTTCAGGGTGCTGGTTGACAGCCGGCTGAATATGAGCCAGCAGTGTGCCCAGGTGGCCAAGAAGGCCAACGGCATCCTGGCCTGTTCGTTTTTACCATCACACCCCAGTTCCCTCAGCTGCTCCTCATAGGACTTGTTCTCTAGACCTTTCACCAGATTCGTTGCCCTTCTTTGGACACGCTTCAGCACCTCAATGTCTTTCCTGTAGTGAGGGGCCCAAAACTGAACACAGTACTCAAGGTGTGGCCTCACCAGTGCTGAGTACATGGGGATGATCCCTTCCCTGCTCCTGCTGGCCACACTATTTCTGATACAGGCCAGGATGCCGTTGGCCTTCTTGGCCACCTGGGCACACTGCTGGCTCATATTCAGCTGCTGTCAACCAGCACCCCCAGGTCTTTCTCTGCCGGGCAGGTTTCCAGCCACTCCTCCCCAAGCCTGTAGCGCTGCATGGGGTTGCTGTGACCGAAGTGCAGGACCCGGCACTTGGCCTTGTTGAACTTCCTATGACTGGCCTCAGCCCATCGATCCAGCCTGTCCAGATCTCTCTGTAGAGCCTCCCTACCCTCAATCAGATCGACCCTGCCTCCCAACTTGGTGTCATCTGCAAACTTACTGAGGGTGCACTCCATCCCCTCATCCAAATCATTGATAAAGATATTAAACAGAACAGGGCCCAACACTGAGCCCTGAGGAAGGCCACTTGTGACCCACCGCCAACTGGATTTCATCCCATTCACCACAACCCTCTGGGCTCATCCATCCAGCCAGTTTTTCACCCAGCAAAGAGTACACTTATCCAAGCCATGAGACACCAGCTTCTCAAGGAGTATGCCATGAGAGACAGTGTCAAAGGCCCTGCTTAAGTCAAGGAAGATAACATCTGCAGCCTTTCCCTCATCCACTAGGCGGGTCACCTGGTCATAGGAGATCAGGTTGGTCAAGCAGGACCTGCCTTTTGTAAACCCATGTTGACTCGGGCTGGTCCCCTTCTTATCCTGGACTTGCCACGTGAGTGTTCTCAAGACAAACCGTTCCATAATCTTCCCTGGTACCGTGGTCAGGCTGACAGGCCTGTAGTTCTCCGGATCCTCCCTCCGACCCTTCTTGTAAATGGGAGTCACATTGGCAAGCCTCCAGCCCTCTGGGACCTCCCCTGTTGAACAGGATCACTGATAGATGATGGAGAGTGGCTTGGCAAGGACCTCTGCCAGTTCCCTCAGTACTCTTGGATGGATCCCATCAGGTCCCATAGATTTGTGAGTGTCCAGATAGCGTAGTAGGTCACTATTTCCTCCTGGATTAAGAGGGGTATGTTCTGCTCTTCATCCTTAGCTTCCAGCTCAGGGGGTGGAGTACCCTGAGGATAACTGGTCTCCCTATTAAAGACTGAGGCAAAGAAGGCATTAAGTACCTTGGCCTTTTCCTCATCTCTGGTTGCTACGTTCCCTTCTGTATCCATTAAAGGATAGATATTGTCCTTGGGATTCTTTTTACTGTTAACATATTTGTAAAAACATTTTTTGTTGTCCCTTACAATAGTGGCCCGATTTAGTTCTAGCTAAGCTTTTGCCTTTCTAATTTTCTCTCTGTATGATCTAACAAGATCCCTGTACTCCTCCCAAGTTGCCCGCCCCTTCCTCCAGAGATGATAAACTCTCCTTTTTTTCTTGACTCCTAGCAAAAGGTCCCCGTTCAGCCAGGCCAGTCGTTTTCCTCGGTGGTTCGACTTACGGCACATGGGAATAGCCTGGTCCTGAGCCATTAAGATTTCCTTCTTAAAGAATGTCCATCCCTCCTGGACCCCTTTGCCCTTCAGGACCGTCTCCCAAGGGACTCTCTCAACCAGTGTCTTGAAGAGGCCAAAGTTTGCCCTCCGGAAGTCCATAGCGGTGGTTTTGCTGACCACCTTCCTTGCCTCACCAAGAACTGAAAATTCTATCATTTCATGGTCGCTAAGCCCAAGACGGCCTCCGACCATCACACCTCCCACCAATCCTTCCCTGTTCATAAACAACAGATCTAGCAAGGCTCCTCCCCTGGTTGGTTCACCTACCAGCTGTGTCAGGAAGGTCTCTTCCACACACTCCAGGAACCTCCTCAATTGTTTACTCACTGCTGTGTTGTATTTCCAGCAGATGTCTGTCAGCACATGTACCTGTGGCGCTTTAGGGACATGGTTTATTGGTGGACTTGGCAGCGTTAGGTTTACAGTTGGATTCGATGATCTTAAGGGTCTTTTCCACCCAACATGATTCTATGATTCTATGATTCTGTTCCTTCACATCTTTAGAGAAACAGTCTCAGCGTGGCCAACATGGAATTGCAGGGATTGTGCCTTTTTCTTTTCTCCTTTCTATTGGCAGAGTAAGGGATATGAATCAAGGTTTTGTGCTAATGCAATGGCAACATCAAAAGCTTTAAACACTGATCTTAAGTTTTCTAACAGATATTAATCTTCTGTGTTGACTGTTTCCTTACATTGTGAGGGTAAGTTTCTAACTAAGGTTCAAACAAGTTGCTCTGAGCTTGTTTGAAAAGGCACTGTGGCTATGAGGAATCTCCAAAGACAATGAAACAAAAGAGAAGAATTCCTCCCTCTTCACTCAGCCTTTATGCATGCAAGATTTTTAATATTTTTATTTTTTTTTTTATTTTTAATATTACAAATTAATACATATGGGGAAACAGATCCTCTCAGCAATACAGTGTCAGCAGCATCTGAGACTGAAAGATGCAGAGAAGCAGGGCTGGCAGCTCTCAGATCTCTGTTGCCCCAGGCAAAACAGCAAATCTCCTGTGTGGCATCACCCGCACATCTTTACTGGATATTTAGCTGTCCCTAATGTTTTGCTGCACATGCTAGCCCCATCGATAGGGCTGGCCTTGCAAAGTTAGATATCTCAGGATAGCTCAGTGACACTCTTTATCTCACAACTAGCCTTTCCTTCACAGGTCAGAACCCTGCTTATCAGATGTTGATAGTGTGGCTGCTTTTACTTATTTTTCCTTGGTCACTTTATTAGATTCTGATCTAGGCCTGAAGTTCATAATTTGTGTCTGTATATTTTCATAAAACATCTGATTGAGGACCAAATTCTGCTCCAATTACTCCTATATGATATGATTCAAAAGAGTTACATAGGAATGGATTAATTTAGTTCCATGTAGGGACTTTAGTTTAGGGCCTCATTATGAACTTTGCAGTCTGCATAGGAAGTCATCAACAAAATAATGGTTTTTATCTTCCTCAGAAATCTACTTGAGTGGAGATGTGAAACTTAATTCTGCCATTATTTTCCTACATTTGTTTCGAAGTTTGTTTTTCACAGAAGCAAAATTGTTTTTCAAGTAGCAGACACTATTCAGAGAGGCAGACTTCTGTTTTCTGTGGACAACTTTTTACAATTATCCATAACTCCAGAGGTATTGAGACCACTCATTCAAGCTGCTGAGTAATTTTTATTACCCCAGTTTTACAGAACATGCAGCTATAAAGACAGACTGAAAAACGTGCATATGCTGTCCTATACAAAAACCACTCCTTGCATGTAGCCAGTAACATCCCTTGCAGTACCACAAAGCCTGTTGTAAACATAAGCCAATTACATCGCCCCAGGATGGGTATCTCAACTGCAAATTCACAAACAAGGAAACCAAGACCCAGAAAGTTTAAGTAACTTGGTTAACAGGAAGTTCATGGTTAAGACATAGACTCTAGAAATTTTCACCAAGTTCCTCATGCTCTAAGTACTGGGCTGCACTTCTGAAGGGACTTTCCCCTGAAGCACTGCTTCTTTGCATCCTCTCTTTTGGCTATCTGCTGCAGACCACCTGGTCCCTGTCTGAGTTTCTTTGATTATTTTCATTGACTGTGGCTGCATCAGCAGAGGCAGTTCATCTCTTTGTTCTGCATGTACAAGCAGGAGGTTCTCTTTTAGGGAACTGTCACATATCACTTGCTAGCTCCATGTGTACCACCATACTTATGAGCACTTCTGTCCAGGAAATTTTAAGGTGAGCCACTTAACAAGCTGTCTCTGTATGGGAGCTTTGTCTAGAAAGCTGGAATGCAAAACACTCCAAGGCCTGAACTGCCTCTGACAGATGAGCCATTTCTAAATGCTTTTTATATACCACAGGGTAAGAGCAATTAGCACAGTTCAGCTGATGTGCAGCAAGGTCATGCCTAGTTTGTCTCAGTATCTTCAGCCCTAAAGTCCCAGCAGAGCATGCATTGGGCCGTTTTGAAAATTTGGGCTTTTGTCTGAAGACAGGTCAGCCTGCATCTGCTTCCCCTTCAAATCTCCCCCAAAGTACAGACATCTGGACTTTTTCAAAGACATGGAAGCCAATTTGGCATGTAGCTCCAAATGTTTCTCAAAATCTTCCCCACAAACCCTTAGAAGTACAGACCCTTGTGCTCATGCTGTTCTCCATTTGCTGAAATAAGTGGAATTACACCACTCTAAGATAGATGTGAGGGGAGGAAATGGGCCCGTGAGAGGCCCTTCTGGATAGCAATGGTGAAAATGAAGCCGTTTATCATCTTACTGCATGGTGATGAGACTCCGCTGCCGGGCTAATAAATACTCTGATCCAGCATGATATGGATGCACTACCAGATGTGTTCTTGTCTGCAGGGGCAGCAGAGGGATTTCAAGGTCTGCGGTGGGTCTGCTGGAGACAGAGGAATTATTGACAGTGTTAGCAATTTGAATAGTTAAATTGATGAGGGGCTCAGGGAAAATGTCAGTAAATTAGAAATCATTAGAGAAATTTTGAAAAGCATTAAGGTTGAGAATTTTTTTAAAGGACATGTTTATTACAAAGATGACTGAACCTTGTTAGAAATGAAAAGACATTTTGTAATATCACTTGACTGAAAGAACAAGGGCATACATATGTCTGTAAGTACACACACGCACATTCACATTCACAAACACTGGCAAGCTTTTAAAAGAGCAAAGTTTCAGACAAGCAAAATGACAGCAAGAATTTGAACAGGATGGGGAGTTGAAACAGAAGCTTTTAATTGCTTCCTGATTGTTTGGGTCAAGTATTGAATATGATAAAAGGGAAAGCAGAACAACATGATTTTCTGTTTGATTCTCCCTCCTGCTGTTCTGTAAATGGAAGTGGTGAAGCACTGAGAAGGGAGGTAGGGGAGACAGGGGTTTGGAGAGAGGAGAGAAAGAAAAGGCTTCTCAAGACTTTCTACTTTTGTGCATGAAAAGTTTGAAATATTGTAAAACTAGTTATATCAGGAGAAATGTACTGCTGTATTGTCTGAATGTCATAAATACCTTTTTTTTTACTACAATCAGCAGAAATCATCCATCTCTGTAATGTTTTCTAACCTCTTGATTAGCACAAAGTTAATTTGGTGCTTATCAGTCCAAAGCAAGGGGACCATGAAATTAAGTTAGGGCCAAATCTTCATCTCCTTCCTTCACCAACTTCCTTTTGACATAATCAGTCATTTTGTTGAATAAGGAAGGAGTTTAAAATATATGAGGACTTTATGATTTCACCTATTATGGAGTATTTCCATGTTATTCAACACAGCATTTTTCTTTTGTGCATTTTATTCCTCCCTCACCCAAAACCCTTCTGAATGCTCCCTTAAATACACCAGTTTGGCTCTGGTGTAACTTTCTGGCTTTCCAACTTCCTTTCAAATAGAAAATTAGAATTTTGGACTTTGTTCTAGTAATACCAATAGATGAATTGGTGTTGAATGTAGGTGTTTCTTTTCCAGTTTTATGACAAGCCACAGTGGTCAAGGAGTACCTTCTTTTAGTTTCAAAGGCTGAACCTTTTTAACCCTGTTAAATTGTAATATTCCCATGCTGTTGTCTACAGGAGTTTGTCTTTCTCTCCTGCATCAATATACAGCACAGGCAGGGAGGCTGCACTTCTGAAACAGCCACGTGGAGTCTTCAAGAGGCAGCCTGAAGCTATGTGAGGAGTCATCAGCAGGGTTTTTCAGTGATTATCACTCTCCTTAGTCTCCCTTGGGGTTTGTGCAGCTGGTGGAGTGCCGCTTTAGTGAATGTTAGCTATGATGAACGAATTCTGTATGGGTTAAAATAAGTTGGGACATAACCTCATGTCCTCCTAACAAGGTTTTCCTTCTGTAGAAATTCATTGCACATTTCTGAATCTCCTTCTCTCTTTCTGCATCCTTTTTGCCTCTTAGTGAAGCATGTTTTAAAGGGACATTGTTCAAAGATATTTTAGTAGAAGTGAGTCACTCTGCATGCAGAGCTGCTCCATGTCCCAAACTTATTAAAAACAATATGGACTTTGCACACTGAAAACGAGGATAACAAGCTCAAACTTTACAATGCAAAACATACCACAATCTTTCTTGCCCTTATTGCCTTTTCTCCCCCTGTTTTCCCTACAAGATTAGTGGATGCTCCCATTGTAGAGACTTTAAAAAGAGCAGGTTTTTGAGGCCACTTGGAACTGCCTTTCTTGATACACCCGATACCCCTACAGAAAATCTAATTTGCAGCATGGGGCTTTGTAATTTCATGCTAGAACAGCACAAAATGGAAGAATAACTCATCCGGGGGCGGGGGGGGGGGATTATGTAACGGTAGTGAAGGAGTATCAGCAGAGACAGTGAAGATCCTTTGAAAAGTCATGTTGCTGGTTCTGCAGTGCCATACACACACTAATTGGTTTCAAACAACAGGGAGATACATTGCCAACAAGCGGAAGAAAAGAGAAGGAGGAAAAAAGCTTGGTATTAATACAGCTCACCTAAATTCACTCAGACAAAAAGGTATATTGCAGCTGAATAAAATCCTCCTGTATTGCCCAGGCTCCATCTCATGAATGCCTGCTTTTCCTTCTCCTTTCCTTTTCTTTTCCATAGTATTACAGGCTGTGACAAAAAACAGTATTTTTGGTGTCACTGGTGTACTTCAGCCATTGAGAATGAAGAATGAGGCATTTGGCATAGGGATGCGCACAGCCTGTTAAAAAGTCACGTCAAACAGGAGCAATACAGTTGAGTGCTGTGAGATGCACGACACACCACATGAAGGATTTGGTGTGAAAGTGTGCCAGGTTAATGGAAGCTGTGCACTCTCCTCAGAAAGAACACTCATTAGCAAAGCAAAGGAACTGCTGACAGACACACTGAGGAAACTTTGAAGGTTGATGCACGGGATTGGGAAACCTCATTAATTATTCCAACACATGGATGCTCTAAAGGTGCCACAGATTTCCACTGGAGAATAGGGTAGACAGCCCTATACAGCCCTCTTTGTCCTAGTATTGGGGTATGTGAAGCTGGGACTAGTGTGAGAATAGCAGTGACACTCAGTGCTGTATACAGCTGTTCTAGGCTGCTCCTTAACTTTAAAATAGCCACAGTAAAAGCACAGATAAAATATGCTGCCAACCAAGAGAAAAGGGTACACAACCACAGGCTCAGGCTGGAGAAACACTAAGGAGGAGAATTGCCGTGGATAGGAGCAGGAGAGGAGTGGGAAAGCCAAGGAGAGAAGGGTAGAGGAGTGCTGCTGCAAGAATGCCCCCCAGGTCCTTGTTTGCCCTATCTTTTTTTTTTGTCCAGTACGAATTCTCCCTGCTGCTGCTAATGGTATGGGGATTGTTGTTTTATTGATCTCTCCACCATGATTTCCACATTTGCCTCCTAAATGATTACCGTTATCTAAGAATCTGGTGTACAATTCAGCTGGAATTGCTCTAACATGCAGTATTTCTTATCTATCAAAAATGTACTTATTACATCATCTCTCTTGAAGCCTTTTAAATTTCTTAGTTTTCATGACACTACAGAATGCTATGTCATCTAAAAATGGAGTCACTTCACTGTTTTTAACAGTTCTCTGAACATTCATTCAGTAAATATACCAAAAGCATCAGTCCTAGCATGATGCCTTTCACCATTCTCAGTTAATACTTAGCTGTTTTGAAAAATGACATATTTCTGCTCACTGTCTAACTCTTAACTAATTTCTAACAAAGGCATTTTACCCTAAAGATCTTAATTTTCTTAATAACACCTTCTGATATTATTTATCACATCTTGCAAGCCATGGCCACCCAGTGGGAGCAGGCATTTGGGAACCATGGGATTGTGACACCCACACTATGTCATGCTTGGGCAGGCTGGAAGCTCTCAGAGCACGGCAGTGTCCTGCCGCCTTGGCCATGCTTTCTCCCTCCAACGTGAAAACCTCTCTGGTTAATAAACTATCTTTCACAAACGAAAACTTACAAAATCAAAGATGGCACCTCAGAGAAACAGTAGCAGAGCTGGATATTGAAAATTGGAATTTACTGAAAGAAAGTGAAGATTTGAAGGATGGGTACTGGTGACTGCAGGCCAGTGCAAGCTGTTTGAGGACATTAGTAGGAGACCTACACAGAGAAGGGATGCTGCCAGGGACACACTGAAAGACAATGAAAACAAAATCAAATAATTAGAACTGCAGAATAAAAATTTGGATGAAATCAATGGAGGTCATGGAAATGTCCTGCCAGATTTTTCCATACTGGGATAATAAAATGTATCAAAAGATAGATCTATTAGAAGTGAGAAATATGTTTGTAAATGAAAGGCACTTGGAATGCTTGCAAATCAGACTGGAGTGGAAGGAGAAACTGTATGAGCAAGAAAAGCTCTGAGCCCACCAGTTAAGGAACATATTAGAAGAACTTCACAAACTCAGGGAAGTTCAGAGGAATTGCATTGTGCAGATGAAAGGACAACTAGAAGAATTAGCTGAGGAAGCTGCACTTTTGACAGTAGCAAATGAGAACAAATCCTGGGTGGGCTCCTCCTTACTGCGTAAGTCTGCTGAAGCCAAACTTCTGGAGGACTCTCTCCCTGTGCTTAAAACCCAAAATTTCTTCTGTTACATTTGGAATATCTTAAAGCTCTTGCTGTTAGTTTGCTTTAGACTTCTCAGTTACTATTTTATCAGCAACAACATTCCACTATTGTTTAGTAGCGGTATATTTGATATACTGGTGCAAATCTTGTACCCATACTTCATTACTAAAAATGAAGGACTATTAGCATTTTAAGAATAGCTATAAAGGCTCTGCAGAGCTGTCCACATCAATTTAGTAATCTCCCCTTGCACTGTTTTTGGCTATGATAAATTTCTTCACAGTAGCTTGTATAGTGCTACATTTTGGATTTGTGCTGAAAACAGTGTTGATAAAAGAGGGATGTTTTTGTTATTGCTGAGCAGTGCTTACACAGAGTCAAGGCCTTTTCTGCTTCTCACCCCACCCCACCAGTGAGCAAGCTGGGGGGGCACAAGGAGTTGGGAGGGGACACAGCTGGGACAGCTGACCCCCACTGACCAAAGGGATATTCCAGACCATATCATGTTGTGCTCAGCAATAAAACTGGGGGGTGGTGGAAGTTGGCATGGGCTGCTGTTGCTCAGGGACTGGCTAGGCATTGTTTGGTTGATGGTGAGCAAGTGTTTTCTTTTGCATCACTTGTTTTTCTTGGTTTTGTTTTGTTGTGGGTTTTTTCCCCCTTTTTTGTTGTTTGTACTTCTCCCCCTTCCGGTTTTTTTTTTAATTTTAAAACTCTTTATCTCAATGCACAAGTTTTCCCATTTTTACCCTTCTTATTCTACCCCTAATCCTGCTGAGGGGGAAGTGAGCGAGCAGCTGTGTGGTGCTGAGCTGCCTACCAGGGTTAAAACCCAACACCCCTTCTGTGCATTAATACATGAGTTCATGTGGGGGTTTTTAGAAATTAAGTAAACTTTAGTTTCTAAGCATAGTTTTTTTGTAATTAGATTGTTAACTGTGAATATATTTTATAGTAGATAGCTGCACGTAGTAAAAACCCAACAGAGAACTCACTGCCTCAAGCAAAGGAGACAAAAAATTTGTAGTTTGTGCTAATCTGACTGAAAGTGGGCAATGTGCAGTACTTGACCCTGGAATCCACTTCCCTGCTAGACTGCCAGCTTCTAAGGTTTTTCACCTATGGGTCACATTGCAGAATATATCTTTTCTCCAGACTTTGGGGAAGAGCATGGAGGAATTTAAAGATGTGGGAAGGTTTAGTATGTTAGTTGAGATTGGTTAAGAAGGACTTTCATTGGTGGTCAGTAATTCAGGTAGTGCATATTTACATTTGGCTAAAACCTTTTGTTTGTGCATCTAGAGACAATAGGCACAGAAACTTTTTTAATATGAATAAATAAATACATGCCATTTTGTGGATGGAAAGTTAAATCCTAAAGACCAACATGGCAGGTGGCCAACTGGTAATCATGCTGAGCCTTCAGAATTATCCCTGACATTTATGCGCAAAGCAGGTAGACGAAGCTCGCCAGGCAGGAGCTAGCAAACAAACAGTACACTGAACAAATATGATACAGGGAAAAAAAATCTTAGACGGTGAAGGAAAAGCTGTGATTCTAGGACATCATATTCACTTAGCTTCTAGCAGTGGCAGTGGAGAGAAATTCCAGAAGTTAAAAGCCTAGAACAACCCCTTAATCTCCTTCATGCCTGTTCTGTGTGACAAGCCACCCTTTGAAATCAGAAGAGATACAGTCTAGAAGAGGAAAGTTTGAGCATGAAGAAATTGGGCAACGCTCAGAGGTAAGGTCAAGTCAGAACAAAGAAGGTTTCTATTCAAGATGCTAAACTGTGGCTCAGAGGAACTAAATTTTCTTCCTGCATCCTTCCTCCTTTTCCTCTGGCAAGTCACTTAATCTCTCCGTATCTTGGTTCCCCAACCGAATAATGAGGCAGTAATATTAAATAGTGTATTTCTTTTCATATGTGAGAGCATTTGTTTGTTTGCTTGTTTTAAACTAGAATAATTTTACAGAATTGAGGGAGGGAATGATAAATAGTTGAATGAGCAAAGTGGAAGGGGCAAAAGAGAAGGAGTTGTGGCAAAGACTGAGGTTAGGAATCTCTTACTCTGGAGTCAGAACAGTTTACGTACACATAAAAATGGTTTAATCAGAGGAAATGCCGGTACAATTAGGACCCAATCTAAATAGAGACCTTTAAGTACAATTGGTATTGGATAATACTAATAATGAGAGGTGAAGTGCCTGTAAGGAGGCGGTATTTGTGTCAAGGTAGTCTGAACTGTATTACCTGGCAATTCATTGACAATTGCAGCTGTGCAAAGCCAGGCTGATGTTACTTAATTCTTGTTGCCCAGTGCCACAGGGAAGGCTATGAGAAAAGCAAATGTTCAGTGGGGTCAAAGTTAAAAAGGAAACATGGTCACAAAGAAAGGGTTCCAGAAATATGTCCTGAGGAGAGTCACAGAAGATAGCTCAGCAATGGGGTAGATGATAGCTTTGTTGCCCTCATTTTTCAACAGATTTTCTCAACTAGTTCAGCTGCTGTCCTGTATGCATAACACACATGAAATCTGAGAGTGGCTTACATAAAATTTTAAAGCCTTCTGTAGGAACCAATAGCAGCATTACAGCTTGCAAATGTATTTACAGTATGAAATTGTTACTTCACGTAAAACATAAATATGTGGTGAATTTTGCACACAGAGAAAACAAATCTCTCTCAGTTTTTGATAAACTGTTTCAATTGCAGTATTTATAGATCATACAAAAATAAGTTTTTTCTGTTAAACCAGGGATAAAGAACCAGAATAAGGCAAAAAAATCACATATGTAGTACTGTCCTTTCTACAGTTTGCAGTCTTTATGAATGATGTATAGAAGGCTCAGATAATCCCATGATGTTTCTGTCTTTCCCATCTTTATTTTAGGAAAAAAAAAAAAGAAAAAAAAAGAAAATTATGTGCTTGATCATCACAAAAAAAAGCAAAGTCATATTTTCAATTCACACATTTTTCATGTTCTGAATGTAGCTCTAGGGCTGAATTCCTGCAGGGGAAATCTGTACAGTTACAGTCAGGTGACAACACCTTTGTGTTGAAGATACCATATGTGCCAGAAAATGCTACACAATGGTATAAGCAGCAGAAGGGAAGCCGAGCAAGAAGTGACTTGAAACAGGAATGTGAGGATATGTGTTACACAGATATGTTATATCTGTGTCTTATACAAACTTGTGCTTTCTTTACATTTATTACAACTTCAGTTAGAACCACAGTTACAGCAGCAATTCATTGCTTTTAAACAACAGTTTTCTTAATCTGAAAACTTTACATACAAAGATGATGAAAACTAGCTTTTCTTACCTGCCTTATTTCATTTTCTGTCTTTGATTCAATTCATTACTTTTTCTGGCATTCCTTCTTTCCAAGTGCATTCTTGCAGACAACTTGAGGTGTACATGAGGTCTCATGAGGGTTTATATGCACACATGCTTCTGCTGTTATCCTAACTAGAAGACCATTGTGTGTTAACAAGTTAGTGATCTACAGAACAGTTAGCCTGAGAAGTTTTAGGCTTGTGCTGTGCTGTACATTCAGCTTGGTATTCAGGCCTGTGGAGTGCTGCACATAAATACCCTTTGGCCTCAGACGAAACCTAGCCTGCTAATTGTAATGAAGGAACCTGTTGGCAGCTCCCATGCAGCACCAGTCATTACACCACCTGCATGCCCCGTACCTTAAAACACACTTCCATTTTTCTAAGTCTTTTTCCAGTCTTTCAGAAGATAGAAAGGAATGAAGTACACTTTCTAAATATTTGGTTTGTAATTTCTTCCTGTAAATTACAGTATGTATATTGCATATTGCAGTAAGTGCTGAAGACCTTGACCAAAAGGACCTTTTGTGCTAAGCTCTCTATGCATGTTTTTTGACACAGAGATCCTGGCCTGGAACATGGAGAATTGTAACATGCAACAGGTGTGCTAGTATTGCCTTGTTTGGCAGTGGGGAGGCAGTATGGTGAGATCAAATTACTTATTGAATAGAGCCTACGGAAACTGAACGTAGATCTTCAGCAAATTTAACAAGATGAATATTGCTCTTGTGTTTAAAGCAATTAGCTTTAAACATAAGACCAATACCTCATTAGAAGTCTTCCTTGTAGGGAGAAAATTAATTTTCTTCTTCACTCAGATACTTGTGTGACTGAACACTAAGGTGACACCTTATATGGTGACACCTTATGATCAGTGAGCAGAAGTAGGAGTCAGGAAATACTTGAAATATTTAGCTACAGATGTAGACTCATCCAGTCCAGATGTTTGAGAACTCTGAACCTACAGTTGACTCAGTATTAGATTGCTTTTCCTCAGCACTGCCTCTAGTACCCTAACAACTTTGAGGTTGTTGGAAGAAACCTGCTAAAAAGTTGCCAAATGTGCTGCCTTTTCAGAGGTGCTGCACTCCTGCACCTTCTGTTTACTTCCCTGAGGCTGAGGTGAGGCAGCTCTGCAGGGAAGCAAAACTGCTGTCCCTCCCTGGACAGAGCTCCAGACTCTCTTTGTACATCAGTGCTGGCTTCAAAGGAGGCTGAGGATCTGACCACAAAGAAACCAGAGCCAATACGCATAAGAATCCTTTCACTGCAGGCACGAAGTGTATTTCTGTGCAACTTACCCTGTTCCCCATAACCTGTCACATTCAGCAAGAAAGGCTCTGGAGGAAAGATGAAAATAGTAAATCAGGCTATTGTATTATTTGAAAATAATCTTTTCCAAAGGGAATATAGGCTAGGGACTTTTAAGAAGATGGGACTTCAGAGCTGACAAGTGTATCTAGCGTGTCAATGTGGTAATGAAGTTAGTTCTGCACTGTTTGGAAACCAGCAAATTTCCTTGCAAGGTTTGTGATTAAACATCTAACAGAAAATAATGATTTCCTTGCAGGCACTTAGGCACCAAATATAAAGACACAGAAGGAGAGCCAACCAGAGAAAGAACCTGCTAAATATCACTGTTGAAAGCCACTATTATCGTACAGTCCTCATAATATTAACTGTTAATTATAAAAACTAATATCTATAAAATTTAAATACCTAGTGGGAGAAAGTATGACATTTAACTTGCAGAATCCCTTCTCCCTTCAATCCTTTTACACACATAAAAAAATTGGTACTTATTCTGTAAAAAACAGCAGTTGGAGAGAGGAAAGAGAGAGCATATTGATTTGCATGTATATCTTGTTATCAGGGAGGAGCAACAAATTAGCTAAATTACAAAGGAGAAAAACTGTGTTTTGCTGCATATACGCAAAAATTTCTATAATGAACTTGAGTAAGCAGAAGAGCAATGTTTGCTTGCCTGGGGATGGAGTGGGAGAGAAAGAACTTCTGCCCATTACTATGAGTGTGGGGAACTGTACCTTATCTGAACCAGCGGGAAATGTTTGTTATGTTGAGCAGAGACTCACATTTGTACTACTTGTGCCTACACAAAATACTAGAACAGATGGGAAACATATGAACAAACTGAGTATGAAGTATTTGGAAGAAATCTGAAAAAATTCGGTCTTGTTTGCATTACTCTAAAATAATACCCTTAACTTCTTGGAGAAAGTTGTTGCTTCTTTCTGTGTCATTTCACTCTTATTTTTCATCGTTTCTCCTTCTGTGTCTTAATTTGTGTTTTGGTGAGGGGAAATCTGGTGAGCGGATAAAACCAATTCCTTCATTTTTCTGTATATTTATTTTCTTTTCTGAGGAAAAAAAGAAAAAGAAAACAGAGAAGAAAAAGGAAAAGAAAAAGGAAAAGAGAAGAGAAGAGAGAAGAGGAAAGGAAAAGGAAAAGAAAAGAGAAAAGAAAAGACAAAAGGAAAAGAGCAAACAATAAATGAAACAATACATGGGAAATTGTACAGCACTTGAACAGGATTCCTACAATATCTAGTCACAGACTGGCATGGTTCTAGGTACAAACATGGATATCACAATTGAGAATGCTGTGCGTCCTCCTTTTGTGAGACTAGAATGCCAAAATCTAAGTTGCCTTAGTCTGTATTTTCAAATAACAACTTCTGAATTCTGTCTTTACAAAAATGAGTCAGCAGGGAATTCTTCTATTTGAAAAATAACCTAGATAAAAAAGGATAATCTGAATAAATAAAAAGGATGTGAAGATTTCATTTGCTAGACTTCTCTCTAGAGAAGAGAGCAGCTTCTTTTCAAATAAACACACATGTTGATTTATTCATAATTACTGTGTGTGGGTATTTTTGCCAATCAAACATAACAGGTATACATTGTAGAACAACTTCAGGAGGAGTTGAGAGGATGCAACTCAATAAAAACAAACATGTCACCACACTTAGGCAATAATAATGAATGCAAAAACATAAGGTGAGGAAGGACGAGCTAAGTAACAGCATGACAGGAAAAGATTTGGATGTTAACATAGATCATAAGCTGAACAGGAATAAACAATGTTATGCTGCTGTAAAAAGGGCAAACCCTTATTGCAATTTATAGCTGGTGTTATCACCTACAAAACATTTAGTAATTCTTTAGCTCTCCTTGGAGCTGTCTGTGCCCCAGCTGGGATGCTGTGTCCAATTTTGGATACTTCCATGAAGGTACAGTCCTATTGGGAGAAAACCAGAGGAATACAACAATAAATAACAGGCTTCATAAAAATATACTTATAAGGAAAGGCTGAAGGAATTGGGTTAAATTTAGACTGACATTAATCTGAACAGCTGAACTTCAGAGAAAAGAAAACTAAGAGGTAAAACAATAGCAGCTTTCAAATATATAAAAGGTAATTTCAATGAGAGCAACAAGCTGTTTTCTCTGTCTGTCATGGACAGGACAGAGACATTTTGCTCTCATAACTGTTTGCTCATCACTTGTGAAGTGCTGTCTGGAAATCGACATGTTACCCAAATAACCCTAAATACAGTCTTTGCATCGCTATGATTTTCCTGGTGCATTAAAAATACACTTAAGAAATACAATTTGGGAAAAGCATGGCAGAACTGGAGAAAAGGGAGAAAATCTTCTTATAATTGTAGATTGCTCTTCTCTGAAGCAGCTGGTATCTGAAATTGTTTTCAAAGAACCTTGTCCTCTGTGCTGAATGAGTCTACAGAAAAACCTGGCACAAGCTTCATTTGAAATGAAGTAACTCCCATTTTGGAGTGGACTGTGTGATGAAGATGTAGTTATAAAATAAATAATGATTCAGCTCTAACTTTCAATTTTGTCCTTATTAAGTTGCTCAACCAGGTGTTGAAGCCAATAGAATTTGCTTTTCCTCTGTTGGAAAGCTATTTTGAGTGCAGTGTGACTGAAGAACAGCCACTTATTAGCTGCTCGGCAGTGCTCTCGGCTTTTCTGCTAGAATCCCCCGCAATTCCTCGAACAACACTTTTGCCAATACTCGTTTAGCTCAATCAGTAGCTATAACACTGGAGTATGAAATTATGTGGTGGTTGCGATGGTGGTAAGTTGCCTGCTGTTTAACATCTCTGTTTCATGGCCTGGTGTCAGGAGGGATGCAATGCTGATTTTGAGCTTCAGTTTGTATTTAATTCTTCCTCTCTTCAGTCTATCTGATTGAATTCCCTAGTAGTTTCGGTGCAGTAGTATGTATCCTAGTTGAAATTCCTGGGTAATGTTGTTGTGTGCTGTTACAGAATTGCCACGTTTCATGCTGGAGCTATCTTTCCTTTGTGGTGATGGGGGATGGAATTCTTCTGCATCCCAACTGGACTGTGAGGATTAATTAAAGTTTGCAGTGCACTGTGAGTACCTTGCATGCTATTGAAGTGGAAATTATTGCTTGTTACAGCCAGTCTGAATGCCATCTGGGTTTTCCATGTTACTGTTGTACCTCACCAAGCTTGAGCTGGTACCATGAACAAAAGATTAGCATTGCACTTTGTTGTTGTGTGTTTGGTGCTATGCCCAGCACCTATATAAGGCCACATACATCCTGAGAAGCTGTGCTTGGGCACGCTAGGACTCCAAGGGCTTTTCTGTAGCTTGAAGCCTAAAACATCCCTTTCCTTATTCTGCATTTCCACTCTGCTGAGGGCTGGATCCACAGAGCAGGGGATCCCTTTGGCCTTCTCCACTGTCACCCTTGCCTTCTATTAACTTCAAGTTAGCTTTGGGAGACTGTGTAAGAAATTGTGGTGGAATTGGGCCCTGCATTTTGCAAAAAATGCTTTTTCCCATGCAACAGAATTGTACCTTTGTGTGGCATCTGAAGTCCTATGTATGGCAACATGGCGAAAAGGGCTGATCTTGCCTGAGACCCAAGCTGGTAACATAAGAGATGCATAGCCATCCCACAATATGCTTACATGCTTGTAACACCTACAAAACTTAATCAAAACCTGTTTTGCTAGTTCGCTGTGAGACCCTTCTTCAACTTCTACAGGGCCAGATGAGTATCTCTGAACTAAACAAATCACAGCCATGATTTGTTGCTCTGCTTTTATGCATCAGCTTTAGTTGAGCTAAGAGTGCATTTTAAAACACATTCCTGTGACTTCACTGTCTTTGTAAGCCACAATAAACAAAGGGGATTTAAATGACTGTGGGAACTCCCCCAGTATCATGACAGATACTCATTATTGACAGAAAAAATGGCATAAAAGGTAACCACCCAATTCATTTGTGAGCTTTCCTTGGGAAAGAGATCAGCTAGCAGTTTGAAGTTCACTTCCTAACTGAAGGATTCTATTAAGTATCTTACCTAAATAAACTGGGACGCCTGACCTTCCTAAACGGGCACTATTAAAGAGGTACGAATATAGTCCTCTCACTACACTAATTACTGCTGTTTACATTTTTTGTAGATGTGGCAGGTTTCAGTTTTAGAGTTAGACCCCAACGCTGAGTGCTAAATAAATACCTACCAAAAGTTAGACACTATCCCACTGAGCTTCATGTTCCCTCACTCCCCCCATAGCATCAGACTCTTCTCAACCTTTGAAGTGTCCCTTCTGGTTTTGTGAACAAGCACAAAATTAATTTGGCAGTAATTCTGCTGTAACTGTTCTTCAGTGAGGGCAGCATCATGTGCATTACTCTCCTCCCCCCTCCATGAGACATTAGTTTCTGTTTTCATGAAGAAAAGCATAGGTGGTATCTACACTTTCAGATTCTGGAGCCAGCCTAGGGAGCAATGCCTATTTGATAATTTTCAAGCAACCACACTATGTGGACGTGTATTCATTTGCCTCTACACATCTCCAGCCTGCTGTCCGATTTCAATCAATTTTTATTTAATGTCTTCAGAAATATTAAGCTCTTTAGAAATTTTATAAAAAATAGGCAACTGGTTACAGAAAATAAACTGTATTAGTGACCCCACCAGGCAAAGGTTTCAGCAAAGGTAATAGTCATCTTTGGCATTTGGCCTGGTATTGGGGAAGCAGCATGGAGAGCTCAGAAACACGTGTTGTCTCTTACCCAGCCAGTAGCTGAGAGGAAGGAGATGAGGTTATAAAAAAGGCGAATGGAAAGCTCCAGGTGAAACTTCAGGGAATATGGGGCTTATGACAAATCTGTAGGAGGCAAAGTTAAATAGAAAAATGCAGGAGATGAAACAGAGTGTCAAAGCAAAAGAGAGGATGGAGAGGAGATGCAAAAGGGGTAGAAGCATTTAGGAAAGAACAGATGGGGCAATGGAAAAAAAGGGGCAGATTTAGGTAGGGGAGATTCCGGGAGGGACAGATGAACTGGGAAGAACAGAGAAGAGACTGGGAATCAGAATGAAAGAATGATATATGAGAAACTGACATCTAAATTCTTATTACAAGATAAATGCAATTTATTGTCATTATAGCTTCTTTAATTACCTTTCAACCTTTTTTTAATGATGCCCATATGTTGCAAATAACAGGGTTTTACGACTTTTGTTCTCTCACCTTTCCCATGGCTTACATTCCGACTTTAATTACTACATTGACATCAGATGCCTCGCCTAATGTTTTTGCACCAGTGCTCCCTATTTGTGGTGATATCGCACTTGGGGAAACAAAAACACCTGTCTCTCCTGATCAAAAGCTACTTGCTGTTCTTGTGGATGTCCACCAGATGGCAAAGCCGGTATTTTTGTAGAGTTTCCAGGCCGCGTTCAGATACTAATTTACCCTAGGGAGAGTGGGGGCTTGTTTAACAACAGATCCTTTACTGCATAAATTAAAAATGGTGATTAAAACTAAGTGATTAGATTCTGTGTGGATTTCCTGGGAATAATAATAAAACAGGAAAAATAAAAGATGCAGTTAGAAAATGGTGGTGCTGTCAGGAAGGCACAATGTTCACTCTAGTCACTGCGTATCTCTATGAGGAAAACAAACCTCAAGAATCTCTGAGTTAATACTACCACTTTTTTTCTGTTGATATAAGTTTTATAAAGACAATGATGTTTTCTCGTGTCTAATCTCTTGAAATTGTTGTGACTAGACCAGGTCTTAGTATGAAATCCACAGTAAGTAAAACTGTTAACTGCCCATGACTTACCTAAAACTAATTTCCTAGCTCATGTGGTTATAGACATAAGAATAGCAACGAGGCTTGTTAACATTTTTTTTCCCTCCAGCCTGCCCTTATGATGTCAAGATTGTAATTACAGAGATAAGCACTGATCTTCTTCTGTTACCTCTATGGGGTTTACCTACTATTTTAACTAAGTTGGCTCAAGAACTTCTACCATTTAATCATTGAAACTCCGTTGCACGTATATACAGTATAAAGAAATTGAGAGTTTCCTGGAAAAGGCTACATCTGGATAGCATTTGTTATAAACTAATGTAACTGTATTGTACAATTGTACACAAGCTTTGTACAGATAGGGCACGTATCTTACATTTTAAGTGCTGAATGTTTTTAATCACTTAGCTTAATTTTCCTTCATATATGGGGCATTGCCCCTTCATATAGTGCACTACCTCTGCTGAAAGGCCTATACAAGAAGCAGTGAAAAAATCTAGTCCCTTTAGCTTCCTCTAAGAAAGTTAACCCCTTCTCCCTGTAAAAAGCCCCTATGTCAAGAGACTGTTTAGTAAACTAAAAAAAAAAAAAAAAGGGAGGGGGTGTGAATTTACCCTTTTTACAGAAAAAAAAAATCCATGTCTTTTCAGATTTGGTTTCTTTTCTTGTGGTAGGACCAAGGGAAGGATGATTTGCTTCTTTAATGGTTTTCTAGGTTGACCTGAATTCTGCTTCCAGCAGAGGAACCGTCGATGGGGGTAAAAGGGAACGGAACGTTACAGCCTTTCTCTTCAGCTGGCTGGTTGACTTTCAGCTGGCATCAACCATATTCATTCAATGGCTCCCAATCAATTACATCCTGTAGTACTCATTTTTCTGAGTATCAAGACACAAGTAAAAAGATGAGGCTGTTCCCACTCCAAGTAGATGTTAGGGAAGCGTGAAAAAAACCCACTGGTGCTATATTTGGAGCATTCCTAATTGCACTGTTCTATTTCCAGCTGCCAAAATCTGCGCTAGAATTTTAACTAAGGGCTAAATTCGTGCAGCAGATCCTAACAACAGGAAACAGTTGTTATTTAAATAGGCTTTGAAATGATCAGATTTTATCTCCGAAAGCAGCACTCAGATGAGTATTAAAGCTGCTTTTGTTCTGGAAAGGGCTGCAACTGCTCAGCAAGCTGAAGGAGGTCACGGTCTCCGCTCTGGAAAACCACCAACACGGGCCTAGCTGACCGAAGGACAGGCCGGGCAAGACAACAGAGTCGTTTCCTCACACACTCCGCACCCGCTGACAGAAAACCCGGCGGGGCGGGGGACCCTGCGGCCGGGCGGGCGGGGGAAGGCGCCGCTCGCCCCAAGATGTCGGCCCCGAGGCCTCCTCCCCAGCCTCGCGGCGCCCCCTAGCGACTGCGGCGGCCCCCCCCGCAGCGCCCCGCTCGGTTGCGGCGGCCGCAGAGCGGAGGGGCGCATGCGCAGGAGTGGCTCCGTGCCCCTCGCTCCCTCCCTTCCCGGTGGGTCGATAGGCGCATGCGGGTGGGGGGGGGGGGGGAGGTGGTGGCTGCTGTCTCCTCCGCCTTCCCTTGGCGCATGCGCACGGCGCGGCCTTGGAAACAGCCAGAAGGGGCGGGGGAGGAACGCGTTGCTGCAGGCACGCCCGGCGCTGGGGGCGGGGCCGGGGTCAGCTGACTCGGGAGGCTGGAGCTGGGTGAGGATTAGCGGCGGCCGCCGGGGCAGTAACGGTTGCGGGAGCAGCGGCGGCGGCGGCGGTGGCCTGGCGAGGCGGAAGGCGGGGTCTCGGCCCGAGGGAAGCGCTATGGCGACCACCGTCACTACTCAGCGGGGCCCGGTGAGTGCTGCCGGGTCAGGGTCAGCTTCGGGGGCCTCTGAAGGCTGTCTCCGGTTCGCGGTCGCCGCTGCACCGCGTTGGGCTGGCTTGGACCCTTCTGCGCTTCGGCTGCTGGGCCGTGGGTCCCCCCCGACCCCCCCGCCTCCGCCCGGCTCCTGCCAGTGGGCCTCGGTGGGAGGGTGACTCACCTCTCGTCTCCCTCCCCCCGCTCGCGGCCCGTGGCAGAGGGAGGAGAGGAGAGGAGAGGTTTCTCCTTCTCCAGACTGCCGTGATGGGGGGGGGGGGGAAGTCTGCCTCTTCTCCTGGTTCTCCGCCTTGCGAAGAGGCTTTAGGAAAGGGGAGGGGAAAGTCCTTCCTGTCTGCGTGCAGGGCTTGGAGGGACTGTTCTGCCCGTGCTTTCTCGAAGGGCCTTCCAAAGGAGGGAACGGCTTAAACAACTAAAGCTAAGCCTCTTCCTCTTTGAAGCGGAGGAGAGCTTTCTGTGCGCGTGGTTCGGCTGGCAGGTTCACGTAGCTGTCTCTGGAATTGGCACCTGGAAGCTGGAACGTGAAACGTGCTGAAAGACGCATTCAGTGGTAGTATGTAGGCGTGTGTGTTGGGGAGGAGCTGAGCAGTCTTAAAACCAATTTAACAGTCTTCTAGGAGTTAGTGTTGATCGCTTATTGGGAATGTGTCATTATCGAGTTTTGCCCTGGAATAATCTTGCCCCGCACCGGGGTGTTCTACTGCGTGGTGTATAACTGCGGTATAGCATCAGCTCTCCAGTGATGTGCTGCTCCTGTCTGGGAGGCTCTGGTAGTAATTAACAGTACGATGTTGCTCTGCAGATGAAGTAAGGCTTTCTTAATCAATTTAAACTACTGCATTTTATTTCTTACAGCTACTTTTGTGTGTGTGTTTCTGTGCAGCCTTGATGAAAGACCAGAGGAGTGAATTATTAAACTGCTAATTTTGAAAAACTGCATGCTGTTTGTTTTTATTTCATGACAGTAATATGATCATCAACTTAGTTCCTTACAGTGCCTTATTTGCTGGTCCTCCAGAATAGATTCCTTCTACAAAGGATTGTGATGATGGTTCTGTTATTGGAATAAAAGTTTTAAGTGGAGAATTAAGGTAAAAAAGTGAATTAAGATTTTTGTTGTCTCTTGATGGTATCATGAAAAGACAATGACTGCTCTTCTGGTTGAATCTGTGGTGAATCAGGTAGTTGCTATCCCCAAAGGCTTGGTGTTTGAGAGTTGATGGTGTGATTGCATGTAAATAGAATTCTGTTGATATGTAACAGGTTTTATTCAAAACAGCTCAAAATAATTTAAATACCTGAAAAATAGTCAGAGTTTGTTTAAAAGTAACTTCTCTTCTAGTTATTGGTTAGTTCATGTTTGGAGAAGGCTGGGGAGATTAAGGGAACTGATGTGGGAGCAGGGATAGAAGGAACTGGTAACAAGCTAAGTGGTTTGGCTAAAGCTGAACAGTAGGCCTGATTGCAGTCCTGACTTGTGGAGAGATGAAACTGTGCAGGTATTTTATCTCTGAAATGGAGTGGCATTTCTTTTTGAGAGAAGTTTTGCTTGCCTGTTGTGCTGAACACCTTGTTGGTATTGAGTGGAGTACTTTCAATATCTACTTGTTTTAGATTGGTGAAATCCTCTTCTTGGGCTGAGGCAAGATTTTAGTGAGAACCTTCTTGGACATGGCTATAATCTTGCAGATATTTGAATATTGTAACTACCTAGTCTTTCTTAAATGTTTTAAAGGAACTGCTTCTCAACGCTTAGAATGTTATTCTTCTAGAAGTCTTATTTTAGAATTACCCAGATACTCCTACATAATCTTTTGGCAATCTTTTGTTCCTTAAAAATTATTTAAGCCTGACAAATAAAAAGGTGTATGATGATTTATTTATCTTGTACAACTTTGGCTTTCTGTTGTTTTTTTTTGTTTGTTTGTTTGGTTTGTTTTTTTTCTTATGAGTTCCTAACACTGTTGTGCATGCTTTTCTTCCTTGTCTTAACCACTTTACAGATTTTAATGTTTTCAAATGAATTAACAAATTATGCAATGTTAAGCTGCCATTCACAGGTGAGGATGTTGGTATGGTACATGCCAGCCTTTCTTAATTCTCTCTAGAGTGGAAGATACAATTCTACTTGTTTCTATATATACAACTGCATTACAAATGAATAGCCACTAAATGGTGCTAAAGGATTGGGAAACATTTTCTCTTTAGTGCTGCAGAGAACAGTTCCTGTCTCTGTTTGAACAGGCAAGAAAATATTCAAGGTTGTTTCATGCAGGTGAGAAAATTAAGTATGTTACTATACTGTTGCCAGTCTTATTCTTACACCTGTGCTTTCTAGTTTATGATGATGCTTATTTGGTGAGTAATGAAGATTTCTGATTGCTGTTTAGTTTTTCAGATGAAACAGAACTGGAATTCATCCTGTCTATTACTGGTAAATATTCTTCTAGAATATAGATTTCTCTGGCTGTTTTCAGGATGTTATGGAATTAGTGTGTTTTCACATTTTGTGATTTTTTTGAGAACAAAACAACTTTGAAATCTAAACTATTGCTGAATATATAAGGGCTGCTAAATGTTATCTTTTCCAAGTGAGAGGTATTAATAAACAGTTTGATCAGGCTTCAAGTTAAGTCTGAGACACTGAAACCTCTTACTTGTGATTCTTTAGCTAACCAAGCAAACCCAAAATTCATATCAATGATTATTCATCATGCTGGCAAATATGTCAAGTCATCAAAAATTAGATCAAGTACCAAGCTAGTACTGCTTAGATTTCTGCTTCTAATTTCCCTAATAGTGACTACTACGATGATTGGAAATCTTCTAACGGGTAGGCTATTTATGATTACTTCTCTCTTCTTGTCCTAATACTGTCCTTTAACTGCTTAAGTCTTGTTGTCTCTGACTTTACTTGAAGTTTTGTCTTGACACTCTTCAAAAACTGGATATCTTTTCCTGAACGAAAGTGACAAAGAAGCAATTCCTGTTTGTATTGTCCAGTATTGATACGTTACGCTGTCACATGAGCCATTTTGAATACAAAGTCCCATCACCAAAATAATTGGTTGATAATTCTGAGTATAATTGAGTATTTTATTAGGTGTTTTGTTTCTTAATAAAATCTGGATATATGTAGTATTAAAATCCTGATCTGTGAAGGTGGAAATTTCATCAAGACACATTGTTGCAATCAATTTAGATTTCAGAAGTTGTTTAAAAGGTTGAGGGAGTAAGATGTCATTGAGTGTTTCTACGCAACCTGTGAATTAATTTTTAAGTGCTGTGATCTGATCTCTGGAGCATGTTCTTTTGACAGAAAATGTTGAGGGCAGCATTGGTAATGCTTTGAAGTTCTTACTCTCTTAACAGGTAAGAGAAGTACCTTAAGCCACTAAGTGGCTTATTTTCCATTGCATCCAATGGTATTTTCTTTTAACCAAAACCTGGAGGAAATAAAGATCTGTACTAGTATGTCTAGTGGTAAAGCAGAAAAAAATCAGAAGTCTGTTCCTAGAATTGATGGCAATTATCCTTCTCCTTAATGCTAATCCCAATGTGAATTCATGGGTTTCCTTATTTTGAGCTGTTTCTATGGCTTTTCCTGATGTTATTCCTCTGTTAAATTAAGTGTGGACCAAATCCACGTAGCTCAAATATGCTATAAATTCTTCTTGGATTTGAGATTTCTATGGATACTCATTCTGTCTTTAATTTTTAACTCATGTTTATATACAACAGTTCCCGCCATACTTAGCAGGAATTCAAATTATTGTTTTAGTGAAGGGAATCTTTTTTGATTGTAATCAGATGGTTAGTGTTGACTTCTGCTGTAAAACCAAATTTTTTTGTCCTTTATTAACAGTTTTGCTTTTTCGCTGTGGAATGTATTTTGCAAATATTTAAATATTAGTGTCTTGCACAACTTTTAAATGTGCTGGGAAAATCCAGAGGCAGTAGCTCGTGGCAAAATACTTAGTCAAGACTAAATAAAGGAGGTGTACTTGGAAAGGGAAAATACTATTAAGGTGATGACTATAGAATCTTTATGATTCTTTCCAGGTAGACATGTGGAAGTAACGAAAGTAACAAGGTAGTTGGGTAATTTCTGGCAACAGGAAAAAATCATAAGAACAAGAGAAGAAATGTCTGGTACCTTTCAGTCCATGACACTTTTTTATTTTGGTGACATTAACACCCCCCCCCCCCCCCCCCCCCCCAAAAAAAAGAAAAAAAAACCAAAAAAACCAGCAAAAATCTCCAAATGTAATAAACTTAATTGCTGTTATATTCTTTCCTTTGTCCATCCCTAAACTGAAATTCTGAAGTATAGCCTTTGACTACAGTTCTACAGGAATTTAATGGGGGATGTGTCATGCTATAATGTGAGCTCTATAGAATCACACAACAGTTCAGGTTAGAAGGGATGTCAGGAGGCCATGTAGTCCAACCTCTTGCTAAAAACATGGTCAATTTTTAATTCAGACCAGGTTGCTCAGGCCTTTGTCCAGCAGGATCTTCAAACCTTTAATGTGAGAGTTTTTGCAGTCTTCCTGGGCAATTTGTTCCTATCTGTGGTTGTACCTGAGATGAATTTTTTTTCCCCTCTATATTTCATGTCAAACCTCCCCTGTTTGTTTGACAGCTGAGGTTGTCTTTCTTCTTGCCTTGCATCTCAGAAGAGAACCTTGCTTTGTTTTCTTGATGACCTCTTCATAGATACTGGAAAGCTGCTACAAGGTGCATCCTAAGTTTCTTCCACTCTTAAATCTTCAGCCTGTTCTAACAAGTCTTGTGCTACAGCCCTTTTCATGGACCATCTGGTGGATCTTTGCTGGGCTCACTCAAGTTTATAATTTTTCACGTACCAAACAGGTTGCAGTATTCCAGATGTGGTCTAATGACTGCCAAGTAAAGGGAAACAATTGCTTTCCTCAGCCTACTGGCTAGGCTTTTGTTCATCCAGTGTAGTATGCTGTTAGGCTTCATTGTTGCGAGAGTGCTCTGCTTGTTCATGTTTAGCTTGCTGTCCACCAGGACCTGCATGTTTTTTCTCTGTAGTGCAGCAGTGCTGCCAGTTGTTCTCTCGTCTGTACCGGTGGCAGGGATTTTTCTGTCCAAAGTACAGGACTTTGCACTTGTTGTTGAATTTCATGAGATTCCTGCCAGTGAATTCTTCTGTCTCTCTGGTTGTTGGTTCTGTCCTCAAGGATACCAGCCATTCTCCCCTAAATTTGGTGTCATCCTCAAAAGTGGTAAGCATATGTTTCTGTCTCCACCTCTGATAAGGAAAAATATTAGACATATAAGTTAGTCTCAGTACAGACCTCTGAGAAATGTTGCTTTTAACTAACCTCCAGTGTCATTAACCACTGAACTTCAGCTTCTGAGCTCAGTGACCCAGCCAGTTTTTCATCCATCTGGTGGCCCACCCATTTTGATTGTAATGACCAAGCTTTGATACCTACTGCTCTCTCCATATTCACAGATTCTCATAATTTTATTGTAGAAGGCAGTTGGGCTTGTTAGGCTTTTTTTTCTTTTTAAAGCCTTGGTAAAAGCTGGCTATTCCTAGTCCTTGTGTTTTCCTTTGTGCGTCTAGAAGTGGCTTCCAGAAGGACTTGCTCTATGAATTTCTTAGCAGCCAAAGTGAAGCTGACCAGCCTGTGGTTCCTCAGGTCATCCTTCTTGTTTTCTTGAAAGCTGGGTATGAGATTTGTCTTTCTCCAGTTATAGGGGACTTCCTCTAATATGCATGACCTTTCAAAGATGATGAAGAGTAGCCTTGAAAAAATATCAGCTAGCTCTTTCCAGGACCTCTGGATGCATCCTATCTGGTCCCATTTTTTTCTTTAGTGTGCAAAACATAGAATAACAGTTCAAAATTCTCTCTCATTCACTCACTTTTTTAAAAACAGTAAAACCATTTAAAGGAGAAGAGTTAGAACTTTTTTGGCAGCTAGGTGTTTAAAGCTCTTTAACATGAAACTTCTTTGAAAGCTAGTATCAGAGTTTCTTGGTAATTGCTAGTGTGGAAACTTTAGGGTTCCCTGAATGTATTATGTCTGGGCTTAGGGTTCTGTAAGTCAGGGCATTTGTGGTTGTTCTTGGCTCTGCATTCCCTTTCCCTCCCTTCTGTAGGTACCCGTACTCACATGATCAGTTAGTGAGGTAAGGATCCTGATGACTTTCCTTCCTCTTCCCTTTACCTCCAACCCTTCTTTCATTTTCTTCTGATCAGCCCTCTGCACTAGCATACTTTTACAATTGCCTTGGCACCTTTTAATGTTGCACAAGAAATTGGGGTGAAAAGAAATGGGAAGGTGACTGAGAACAGCCCAGTCCTAAATTAGCTGGAATAGCTGTAGAACATCACGCTGCCTTTAATTTGAAGAAGTTGAGATGCAACTTTTATACATGTAGTGTTTCACTTTGAAGATCCTCGAAACTAGCTCTTAGGTGGTTTTAGCAGATAAGAAGGGCAATATTATTGTTTCTAGATAATTCATATTTTTGATATGCAATACTGTCAATAAAGTTTATTAGGAAGTAATTACAAGACAGGCTTATTTTTTTTTGAATGCGTGCTCAGCATTTGTCTTCCTAATTGTATGTCTATCATAGCACTGTCATATTGCTGTCTTGCTTGAAAAGAGAGTTCTAGTAAAATTCAAATGTTAAATGGAATTCATTTTTTGTTCTACACTTAATGGCAGAGCGGCTTTGAATTTCACATTCTTCCTTTAGATGTTGTTATAGTAGAGGGAAGTGCATTTGTTTTAAAGTGGGTGTTGAGTAGGATCAGTGATACAAGCTTGTCATTTATGTTCTCCCTGTTTAAAAACAAAGGCTGTGGTTGAACTCTGGTTATGTAACTTTGTATTTTTGATTCGGGTTTGGAGGTGACAATTGCGTGCCTGCTTTTAAATGCTTTGACGAAGACATAAATTAGCCTGTTTTCTTTACAGATAAAAAGATTGCACATTACTGATTTGTCTCCATCAATATGGAATCAACTGATAATTAGCATAAGAACTTAGAGTAGTGTATTTTCCTCAATAAGCATCTCTCCTAGATATTTTACTGAATATATCACAAGGACCTGTGTACCAGATGTTGGAGCTGAACATTTAAGGTGGGAGTGTACGCATCTCCTGTTCTCCACTCTTCCTTTTAGAGGGGTTTACCACTCGAATCTTTTGAGAATGTGGTTACACTAGCTGTTTTTAGTTCCTGTGTGTGTCTGCTCTTCCAGGATAAGAATGTAGCTTTGTGTGAGATAACTGAATGACCTAAAATGAGCTTAGAAGCTGTAAGAAAACTTTGGTCTCCCTTACAGATTTTGTTTGTCCCTTTTGGACCTCAGTACAGAGACTAGTTTATGCATTTCATTTTGGAGCAGTATTTGGGTGACTTATAATAGTTTTCACTTTTTAAATTTTATTTTTAGACTTGTGTTGTGAATTAATCAAGCTTTCCAATGTCCATGTTAAGAAGGTGGAGACAAAATATGCTATCCTGTTTTCTGAGAAGTTGACAGAGGGAGCTTGCATATGTGGGAATGTATTTGCAGGGCTTCAGCCACCACTTCTGACTATGGGAATTCTTTATGATGTCTATTCTTAGGGATGCTAATAATAACAGATTTGAAACTTCCTGGAGGTGAAGGGTTGGAGGGGACCTGCTGTGTTGTAAATGCCTTTGCTTTGCTAATTCTGGTGCCATTTCAAATCTTTCCTAAACGGATTATGTTTTATTTTAAAACTTAACTCCTTTTTTATAACATGTATTCTAATGAGAAGACCTGTTTAATTTCCAGGCTAACTTAAATAAGCTTTCTTTAATATTAGCACTATCTTTTAGCTTAGTCTTCTCACTTTCTGCCCCCATTTCCCCCCCCCACTTTTTGAAACTTAAGCTACTTAGGATCTTAATTGTAAATTTTTAAGGTGCTTGTAAGCAAAACTGATTCCCCCTTTTCCCTTCCTCCCAATAGCCTAGCAGCAGGCATTCAGTACTTCCTCCTTAGCTTTTTTGATAAACTTCCTTTCTGGCATGCAACACCTAATGTTGCCAGGATCCTGAGGCTCTGAGATAGCAATAGTCACACAAAATGTGATTTGGCAAGAGCTGCAATTTCTATCTCTAAGATGTAATCTTGACATGCAAGTGCTGTCTAATCTTCAAAAGCTATGTCCTAGAGGCCTGTTAACGTCTTAAATTATGTTCTGTAGGCATGCAGCTGTCAGATATACAATTGAGTAATCTTGCCTGGGATTGCAACATAAGAATTTGCACTGTCTTCTGTCTTGATGCGGTGGACAGTTCTGTATTAAATATGTAAGCAACTCCCATAGACAACAGAAATGTAAAGCTTAATTACAAATTTTCTATGCCACTTTATTTGCCTTTTAAAATTTATTGTTACAGTATGCTTGTTATTTTAATGTGATGATCTCTCTGAGTTATTGATAATGTTCACTGAGCATTTAAAACCTGGAAACAACTTGAGTTGTTGAATTGACAGTAATAGAATTGACAAGTAACAGGTAGAAACTTTCCTTTCTTTTACTGTAAAGCTAACAGGAAATACATGGTAACTGCTGATTCATATTGGCATGTGTGATGGAGTGCCTCTAGTATTTTTCAGCTTTGAATTTTTTTGTCATGGTTCTTTCTTGTGATAGACCAGATTTTTAATTTCTCCATTATTGTTTTGAGTATGGTGGAATTTTGTCCCCAAATTGTCCCCAAGGTTAGCTGCCCACCAGCTGTGTTTAATAATGGAAAAGCATTAGGGCATCTGTGTTATGTTGAAGAATTCTTAGTTATGTTGAAGGATTTGGTTCGTAGGAAACATGGACTTTATGATCTGTCTTGAAGGTGACTGTGAAAGTGACCCTTTCAAATGAAAGCAGTGTGCTGTGTCTTGTCACAGGGATGATTGGATGCGACATGAGTGGTGAATGTGTGAAAGAGCTGGGTGCTATCAGATGTCATATGTGAATGGGATGTAAAACTGGGTAGCTCTGACTTTTACATGGATTACTAAAATGTTTAGTTGCAGAGCAGCCTTGGCTCTGTATGTCCTACTTTTCTTCAGAGGCTTACGTTGGAAGTGAGTATGAGAACATTCCCTATGAGTGAGTTGGCAGTTTCGTCATTTAATTAGTTCTTTGTTCATGCTGTCAAAACTAGACTAAGTTCTGCTGAACACTTTTGCTAAGCTTTTCTTTGATTTATATTCTTCTCTCTTTTTCATTATGAAAGTGGAAGACTTAAGTTTGTTTTTTTTCTTTTTCTTTTCTTTTTCAAGGTATATGTTGGTGAGCTTCCTCAAGATTTTCTTCGCATTACCCCAACCCAGCAGCAACAGCAAATCCAGCTGGATGCCCAGGCAGCTCAGCAGCTACAGTATGGAGGACCAATGGGTACAGTAGGCAGACTCAGCATTACTGTAGTACAGGTATAAATTGTACCATCTTTGTACAATTAAGTAATTGTAATTAATGAATACAATTAATCTTTTTTGATCAGTGGCCACAAAAAGATTTTGTGTTGGAATTCAAGTTACTAAATTGCTTGTATATAGGGAATGAGTAATTTTTAAAATTTTTGTAGCTTCCTGGTTCTGTACATCAGCGTTTTGTCCAGTTTTATGTTTCAGAGCTGCATCGTGCATGGTGCAGCAGTGTTCTGTAAACCTTGCTATTATAGCACATAATCAAATAAACTCATGGTTATTTTACAATGAACAGGTTTCTCTTAAAACTTCTGTTAAGAATGCTTCCTATAAAACCACTTAATATGAAAGACATTAGCAATTTTGAGAATATTGTAGGGAACTGCAGTTGAGTTACATATTTTTCTTTAAGTGACTGCTTTGTTTCATCCCATTCCCTCTAATGCATTTGCTGTTTTTCCTAGTGTTTTCTGCAGACTTTCTTATTTATCACAAGTGTTTAGTCCTAGCTCTTTATTTTCTACTTCTTTTCCCTTGTTATCCATTCTTTTATCTCTTGGCAGTACTGTATTACTGCATTCATTATGCATAACATTTCAGGTTTTAAAACTTGTCTGTCTTAACACAGTTCCGTTTATCTATGTTAGCATACCAGATGTCCTTCATATTAACTTAACACACCATCTATTTACAAGTACTGTTTTCAAGTCATTCTCTAAAAACATACCAAAGTGGTATTTAGCCTCAAATTTAGCACCAAACCAGGAATAGTACACATACAGTTACAGCTTCCATGGTGAGGCCCTTATTGGGGAGTAAACCTATATAGGGTCTCTCGGGGAAAGAGGCACCAATCCTCCTTCCTTTCTATGTCTTTCACTGGTCAGTTTGCTCCTTCACAGCCAATATCCTTCCTTTGCAAACTGGGGATAATGCTTTCTCAACTTTTATTACTTCTAAGGTCTAGACACTTGAACTCATTCATTGCATTCACTTGCAGCCTGCTTTCTAGTTCTGATTAGTTTCCCAATCTGTGTTTAGAGAGTGTAAGATTGGAAACCTCTTCTGCAACTTTGAACAGCAGAAAAATGTTATCACTTTTGAAGCATAGTGGAAGAAGCTTTATTATAATTTTTTTCCAGAGCTAGGAATAGATGATTCAGGTTAAACCTCAGGCCTATAAGGAAACAAAACATTTATCAAACAAGATGCTGTGTCTCAACTCTCTTGCAGCTTCTAGCAACTTGTATGCTACTCCATAGGTTGTTCATCTTTGGCTATTTGCTTGGACAGCTTAAAGTACTTTTTGTCACAGGATGTTGATCCAATCAGTATAGATGGTAGAAGTTCCTGGGGCAGATAAGGGGGCAGACAATACAGTGTTTAAGAAGGAGTTTTGCATCTCACTTTGAGTGGCTATGTACAGAAACATCCATATTCCTGTTTGGATGGTTGAACTGATGGAGTTGATACCGGTCTTTATCGGGTTCAATCCTCGTTTATTTTTAGGTGCTTGTGCAGACAAGAAAAAAAAAAACATTTATCTTGCTTGAAGAATAAAACCTAATGGCTGTTCTTGATGCCATGTCTGTAAGTTAACCACTTGTTATAGAATCACAGGGTAGTTGAGGTTAGAAGGGACCTCTGGAGTTTACTTAGTCCAAACCTCATCCCACTGCTACCTCCTCCCTGACCCCCCGCCAGTCCCTTAATCAAGGATTAAGGAGGATGTTGTATACATGGAAAGGCTGAGAGAGCTGTGGATGAGATTCCCCCAAAGACTGTTCCCTGAGTAGTCCCAGCCATCAGGTTTTTATGAAGATGACACCTGGGCTCTTTTCAGTGCTGTCTAGAGGAAAGACAAGAGGCGCAGCGAGCACAAATTGAAATACAGCAAGCTCTATTTAAATATATAAAAAATCTTTTTGCTGTGGGAGTTGTCAAGCATCAGAACAGGTTGCCCAAAGGGCTTGTGGAGCTGTGGAGACACTCAGAACTTGCCCGAGCATCTGACTGTGCTTCGAGTGGGGAGCTTGGACTAGACAATCTCTAGGGGTCCCATCTACCCTCAACCATTATGTGATTCTGTGAAACCCTTAACTGTTAGTGGCCCTTTGCTGGACTCATTCAAGTATGACCATGTCTTCTACTAGGCAGCCCAGAACTAAAGAGAACAGTACTCCAGATATGGTCTTTCCAGTGCTGAGTAGACGGCATCATCTTCCTTGACCTGCTAGCTGTGCTTTTCCTAATGCAGCCCAGGATGCTGTCTGTTGCCTTTGCTGCAAGGGCACATTGCTGGCTTATTTCCAACTTGGTGTCCACCAAGACTCCCAGGTCCTTCTCTAGAAAGCTGCTTTCCAACCAGTTAGCCCACAGTCTATAGTCATGCATGTGGTTATTCCTCCACAGGGGCAGAATGTTGCATTTTCATTTGTTGAACTTTTAGATTCCTGTCTGTGCAGTTCTCCAGCCTGTCAAGGCAGTACGTACTCCCTCTGAATGGCAGTACAACCCTGCGGTGTCCCCAGAGATAGTCTTCTGTACCTGTCTGGGAGTTTATGCAAGAATGCAGTGGGAGTCTTGGCTGCATATTGAGGCAGGTGGCATTCCGGATAGGAGACTTGTCATGGCATAGTTAACCTGTGGAACATGAAAAGCTAGTTGAAGTCTTTTGTATTTAAATATGTGTTGATAAAGTATGTAGAGCAGCATGCCTTAATTCTGTTACTTATAAACTGATGGAGGATCAGAAAATGTTTTGGGGAAAGTAATTTACTGCCTTTTTTTTTTTTTTCCCAGATATAATGGACTAGTGGTGAGTTTGTCTAAGCACAGTTGGTTGTGTCCTCCTAAATTACTAGGCAGACAATTTATAGGCTCTTTTTTTCTTTTGGTGAAGTTTTATGATAAACTGCTTAATCTTGGGACTTCAGAGTTTAGAGAGTGCATAATTTAGGTGCCAACTTTCCTACTTTAATTGTTAAGCCCACATTTACAAGAAACAGTTTGAGACCTTTCTCACTAGCTCTAATGTATGAATTACTGAACCAGCATGTGCCCTGAAGGAGAAAAGGGCTTTCCAGGCCAGAGCTGCAGCCATTGTGACTAAATCTTATGCAAGTCTCAACTGTTCCAGTTCTTTAAATGTCCTGTAGGTGGGAGGCATCCTAGGCACCATATTTTGTCACTTGTCTTGCTATAAAAAGAGCTATAGGCTGCTTAGTACAGGCCAGAGAAACAGCATCTCCAAAAAGTCTGATTTCTACTTTGGCATAGCTATGCAACAGTACTCAGTGTTGTCTTCAGGACTGTAATCAACTTGTTTTGTTCTATGCTTCTGGTGTTACAGCAAAAGTATGTTGGATATCTTCTGATTCTATACAACACCTGCTTTTATAGTAACGTTGAACTTAAGTTGCCCACTGAATTAAGTAATGTCAAATGCACACACTGAATTAAGTAAGTTTTTTAACAACTTGGAAAAGTATGATCTAGATTTTTACCTCAATTGAACTGCTTTTGCAGTTTGTGCTTTTTATATTGTGTGATATTCTTGAAGCTACTGGATTTCTGTAATTCATCCTTTAAAAGTACTTCAGTGAAAGAAGACAGGCTGCCTATCATGTTAAGTTTATGACTGTATATTGGACAGCAGATACCTAGGCAGAAATTGAACTTGCTACTATTTCCTTGTAATCATGTATCTTTTGGTTTGGTATGAAGTAACTTATTTTAACTATGGTGAAAATGTGTATATTCTACAACAGACAGGTTAAAAAGAGGTTCCCTTTTCAAGTCTCATTTGAGAGCCAGACATTTGACTTATGTTTTAATCTGAATGCTGTTTTTCTTGATCTTTTTTTTCCCTTCCTGTCTACCTCATAATTGAATCTAGTCCTTTGTTCAGTATTTGATTCTGTTGTGAACTAATAGTAATTAACTTCTCAAGTTAATGTAAATATTATACACTTACAGGCTTTCTTTTCTTTACAGGCAAAACTGGCAAAGAACTATGGAATGACCCGCATGGATCCATATTGTCGGATACGGCTGGGGTATGCTGTGTATGAAACTCCAACAGCACATAATGGAGCCAAGAACCCCCGCTGGAACAAAGTTATTCAATGCACTGTTCCCCCGGGTGTGGACTCTTTTTATCTAGAGATATTTGATGAGGTCAGAACTGCTGGGATTTTTTTTTAATATATATATTGTTTATTTATTTTTTTTCCCCTTCCCTGTCTCCTGTTTGGACTGAGCTTTGGGTGAAATCTTGCAAAAAAGGGTTGAGTTGCCAAAGGCTGTTTCTTAGCTGTGCTCTCTGGGAGATGGCGAACATTTTTCAGAATCCCAAGAGCAGCAATGGATAAGGCTTCACTCTTCCCCAAGAATGTCAGAACTGTTACTTTTCCTTTGGTAGCTGATAAGGGGCATTAACAGGGTTCCCTGCAAAGGAAGAGAAGCAAAAATGTCTGAGTGGTGTTTAAGCTCCTTTTTGCTATCAAAATGCCCTGCATCTTATATTCTGTACTGTCCCTATTAAAAATAACCTATTTATACAATACTGTTTTACTCAGAAATTCTTCAGTGTTGTTCTAACCCAGGAGGAGCTTGGAAGCTTTCCCAAGCTCAGAAATGCTGAGGATAAAACTGTCAAATATAGACTGTGTGTAGTCGCTAGGATTTATTAGCAGAAACTAAGAAGCTACAACTGAGGCTAAAGTCTGTGGTTTGCCTTTTTTCTTTTTTTTTTTTCTGCATCTCTTACTGTGTGTAGTAAAACTTGACATGGCAGCAGCTGTGTGGTCAGTGTACGAATGAGGCTTTTGGATGCTATTTTGTGGGCTTAGTTGATTGGTTGGAGTGTCTGTTTCATTGCTGCAACTAGGGTGGCAGATCAGTACTGGTGTCTGCTCTTGAATTACTGGAGTTCACAGCCTATTGTAGTAGTGTAAACAGAAGCTGTTTACATTCATTTAATGGCCTCTGATATGATGTCACTAGAGTCACACAGATGGTACTGATATTATGTTATATTTCTAGAAGTGTTCTGCTTCAGTTCTTCTTATTAAATATCTGCAATCAATATAATCCCATTTAAACATCATTCATCCTTGTTGGAAAGGAGATGGTTAAAATATTTACCAACACTTTAGTAGTTTCAAAAGAAATAACTTAAAAAATAAAACTGGCAAAGTGAAATAGCATAAAACTGAAGGAAGTGTTAGTCAAGAATAATTTTAAGATTTTTTTTTTTTTTAGGACAATTAACTTGATAATATTTTTTAAATTGTATTCCAGCGGGCCTTTTCAATGGATGACCGCATTGCTTGGACACACATTACAATTCCTGAGTCTCTGAAACAAGGAAATGTGGAGGATGAATGGTACAGCCTGAGTGGAAGGCAGGGTGATGACAAGGAAGGAATGATTAACCTGGTTATGTCGTACACGGTAAGCCAAGTTTGAGGTGGGAGGAAGAAGGGAGAGAAGCTTTCTACATAGTGGGAAGGAGGTATTTTAGTTTGAAGTAGAAGGAGTTCCACTGTACCTTGCTGGGTGTTCATGTGTGTTAGCATTTAAAATAATTATACTTAATTTTGGGAATAACAGTTAAAAATATTAGTTAAGGCAGTAAATACTTTTTGGTGAGGTGGTAAATGGGTATTTATTTATCTGGCTTTGCAATTACAAAAATTCAGCTTATTCCTGTGCTAATAAGTATAAAAAAGAAATCCTTGGTCAAATGGTCCATTGCAATTTCTAATTTAATCGTAATAATAATAATAAGAAATTAAAAGCTTTGTGGAATCTAACAATAACTTCTGCCCTAAATCTTTAGAAATTCATGTCAATTTAAAAGCAAAAATAACGGAAACTCTTCTCTGTCTTGGGTCTTTCTTGGATAGTTTGAATGCTCTTTATGACGACTTTGTTTTTCACTTCCGTTCTTGTTCACTTGGTGCTCCGGGTCATAAACTGCTGACTTACACTAGTCCATTTAGCAGCTCATGGACTACTCTCTCATCTGTCACCTTTGTCTTAACTAGCTGTTGGACAGTATGTGCAGCTCTAAATGCTTCATACTACTCTTGTACGTCATCAAAAGTTCCAAGTTGCTGTTGAGTGCACAACTGGCAACGGATGTTCCCTGCTGTTTCAAATTCGCATTCTGCCCCACATATGAACAGTTGTTCCATTAACCCTAGGAGAAATGAGTTTGTAATTAACCTTTAAAACTGCCTGCCCATGAATGTACTGTACATAGAATCTGACCTTTTAATATTTTCCAGGATCAAACGGAACAGTAATTGTGGTAGTAAAAGGGAATGGTGTTGATATTTTGTTTAAAGTACTGGTTTACCTCAGAAATAATTGATTTAAACTAAAACTTGCTTCTAGGAGCAGTATACTGCTTTTAATAAAAATCGTGTTTGCTCTAAGATTTCATTTACGATGAGTATGTTGTATATTTATTTCACAAGAATAAGGAGTAAAAGCTGATAAAACCCACATTTTAAAATAATTTGCTTCAGTAAAAAATTTCAGTGACAAAATTTATCAAACTGTTGCAAAAGGCTACTTTGACATGATGTGTTTATATTCATTTACAGGCAAATTAACTGTCACTTAAAAGGATGGTAGTTCAGCTAATTTGCCAGAGATTTTGCTTAATATAGATTAGCACTTAGTATAGTCATATTGTAATATTGAACATGGATTTGCAATGTGACGATTTGCTTGCAAATACTGTTTCAATTGTTTTAATTTCTGGTTTAGTGTTTTTCTATTTCTTGAGTAGTTCTAATCTGTTCTAACCTGTGCTTCTTGTGTCAAGTCTTTGCCAGCTGCCATGATGATGCAGCCCCAGCCAGTGGTCCTAATGCCCACTGTATATCAGCAAGGAGTTGGATATGTGCCTATAGCAGGTATGTTTTCTCTCCTTGAAGACTCTTAAAACTTCCAGATAAAGGGTTTTGCAGAAGTAACTACCAATTTTCTCTTGTTTTTCAGAATGTAAGGGAAGCTATAAATTATTTTGTCCTTAACCATTTTTCCCATGATACATTTTTGGGAGGAGAAGAGTGAGTGAATTAAATGTAGGTCTGCTTTCAGTCTTGTACCCTGTTTAAGGGAGCTGTGTGAGTTTGATTAAATGGATTAAAATGACTACCAAGTTGGAGCAAGTAGCTTGAAGCCTTCTCTTTTTGAGTATTTATTTTAGACTTAAGTCACTGAATAACTAAATATATAGCAGACTGCACTCTAATATAATGTGTGCTTATTTAAATGGTGGCAATCCATGTGTGAAACTCTTCAGACTTCAGAAAGTGCACCAAATGACTTCTGCTGTCGTAACTGCAGCTTAAATAGCCTGTAAAGGGATTGACTCTTCTGTGGTCTTTGAAGATGTGCTTTGTTGGAGGCTTGTTACACAGCATGTGAAATGTGTAGCACAGCGAATGAAAAATGTTAGGGAGCTCTGAGACAGTTACATAAATACATCAAGAGGAGCTACAGCAGGTATTGTCAGTTCTCTTGGTCTGTGCAAAGTAAGTTTTGGACTTGTATAGGAAGATGTGTTAATTTTGGTTTTGTAATTTTTCTATTTCTATTTCTAAAGATGAAAAGTTTGAAGTATGTAAATAAGCTTGAATTTGCCCTACTTGGATTATTGATAAGTAAAGTTCAGCTGGGTTTTTTCTGTTTTGTTTACAGCTCTGACAAGCTCCAGTTTGTTGTGTGGACATTTATTCAGCAATATCTGTTCTTTTGGGGGAAAACAAGACAAATTTACATATTTTGAAATTCTTTGCATACAAGTGTATGAACGAGTGATAGAGTGTGTGGGACATAATCACAGTACTAAGGCTGACACAACAAATACTTTTTTAAAGACTCAATTCCTGATTGAATTTAAAACTTCATTCTCTGTAACCTCCTTAACAGAAGACTGGATATGTAACTTAATCATACCTCCTGTTTAATTTTTATAGAGTTAAGTTAGAGAAAAAAAAAAAAAGTTTGGTTACATACTTTATTCCCTGATGAACACATGCTGTTTGCTTCATTTAAAGTGCTTTTATCTCTATAGCTTAATTCTCAGGATTTAAGTCTTGCTTGCTTTGCCAGTGAACTAGTTTCAACTTGTGTGTGCATCCTGAAGTGTGATTCCATTGTGGTAAGCCAGACTTCTGTGTAGCTTTTCTGTGTTGAGTTAGATGCCATATCTTTTTTGCTTGTAGGTTCATCACATCCCTATAGATTGAAGCAGTTAGCGAACTTCAAATATAGTTATCTTTTGTATGGTTAAAAGAAAAATGATAGCTGGGGTGGTACATATAGCAATGTAATAGAAGGTGTGGTAGAATTTCTTGAACAGATCAAAATGAGAATATTTGTATTGCAAAATTACTGTGCCAGCCAGAGTACAAACAGTAGAAATGAAGAGACTAGTTTCAGGTATGATTGAAACTACACATAGAACTGAACAGATAAAACTGATACTAGACCTTCAAAGCTGAAAAACAAGTACAGTGGTGTATCTTGACAGTCAGATCTTGGTGTTCTGTAAATTTTTTATCTTGAATATTTTCAGTAAAACTTATTAAATCTACTTGGACAAGTGAAGAAATAACGAATATTTAGCAAATTATAGTAATGCCTGACATTTTAGCATGTAAGAATTTGCCTTTATGTAACAATTTTATTGTTCTGTGTGTTGGAGTGTTGCCCTTCTGCAAAGACCCAGCGTGCTTGTTTTAATTACTGCTATGATAATCTTCTGTATTAAAAATTCTTCCTGATTCTATGGCTTGTGTTTTTAAAGCATGGGAAAGTCCCACCCCTTGATTTGAATTTTTCTTTTGTTCTGGGAAAGCTTGAATGTCCTTCCTTGACTTTATAAATGCCAAACTTATTACAAGCCACCTTTGACCTGTTTTTGATAAACTTTTTTTTAATATTGCTGTGCTTTGTGTTTGCTGTTCTTGAATTTCTGTGGGCAACATCAAAATTTCTCAAAGCACTGAGTTTTAAAGCTTTTGCCTGTTCACTAATCAGTGACCCACTCATAGTAATTAGACGGATAGATAGGTTTGGACTTTGAAAGTGACTTGACTTCAGAGTACTTTTACTGTTTCATACATTTAATTATATGGCTTAATAAAAGTAATTTCAAATTATAAAAGGAACCAGTAGTGCATCTTGGAAGACATGGAGTACTGTCAGAATGTTTTCTATATACTGAACTAGATGCCCTTCCTGGATTCTGTAAACTTCGGAAAGGTGCATGCAAACTACTGACCTTCCCTGCCCAGCTGAACTGATTGTATCTTCTGGGAAAACTCCGTTGGTACGCTTTCTTTGGAACACTGTACAGGGTTTTCTCTCTTTTTGAGACTGCTTCAAGTAGGGCACTGGTAGGAGGACATCAGTATGCTCCACAGGAATATGTTTACCTTCTTCCCATCTTCTTAGTTCAGGCTTTTTACCTATCCAGTTAAATGGGTGTAGTCAATAAGCAAGTTCTATCTGTTTTTTTCAGAAGAGCAACACCGAATAGTTTATTACATCTGAAATGGAGGATATTCTGTTGGACAAGACTGTTAGAATCTAAGTCTTATCTATGATGGAGATACAGTGGGTAGAGTAAAATGCTTATCCAGACAGTTTTAACAATTATTTGTTAACTGTCCAAAATAATTGTGCTTTAAAGAGACATGTTGTCAAGTCAGATTTAGCTGTGTCATGAAGGCCAAGCTGTTTTTTCTGTGACAGAACAGAAAATTTCTGTTCAAAACTTACTATATGTAACCAACCTTCTAATTAAGGTCAAAGCAACTAATTCCTCTCACACTTATATCTATCGTACAAGCTGAGGTAAATAGTAGCAAGCAGTTACTCACTAAGGAGATGAAACTTGAAATGCCAACACAAGTAATGTTCTTTTCCCCGCATTTGATGGTAGATCTTATAGAGCTGTGATGAGAGCAGAAATAGCCATAGAATATTCTTACACCATGTTAATTAAATTAAAAAGTTTTAAAAATTAAAAACTTCTGACAATAGCGCTAATTGCTACAAGCTATAGTTGCCATAGATGATATATCTATGGATTGGGTTAGGGAAAAGTTGAACTTGTCAATCCTGTTACTCTTCTAAAAGTTGAGTTTATCTACCATCTCTTCCTGTTTCTTTTTCTAAAGATTACTTAATTTAGGGTGTAGAATATTGTGATATAGTAGTTGCTTACAGTCCAAGCTGATCTTCTTGATAGTGTATTAAAAACAGCTAAAAAAAGTTAGTTCAATAAGCAAGCTATATTTCTTATCAGCTAAGTATTTGTGGGGTTAAATAGGAAATATATTTGTAGTCTAACTTAACACCTGTGTAAAAAGTAGGTTTAAACCTCATGTGTTTCAGGGACCTGTCAGAGTCCAGAATATAATTTTTATATTGAGGCAAAGTTGTGTGTATATGTACATTACTCCTTTAGGTGTCTGTATTGAGTTTCGTGGGTTAGCTTGTGATGTTACTGGTATTTGTTCAGCAAGCCATGGATTTATGTTGTCCTTTGTGGGCTATGAAATGTACTCCTTGATGCAAACACTTGGTAGCTTACTTATTTTGGAAACAATTCCTCTCATTGTTATTTCTGTAAAAACAGCACACTTAGGAAACTTGTTCAGAGCGCTGAAGCAAATTAGTTGGGACACTGAATCCTAGCAGCGTTTAGTTTCTGATATTGGGTAGTTTAGATTTTACCCAATTGCCTCAGTTTATCCTGAAAAGTTTATCCAACTTTCACCTTTCAAAGCTAAATGATTCACTTCCTTTTAAAAATAGATTAATATTTCTTTCCCATGTCTTATTCCTTTCCCCTTGCCCCTTCATTTTCACCTATCTTTAGGGCTTGAGTACTTTGCTCTGGGTAAGTTTCCAAGCTCTTTTCTCACTCCCATCCTCATTGACTTAAGAGTCTTTGCATGAACTCATCTGAACAGCTTTATTTGTTACAGCAGACTGTATCACAAGGTATTGCCACTTGGATGTCATAGTAGAACAATTTAATGCATCTCCTGGAAATCATTAAAGCCCCTCTAATCTGTTGGAAAGTCTTTAAAGGCATCTGCTCAGCTTCAAGCTATAATGATTAAAGTAATTGGCGATAATGGTGTTGAGGGATAAAACGTGTTGTTAATAATCTTCTGAAACTGTGGTATGTCAGTGAGCTATTCAAGGTGATAGTACTTGTTTCCTAGAAGAGAAAATTTAGTCTTGCAGTTGTTCTGCTACTGCAAGGTTTGGGGAGAAGCAGGTAACGTCATGACTTTTTTTTTTTCTAAACTTGACAGCAAAGAGCTCGGTTCTGCAATGACATTGAGAAGACAGCCTGCCTATTGCTGTCTGTTAATTGTCATATAAGCCTTTTTTTCAAAATTATAACACTTTTTTTTCATTGGTGTGCATCTTTCATGCGTATATGGTTTAGATCTGTGTCAGGTTAAGCATCTGACTAGAACTCTAACAGCAAATTATGTTACAGGAAATGAATTTTCCTTCAATTTAGACTTACTTTACTATTACACCTTTGACTCTGAATTGTGCAAAGATATTGTCACATACTTAACTTTGATAAAAGCATTGGTCTTTAATCGAGTATGTTCAGAAAATTCTAGAATTGCTCCTTGTGAGATAAAATGTCATTTCTTGATGCTCTGAATTTCAGAAAGATGCCATAAATAAAACTGATGTGGTTGTGGCAACGTATTTTGTTTATTCAGAGCAGTGGGATTGTAGAATTTTTCTACATATGGGTCCATATGCTTCACTTTTCTAGCAGTTTGCAAAAAAGCAACACTTAAAAAGTAATTGAGATGATGGCATGCATATTTTAGCACTTTTTTTTTTTCCTGAACCAAATATCATCAGGACCTATTTGTGTATTTTAAAAGAGGTGATACTGCTTTCTTCCTTTAAATGAAAGAATTTGTGCTGAGAAGGTTCCTGAGTTTACTCTGAAAGGGTCTGTGCATGGGACAGAATAATAATGAGTTAAGAAATTAAACATAGGGCACTTGACTGAACAAAAAATAAAATAAAAAGTGTGTAATGCCTTGTGTGCAGTTAGAAAAAGTTTACCCTGTTAATTCTGCTTTGCTTCCATTGCTGCTAGTAGCAAATGACTTGCTATTGTACATACTTGTTTCATGCATTGGAATGTCACTGCTTATGCCAGCACGTTTGCCATTGCCATTTCACTGAATTGGAAAACAGTGCTCCATTCTTCTGGTTTATAACACTTACCTAATACCTGAGAGCAACACAGGAGTGTGTAATTCCATTGACAGTGGATTCTTACGTGGTTTAGTTTAAGTTTTCACCTGTTAGTGAAATGAGGTGCTTGATATGTAAAGCAGCTTTTTACTGAACATTGATAATTTTGAAGTTTATTATAAGTTTCTCTAATGACTGCATATATATGTATATTTGCTAAATTTCACTGCATAGATCTTTAAGTTTATGCATAAGTCTTGCTTACTATTTTGTAAATCAGAAATTATGGTTATTTTTAGCCTGAGTGCAGAACAAAGCAAAAAACCAAGGTACTCTTTAAATTGGTATTTGTATAGCTTGAATGTTGAGTTTCATGAAAAGTAAGCATTTATCGTGGAGGTTTTTATTAAAAATCACTGTGATACTGACTTCCATTTGTATACAGTGTAGTTGTAGACAGCATAAACTAATTTTAGAACTGTAAGAGCTGAGAAAATGAATTTTGAAAATAATTGGTGAAAAACTATACTACCAGGAAATTTGTCTCTAAAATTGAATGTTTAGATTGAAAATACTTCTTGAATACTGCCTGTGCAGATGACGTGTCTTCATAATTACCTTGTTTTGGTGAAAGCAGTAAGAGAAACTGTGTGCTGGTCTTGATTTTTCTGACACTGACAAGACATGGAAACTTTATTGGTAAGCTGTAGGATGCTGTGGCACTTGAGAAGTGAGCCTCATGTTTCATTTGGATTAATATTTTAAACTGACCTCTTGTATGGACAGTTCCTACACAACTTAAGCTGATAGCTGGATAATCTTAGGGTGCTGGTGACTTACTGAAGAATATTAGGAAGCTTGTGTTAGAAATAAAACATAACTTCTATTGCTTTGTTTTTTCAGGTACTATGCAACTTTATTTTTTGAGGCCATACATCTTTGGTCACCTCTTGTAAATGTCTAGATTGTAGGAAGCATGAGGAATGAGTTGAGGCTTGTTGAAACTATAGAAGAGGCAGTCTGAAATGCTGATGGATGTGATTATTGGGTGGAGTGTATTTGCAGTGCTGAACTGCACAGTGGTTTGCCTCTAGGGTGCCCACAAATTCTTGATTCGCCAGATGTTCAAACGCATAGTGCCAGATAGAATTCCAGGGACCGAGGTCCAAATGGCATAGTAAGCTCTAGAGCTAAAATTTAGGTTGTTGCAGAAGAGGCAATAGATATCCTTGGTAGTGGTGTGATGCAGATGTCTGGGCAGAGACATGGTTCCAGTGTGTAGGTAATAAATTTATGGTGAGAGGGACATTTCTTTAGTTGCCAGCGTGAACCTTTTCTAATACATGCAGCCTATACATTAGACTTAAAGCATCTAGGTTCTTCCTTTGCTTCTAATAAAACTTAAGATGATTAAAAGGGGAAGTTTAAAATCAAAATTGCAGAACATCGGTAAATATGGAGGTGCTTACAAGTCAGTAATGCATCCCTTCAGACAGGACAGAAGTCCAAGTTGAGGAAAGAAATAGCAGAGTACATTAGGTAAGGTTATGGTTGCAATGCACACAAAATATATTCAATTACAGTACCTTGTCAGCCAGAGTTGATGTAAGTTAAGATGGGTTTAGCTGATCCAACCTTGAATGTGAATTTTAATATAGCATTTTTAAAGCTGATAGAATAAAAGATAATCACTGAGATGCTAAAATATTTGTATGTGTTAGAATGAGCATAGAGGTTTCTGATGAAATAGTTACAGGTTAAAGAAAATCTTGAAGAGACAAGGTAAGCATTGAAATTGCTCTTTGTCCATGTCCCTCCCCCCCCCCCCCTTTTTTTTTTTCCAGGAGATGTTAAGTCTGAATAGAAGTAGTATAATAGTTGCAAGATGTTTGATCACTTCAGTACTTTAGTCATTATGCTAAGAGAGATGAGGCTGCTAAGAGGCACACTTGAAAATTATGTTAGTTATAGATCTGCTTTGTGTTATGCTTTTTTGAGCAGTTGGTCAGAATTCGATAGAATAGAAGCAGCTTTTGATCTACTCCTGAGTAATATATGAAACGTGGTTCAAAAAGTATCTTGTGTTGAAGTTGTATAATAGTGGTGATGCAAATAGTTTATCCTTTGTTTAACTTAAGGAGAAGCAATTAAGGTCACATAAAGCAAGCTAAACAGGTGAACTAAAAACTATGTAAAAAAGCTGTTAGCTGAACAAAGTAAATGCATGCCAAATTAAAAACAAAACAAAACAAACCCCCAACAAAACAAACACAAAAAACCCCACTCTTGGAGAATCCTAAAAAATCTCTGCAGTAAAACAGTAAAGTAAGTTTCTGCCCAAAATAGGTAGGCCTGCCCAAATGAGGGGATGTGAGAGAGTTGAATTATATATTAAAACTAAACTGGTAATAAGGTTGGGTAGCAAAGCTTTTGAAGATCAAATGTGTAAGGAGTTGAGAACTATTTATTTTAAAAAAGCAGAGAACCTAGAATAGTTTAGGTAATTAAGTGACTATAAAGATGTAAGTATATAGGGGAGTATAAAAAACCCCCAGTTGGAATGTGAGACCATGAGGGAGGGAGAAAGTGTTTGGTTTTGTCCTCTTTAGGAAGGAATGCTTTTTTTTATGGAGAAGGAGCCTTAGATTATAATTTTAGAGTTTAACACTAATTGTTAGGAGGGTCAGTAAGAAAATGCAGGTAAGATAACATTTATTCCCAGTTTTGTACTTTGGATTTTTTTTTTGCCAAATGCAGTATGTAACCTATTGCTTAATTAGTCTTGCTTTCCGACTACTGGAGGATAGTAAACTGACTTTTTTTAAAAAACAGTTCTAAAGTAAATGCTTTCCCTATTGTACAAACTGATTAAAATCTTTGGAGATTAGAACAAGCTGGTTTAAAACAAACCACTTACTAGGTAAATTTCAGGAAGAGGTGATGTGGTTATGTAGGGAAAGCTCATACCTTAGAAATTATAGGTGTATGAGTATGTGGGTAAGAATGATGTGGCCTGTGTATATCATCTTGTCAGCTGCATTTTGAAAATGATATCAGATGATATTCTGATACAATAAAGGTCCTCTTGTGGTTTAATAGCTATTTTGAAAAGCTGATGAACAGATAAAAAATAAGTGATGAGTCATCCCCTAATGGAGGGAGGCCTTTGGTGGGGTGCATCATATTTTTAAAAACTAATCAAGGGAAGGGGACTAATAGACAATTTGACAAAACAAAAACTCTTAGCAATTTTCTAAGTCTCTCTGACTGCAGGAGGTTGCAGAAAAATCTCATTATAGTAAATGGGAAATAAAATCGTATATTGAGGCTGGTGTTAATGTATTATGTGTAAAGAAAAATCTTAACTAATACATATTTGGTGATGACTTCTTGATTGGTCATTACTACACATAAAGATCTTTGAATTACTGTAGACTATTCTATGAAAATACCAGGTGAACAGCATTTGAAATGGGATAAAATGCTTGAAAGCAAATAGAGAACAAATACAAAAACTTTCTTATGCTGCTGTATGCAGCAGTGCCATGCTTGTGTCAAGATGCAGGTAGTTATCCTTGCCCTACCTTAGAAACAATACAGCAGAACTGGAAAAGTAACACACAAAGGTGTGGGACTAAGATAATTAGGGATCTGGAACTACTTAGAGAAGAAGTAAAATACGCCATTTTCAGAGGTGATAACAAAAGACTCTAGATGTATACTATACCTGGTTTCAGTTTTATGAAAACAAATGGTAGTTTTTTCAGCAATGGACCTATGCTTAATTAATGATAAAAGTTAAGTGATGAAAAGGGACTTCTGTCTAGTAATTCCTTTTAACAGGAATTAGAAAACTCATTTTCTAAAACTGCCTTTATAAACTGACAGTACTTTTAATTTTATGCAGACATATTAGAAGTTCATGAGAAAGTCAGATTAATTTTGTCCTCTGGTAGAGGAACAGGAGAAAGCAGTTTGTACCCCTATAGGCATAACAGGAATTTGCTCTTTTGCCACCTTGTGACTTTGCAGGCTGAACTGAATGGAACTTTAACCAGGGAAAAACATGTGCTTATGAGTGTGGTGCAGTTTCCTAGTGAACCTAAGTACTTTGCTTTCTTTTGAATGCAATGGAGCTTGCATTCATTGAATTTCTAAGCATCAGTAATGTATATTGCTGATGTAAAACCATCTTTTTCATCACAACATAAATATGCTAGGCACTAAGATATGATCAGAGCAGGAGGGGAAAAAACCAACTACAGCTTTCTGTGGTGTGTTTAGTGTTTGGTTAGTGATTCATGTGTAAACCTGGTTAATGCAAGCCATACCTAATTTTGAGCTGTACCTGTTGCCTTACTGTAGTTTACCACTTCTGGAGCATAACTTGGGTAGAGAACCTGTTCCAGAAAAATGTATTCCGATTGCAACAGTCTAGGTATAATCTCTGCAATCTTTTTTTTTTCTGGAGTATGTTAAAAAAAAAAATAAAATGCTGAAGTTGGTGGGTTGGGGTGAGTCATGAGCCGCTTTCTTCTTCAAAATCATTGATGATAATTTTTTTTTTCCACTCATGTATGTTTTGGGTTTTTTCTTCTTCTGTTTTTTGCCTGCAGGGATGCCTGCAGTCTGTAATCCAGGCATGGTACCAGTGGCAATACCACCTCCTGCAGTCAACCCTCAGCACCTGTGTAATGAAGAGGATCTGAAATCTATCCAGGACATGTTTCCCAACATGGACAGGGAAGTAATCCGCTCAGTGCTAGAAGCTCAGAGGGGGAACAAGGATGCAGCTATCAACTCCTTGCTTCAGATGGCTGAAGAATCATAGATCCCAACTTCCTGCATAGTCCCTGTCCTCGATGCCACTTAATTTTACTTGCCAAGTCAGGGATTTAGCTAGAGGAAGAATTTCTCAACAGCTTTCTGTTAGCGCATCCTTTGTGGAAGATTATACCCCTTTTCTCCTTGGACACTTGGATCTTTTTCACTTTCTTTCTCAATCTGTACATACTCGGTTTAGCTTCTGTCCTACAATATAGCATTGAAGCATCTTTACTATCAGCTGTGCCCCGTGTGGCTATATTCTGATGGGGTGGGGAGTAATGCTGCTTTTTTTCTTTCTCTCTCCTCCTTTACACAAACTTGTTCTTACAAAGTAACTCTATGCAGTACAGGATTTACTACTGTTTGTTAGATTGGGGGAAAAAAACCAAAAACATGGAGGGTTTGCTCTTTAAACATAACTGATTTGTTAAAATATTTAGGTTTCATCAAGCAGCCTATTTCTGCCAGAAACTAAAAGAAAGACCCTTTTCTTGTCCTGTGGTGTTTAGTTATCGCTGTGATATATTCAACTGTTTCTGACTGAAGATTTTTAATTTAATAAGCTAAATTTCTTAGGTTGCGCTGTTGGTATTTGTAATGAGCATCTTCTATTCAATCTAGTCATCGGGCACCAAGGCAATATATTATCTGGCGTGCATTTGGGGCTTTATCCTCCCATATAGTATTGCTATGTATCTGTAAAATCTTAACAGGTAACTTTTAACTCTTACAGTATGTATTACTGTAACAGAGACCAGGACTGAGCTCTGATGTACTCCCACAGTTAATTGCACTCTAACTACTACTTCTGCATTCCCATGGCTATTTCAAAGGATAAGTGCAGAAGGAAAGATTTTTATACCTGGAAAGTTACTGAAGCCGTAAACGTTTATTTAAGGTGGTGTTTTACATTAAAAAAGTAGAAAATTATGATCTGGTTTTAAGGCTTCTTTCTTTACACCTATATTTCAGCAAAATTATAATTTTATATTAGTGGAAAAAACTATTGTATTTTTTCCTGTAATCTGAAATAAGAAGCATGAAAAGTAGCTTCAGAATCTTTGAATGGCATTGCGAGTTGCTCAGTGACTTGTTAGACTATGGTTGCTGTAGTCATTTTATTATTTGATGCAGATGGAAATAAATTCTTTGTGAGAGAAAATTTAACATATCTGAGTTGTAGTCTGATCCTCAGAGGAGGTTGGAGGTTGCTTGTATTTATTGTTAGTGTTATTTTTTTTCCAGTAACAGTTCATTTTGGAGCTGCGGAATCTTACAGTATGCACCAGTTACAACTGTTGGATAAATTTCTGAGGTGTCTGTTTTTATAGATGGTGAAGTAATGCACTTTAAATAGTATGCACCAGTTTATTTTTCCAGTGATGTGCAATGTTGCTGATTTATCTTTTTAATGCTTGATTTCAAATACTTTCTACAATAGCCATAGACCTTTGTATTTTCAAGAGTTGGAACGAATGTACACTTGAAATCTAGGCTCTTGAGTCATTCATGAGGACATTAAAGCCAGGTTTGGAATAGGGAAAAGGGACCCATATTCTCTTTTTCCCCATAATTTGTTTCATGTCCCACGCTTAAAATATTTTCTTTATTATCTGCTGAAAAGCTGATTTTATTTTTTTTCCCCCACCTACATTGAAGAAGCTTTTAGGTAGCACTGGCAGTAGAGCATGAATATTTTTTATTTTTTTTAATGATTAAAAGTGATACTGAAACTTTAAAAATACAGCACCAAAAATAATCCCAGTTTCTGACCTTTTAAAGCTGTCTTTTCATAATGTACGATTTTAAGTTTTGTTATGAATCCCTTACCATCTTAAATTTACCGTTGAAAGCCTAAGTGTCTTTATACATCCTCCAATTGGCTTTTCAGTAATGAGATTCAAGGCTATAGTTTCTGTGTGCTTCAGTTGTAGAGTCGCCACGTTTTTATTTTCTAAAATAAAACAGGTGTTCTTCAAGAAACTAGTCTTGCCCCTTCCCTACAATCATGGTAAATTTTGTGATTGCGTAGGTGTAGAGGCATTTGGTCTTTATAGCACAGTGATTTGTGAGATTGTCACCCAAAAGGGTAAATCTTGGTAAGGATTCAATGCTTAGATATCTCCAGCAAGAGTCCCTTGCTCTAACTTTTACACAGATAGCATGAATTGCTAGGGATGGAACAATTCGGGGAAAATGTATATATTTAAATTTTTATATTAAAACGTTGGGATCCATAATACAGCTTTTTATAAAAGCAAGTAGTCATGGTTCAATTTAATGGCTGGTAAATTGTACTGCAATCCTATTACAGCTCAATTTCAAGCACAGAATAAACACCTTTCAGTCCTAACCACCAAGAGGGGGTAAGTGCGAATGTTAGGTTAGCCAGGTTTATTCATAAACTAGGCTCTGGGCCTCTGAAGGAGGCTCCTGTTCTTAGGAATTTTTTATTTTCTTTTTTTCTAAGCAAATGTTATGCAAAACTGTATGAGTCGAAGATGGGACATGTAGGAGCAGTATGGCCAGTAGATGGATTTCAGCATGTTACACTATACTTAAATATTGCTCTAGGGATTTTTTGTCTTGATTTAATTAAGCATTGCAGCTGAAACTCTATGTCAAGATGTGCTACTTGTTAAAAAGAACAAAACACTGATCATAAGCCTACTCAGCTTTTCAGCATATATATCCTCTCGGTCAAGCTGTTCATTGTCAGGTTTGAATTGGAGAGAGATAAAAAAAGGCAGGGAGTGTTTAGTTATTCTGGGGTCTGTGAAATTAAGGTATTGGAACTGAAAGTCTGTTTCTTGATTTAAAACAAATACATTGTCACCCATTATGATTGTGGCTTTTGATAGAATGCTAATGGGATAATACTGTGTTTGATGCTGCTCTTCTGCTCAACAGCTTCAAGCAGCTTGGAGCCAAAGCCAGCTGTATAAGGCTGGTACCTGCTAAAAGTTAGTGCTCTTAGTACTAGTTTGAGTCCTGCCAAGAGCCTAAACTTGCTAAAGGTAGGAACATTTTTTGTCTAGCTAGGTCCTTGCTACTTTCTTCTCTACTGCTCTTTGCATCTGCTGATGGTACTGAATGTTTTTTCCCTTACAAATGTTATTGCTTGTTTGGTTGATATGTAATACCGTACAGAGGATGTTTTTTGCTGTAATAATTCTGAAGACATTGTTTCTCTGTATTGAGGTCCAGTGTCCAAATGTGTTTCTTGCACTCTAAAGTACATTAACTTTTTCATTCTAATTTAATAAATGTATCATCTAAATGAAAGTGTACTATGTCTCTGTTGGAGAGGACCACAATTTCAGTCTTTGTTTATAGACTGATCTAGAATTTAATTTTCAGTTAGTGTCTTTTATTCAGTCTTGCACATTAGTTAACCAGTTACAGTGGTTTTTAACGTGATCATCTGGTGGGACTAGTACAGTAAATGCTCAACAGTATTTTACACATTCATCTCTAGGTAGATGCCCTTTTCTAACTCTTCTAGGTGCTACTCTCTCAAAATGTTAAGGTATTGCAGGCCTAGAGGACAGAATGAGGCAGTAGCGAGGCATTGTTCAAAGGGCAACGTTGGAGGGCAAGGGAGGAGGCAAGAGCGGTGTGTGGGGACGGAGGACATGCTCTGCAGTGTGGAGGGATTGAGAACTCTGTAGATGAGAGTGGTGTCCAAGTGAAGAGTTATGAAATAGACCTTGTTATGTGCTATTTCAACTACAGTAGGAGCTGGCTTTATCTGCTAATATGTAACTACTGAAATTTAAAGATTTGGTTTACATAGCATCTCTTTTTAGTTCTGTGATTGACTGCAAAGTTATCCGAGGTCCTCTTTCTCACTTAACAGCATTGCTATGCTCAGTGGTTATTTATCAACTGCTTATGTCTCATGTTAGTGTATTATCAAGCTAACATTTTGGGTTTTACTGTCCAGTTCATAGGGTGTTTTTTTTTTATCAGGAGTTAATTTTTTTTTAACAAATGATAGTTGAGAGGAATCTTCACAACTGAATTTCCTTTGATTTATTTCCTTAATGTACTTACTACCTACTGTGAAATGAAATTACGTTCAAATTGTGGTTTCTTCTAGCCGTTCAGCGTCAGTTTCTATCCCAATTTGTGTTCTAATCTTACAGTTTGCTTTCGCGTTTCTCCAGTGTACTGTGAGAGATAAGGAAAGTGAGAATTAATTTACTTAAACAAATGTTGGTGTTCTTGTGGCTGCTAAGGATCTATTTAGCATTTTAATATTTATTAGCTTTTTCATTTCAATGCTAATCAACCAGTGATGATGTGTGAGGGTGTCAAAAGAAATCAGTGTATTTTGAATTATTAAAACGTTTAAGCACATCAACGAGAGCAGAGCCTCTAGGAACAAATGCAAATATGTGTTTTCTTAGAGTAAGTAGGAAAAATGAAAACCCATATTAACAATCTTCTCTGCTGCAGTCTCAAGTTGTAGCCTGCTGAAGACTTCAACTTTCTCTCCTAGATCTTCAGGAAGCTAGTTTAGACACCTAAGTTGATCTATTTTCATACTGCAGTATATTTTAGAAGGATTTTCTTTTCTATCTTGCCAAAAATGTATAATTAATTTTGTAAGAATAAATAGACTATACTTATGGTATGCCATAACTTTTGAAGTAAAATTTGCATATAGATTGGAAAAGTGAATTTGTGGAAAGCAAGTAGATTGAAATTGGTCTTAGCTATGTCTGTATTTCCATGTGTGGAGGAACTATGAAAGTACTGCTGTTTGGACTATTCAAAGAATTCACTTAGAACATGTTTTTAAAACATCAAGTGTACTAATCTGGAATGTGAAGCAGACTAGATACAAATGGACAACACTTATAATTGTAATGCATTTATCAGTGGAAGAGAATGAAGGATGATTCAATTTATTTTTAAATTATCTCTGATTATAAAATAACTCCAGTGAGTGAAAAAGTACACTGAACTTATCTTCCACATCTGCACTGTCCATGACTTTTTTTATGGATTAGATTCAGGAGCTTGGCACATTGTCACAGGACAGTGTTTTTCCATCTTAAATGCATAATTTCTGTAATAGTAATCAGCTTAATGTGGAGCATTCAGGTTGATTTGAAATGCTTAATGCTATTTTAAAAAATTAATCACTAAGTAATTATAAAAGCGCACATAGTGGGGAGAATGGCGACAAGTTCGTGCCCGGCACAGCAGGCCCGTCTCCCCCGTGGCTACCTCACCGTCCCAGGTGCCCTTGCATAATAGGTACAACGGTCTGCAAGTGGAACCAAACAATGACAAGAATGATGGTTCATCTAGGCTGGAGGAGTCACCAAGGTTAAGTCGGCCTATGCACTGTGTCAAAACCACTTCCCTAAAGAAAGAAAAAAGATGAGTTATTTTCATAGGAGACTGTCTTCTGAGGGGAACAGGAGGTCCAATTTGCCGACCAGACCCACTTCTTAGGGAAGTCTGCTGCCTCCGTGGTGCCCAGGTTAAAGATGTGACAAGGAAACTTCCTGCTCTGGTATGGCCCTTGGATTATTATCCATTATTGCTTTTTCACGTAGGCAGCAATGAGGTTGCAATAAGAAGTCCAAGGGTGATCAAAAGAGACTTCAGGGCCTTGGGACAACTGATTAAGGGATCAGGAGCACAAGCAGTGTTCTCTGTCCTTCCAGTTGCAGGGGATGAGGAGGGCAGAAACAAGAAGACCCAGCAGATCAATAACTGGCTCTGAGCCTGGTGTCACCAGCAGAATTTTGGGTTTTTTGATCACAGGTTGGTCTACACAACCAACACCAGGGCTGCTGGTGACAGATGGGATACACCTGTGTCAAAGGGGGAAAAGGATCTTTGTGCAGGAGTTGTCAGGGCTCATTGAAAGAGCTTTAAACTAGATTTGAAGGGGAAAAGGGATAAAACCAGGCTTGCCAGAGGTAAGCCTGGGGGTGGCATGCCAATGTTTGAGGGGCAGTGTGCTAACAAGGTCCTTCAGTCTGCTCCACGATGTGCTGAGTACACTGGGGCACATTTGAAATGTCCCTGTACTAATGCATGTGGCATGAGGAATAAACGAGAGGAGCTAGAAGCTTTGGCCCGGTCCCAGAGCTACAACATCATTAAGCAAAACCTGGTGGGATGAGTCCTGTGACTGGTGTGCCATGATGGACCGTTACAGGCTCGTCAGGAGGGATAGGCAGGGCAGGTGAGGTGGGGGGGGTGGCCCTGTATGTAAGGGAGAGGTTGGATTATATGGTGCTTATGGTTGGTGATGCCATGGTTACCTTACCTCTGGGTAAGGATGAAGGGGAAGGCAAATACAGTGGATGTTGTTGTGGGAGTCTACTATCAACCACCCAGCCAGGATGATGACACCAATGAATTATTCTACAAGGAATTAAGGGATATCTCTAGATCAACTGCCCTTGTCCTTATGGGTGATTTTAACTTCCCAGACATCAACTGGGAATGTCATACAGCAGACACAAGTCCACAAAATTCCTGAAGCACGTTGGTGATAACTTGGTACAGGTACTAAAGGAGATGACTAGGAAAGGTGCCCTCCTTGATTTCTTAAGGGGAGAGGGACTTGTGGGCAAAGTGCTTATTGATGGCTACCTTGGTCACAGTGACCACGAAGTAGTTGACTTTCAAATCATTGGCAATAGGAGGAAAACTGTCAACAAAACTTTGACTGTGGATGTGGGGAGAGCAGACTTCAGGCTGCTGGAGGAGCTACTTAGTAAGGTCCCCTGGGAATCTGCTTTTGAAGGTATTGGGGTCCATGAATGCTGGTCACTTTTTAAGAGGCATCTCTTAAGAGCGCAGGAGCAGGCAATTTCAAAGTGTCAGAAGTCAAGCAAGTGGGGCAGAAGGCTGGTTTGGCTGAGCAGGGATCTTCTTTTAGAACTTGGGCAGAAAAGTAAAGCGTATGGACATTGCAAGCAAGGACAGGCAACACGGGAGGACTAGAGAGATGCTGTTTGCCACTGTAGGGAGAAAATTCATGTGGCCAAAGCTCATTGAGAGTTCAAGCTGGCCAGCACTGTGAAGGACAACAAAAAGGGCTTTTTTAAATACCTTAACAGCAGAAGGAGTGGCATCAGAGATGATAACATTGGTCTGTTGCATGTTGAGGTTGGTCACCTTGCAAATAGGAACATAGAAAAAGTGGTGACGTTTAATGCCTTCACCTCTCTAACACTGATGATGGGCCCTGGGACCCCTGGAGCCCTGTGCTGGAAGGCTGTGACTGGGGGGGGATGATAAACTCCCAGTCGACTGAACTTGTTCAAGACTTGCTGCTCCAGCTGGGTGTGCATAAATCTATGGGGCCCAATGGGATTCATCCCAGGGTACTGAAAGATCTGTCTGATGTTACTACAGAACCTCTCTCTGTTATTTTTCAATGGTCTTGGGAATCTGGAGAGGTCCCAGTTGACTTGAAGCTGGCAAATGTCCCAGTTTTGAAGAAGGAAGAGGAGGACCCTGGTAATTACAGGCCTGTCAGTCTCACTTCAGTGCCTGCTAAAATTATGGAGAAGGTTATTCTGTGAGTTATCGAAAACCACTTGAGAAACAATGCAGTCATTGGTTTCAGCCAACATGGGTTCGTGAGGGGAAAGTCCTGCTTAATTAACTTAATTTTCTGTTATGACGAGGTCACCCATCTAGTTGGCCAAGGGAAGCCAGTAAATGTGGTGGGTTTGGATTTTAGCAAAGTTTTTGTTACTGTCTCTCAGATCATCCTTCTGGACAAGTCCATAATACATTGGGTGAGCAACTGGCTGATGGGTCAGGGTCAAAGAATTATAGTAAATGAGGTTACATCAGGCTGGTGGCCTGTCACCAGTGGTGCCCCTCAGGGCTCAATTTTAGGGCCAGTGCTCTTCTATGTTTTTATAAATGGTCTGGATGCAGGAGTCAAATGTACATTAAGTAAGTTTGCTGATAATACTAAATTAGGAGGAGCTGTGGACTACCTTGAGGGTAGAGAGTCTGGATAGACTAGAGAGCTGGACAATCACCAACAGTATGAAATTTAACAAAAGCAAGTTCAGGATTCTCCAGCTGGGATGGGATAATCCTGATTATACGTACAAACTGGAGGATGAGAGGCTGGAGAGCAGCCCTGCAGAAAGAGATCTGGGGGTTTGGGTTGATGGCACTGGTGCAGCCCCACCTTGAGTACTGCGTGCAGTTTTGGGCACCTCGCTATAAGGACATCAAACTATTAGAGTGTGTCCAGAGGAGGATGACCAACATCGTGAAAGGCCTCAAAGGGCAAGACTTGTGAGGAGTACTTGAGGTCACCTGATTTGCTCAGTTTAGAGAAAAGGTGGCTGAGGGGTGACCTCATCACAGTCTACAACTTCCTCAAGAGGAGCAGCAGAGGAGGAGGTGCTGATCTCCTCTCTCTGGTGACCCCTGATAGGACATGGGGAAATGGTATGAAGCTGTGTCAGGGGAAGTTCAGATTGGACATTAGGAAGAGGTTCTTCACTGAGCGGGTGGTCCGTCACTGGAACAGGCTCCCCAGGGAAGTGGTCATGGCACCAAGCCTGTCAGAGCTCAAGGAGCACCTGGCTGACACTCTTAGTCAAATGGTCTAGTTTTAGGTAGTCCAGCGAGGAGCAGGGAGTTGGACTCGATGATCCTTATGGGTCCCTTGAACCTGATGTATTGTATGATAGTAGCTCTTGTTTAGAGCCAGCTCACTGAACATAATTTCCTTTATAAAATGGAATTTGTTCTGTTCTCAAATGGCACAGTATGAATTAACAAGCTCACTTGTTATCATGAGATTATTATTTTTTGTTATAATGTGACATGTAAATAAACTGGCAACAATTTCAGTTTAATTTCATGGCTGGGTGGTAACTCTGAGTCCAGAAGATGCTTCATACAGTTTCAAACAATACAGCTGTGCTTGGGATAAATCTTTGGGAAGCTAGAGTTCCAGATAGCTGAGAATGGTATCAGTTCAGCTCCCCAACTTTAAGGTGTCTAGGTTTTGAGCTTTATAAAGGGAGGTTGATTTATACATTTGTCGTACTTGTAATGAATTTGCAATGCTGACTTTTGTAGTGACTTCTTACCTGAGCTTGATCATTTTGTTTTCTGTCATTCTGAAGAATGAAAATACCACTCTGCTTGTTCTAGTAGGTGTTTGCCAGCTTAAAACCTTTTGTGGTCAGTCTGTTGTTAATCAGCCTGTCTTATGTTTTTGGATTGTCACACATAATGATTTGTTTATTTGCCGGTAGTAAGGCACTGAAGAACATTGAACACTGGAAATCAGATGTATTGTTTCAGCACAGCCATAGCACTATGAAGAAAACACAAAACATAAAAGGCTGTAATAGCATGGTTTTAATGGTATAGAATTTTGTAGTTAAGATCGAAACTCCTATTACCTTACAAATGGTGTTAGAAAATATGCAGAAACTCTTAAACAATTGGGTGGGCAGTGCTATTTTTTCATTTTTTCACTTCAAGTGTTTTCTACAGTGGTGAAATGTTAAAATGTTTGGGTTTCTTTCAGTAATAATTTTCTTCATCCTAAGGATCCTAAATATTATGAAGAAAATTACTACTTGAGTTATTTTTTATGAAGCATAAATTTGAATCTTATTGAATACCATTAAAATTTCTAATTGATTAGGAAGAGCAGGTTCACGTACAGCTTAGAGGTTCTTACACCATGTCCCTCATTCTGAGTTGTTTCACTATCTATGCATGCAGTCGGCAAGGGATTTCTCATGTCCTCCTGTTTCACGTTACCTTGCTCTTAGGTGTGATACCAAGAGTGGGCTATCTCACAGCACTAATATTCTCCAAGGATACACTTGCATCTTGAAGTTTGGGGCAAGTAGTATATTCTCCTGGAAAAACATACTTAGCCTAGTTGGAGAGAGGAGGGAAACAGTCAGGTTTCCATATTCTGTAATGTGCGCTTGAACCTTCTCTTGTGAAGAGAGGTATCTGCAGGCAAGGTATGAATTACCATTGGCGATGCTTCTGACAAGCATGAGAAGTGTTTAAAAAGAAACTTTCTCATGGTAGGTGACTAGCAAACCTAATCATTACAGTCATAAGAATAAGGCTGCAGTTTTGTGAGGTATTTAACATAATTAAAACAACACTGTCTGCCTTTTTCCATAAATGTGCGGTTTGATTCAAAGCCTCCTGATAACCAGCAGGAATGTTTTCACTGAATTCAATCGTTTAGATCAGGCTCTGTTTCGTTACAGGTCACATGGTAAGCACTGGAATGCGAGAGGCTTTGGGTTATTGTTATATTTTCAGATGTCTTTTATTCCTCAACTCTGCATTTCCTTGATTGTTAATTGACCATGTATATAAAGCTATAATATACATTCATTTGGATGTCTCAATTTGATTCAAGTCCAACTAACAGGAATAGGCTATCAATTAGTCTAACCTGTGAAGGGAGATTTTTTTTTTTTAGCTCAAATTAAAAATCAGCACATGGCCTGTAGCCGGAGGATTGAGAACTCTTTCCCTCTTCATCCTAAGTAATATATTTTGCAGTGCTATTTTTGTCCATTTGAAAAAGGTAATTTGAAACTACTAAAATGGGGGGGTCTGAATATGAAAACCTTAGCAGGGTGATGCCAAAAGAAATGATGATTTTATTTTTCTTTCTTGCACAGAGTGTTATGGGAATACTTTAAAAGGATAAATTTAAATACTTCCATTGAAAGAGCTGGCAAGACATATCTGATAACCTCTCTGGAGCACATTTTTTTTTAAAAGAAATGGAAGGATGATTTGTATATCTCTTAAGGTTTCAGCATGTTCACACAGCATGGAAGAAAGAAGCGGCTAAATACTTTGATATAATTCAGGATTTAAATTCATGTGATATGGAACCTTATTACCTGAGGACCACGACTCAGCCTTCAGGTCGAGTGAATGTTTCAAAAGAATTTAACATAGTCTGTGTCTTCACTATTGAAATACAGGAGCACTGCTAAAATGTACCTCAGAAACGGCTCGGCCCGTTGAGCTAGTCTGAATATTTTTATATTGAAGGTGATCCATTGCTGCTATCTTCAGTGGGGGGAACAAAACAAACAGTGAAGGCATCTGGGAAAATCAGGGGAGCTTAATTACTTTAGTGTTGTGGTGTAGTCAGCTGTCAGGAAACAGCATGACCATAAGGACTATGTTGTGACTATCTGAGTAAACAACCACAAAGTTGCTGTGGTACTAGATGGTAGAACACAGCATTTTTGTTTCTTTGATTATTGCTTTTATGTTTTAAAGAAAAATGCTTGTTTGTGCTATTATGTGAGTTGAGTTGGATGGGGTGAAGGAAGTTTGTGCGAAAGAAATTCTCAATCCTTTTCTACTGGAGGCAAAATCCAATTAAGAATCTTTTACTTCTTTAGAGAGGGAAAGGCAGAGACTTTAGAAAGAGGAATAATTAAAAATGGATTAAAGGTCTGCAATATCTTAATTCTTAGATTCCAAGCTAGTTTGTTTATGATTTTTTTAACACAAATAAATGGAGTATGATTAGTCATTTAAAGTAGGTTAGCAGCATACCATGTTTTAATGGTTCCTTCTGATGCTGTGTACAAAGGAAGTATTCTTTGGTTTGTAGTCAACTCCTTATAAAGTTCTAGATCCCCAAAATCATGAAAATGTCAGGGCTCTGTATGATACTCATACATCGGACAGGACCTTTTGCACATCCCTCCTATTTTCAGGATTACAATAAGTGAACTTTATACTTCTGTTAGCTCCTGGTGCAGTATTTGGGAGCCTAATAAGCCAAATCAGTGATTTATCCTCCTGTTGGCAACATAATCTTGAGGCTCAGGAAATGGAAGCATGAAAACAGGAGATAAAAAAATAAAGGTATCCATAAGAATATTCTGGTATAACATGTTGCCTCTTAGAATCTCTGCTCTCTGAACAAATGGAATTGCGTTAAGTGTAGTGGCAAAATTAACAATGCAGAAACTCTATGTGTGCATTTGTCGTGGTTTAACCCCAGCCAGCAACTAAGCACCACACAGCTGCTTGCTCACTTCTCCCCCCACCCAGTGGGATGGGGGAGAAAATCAGGAAAAGTAGTAAAACTTGTGGGTTGAGATAAGAATGGTTTAATAGAACAGAAAAGAAGAAACTAATAATGATAATAACACTAATAAAATGACAAGAGTAATGATAAAAGGATTGCAATATACAAGTGATGCACAGTGCAATTGCTCCCCACCTGCCAATTGATGCCCTGTTAGTCCCTGAGGGGTGATCCCCCCACCTCCACACCCCCCCCCAGTTTATATACTGGATGTGATGTCACACGGTATGGAATACCCCTTTGGCCAGTTTGGGTCAGGTGCCCTGGCTGTGTCCTGTGCCAACTTCTTGTGCCCCTCCAGCTTTCTCGCTGGCTGGGGATGAGAAGCTGAAAAATCCTTGACTTTAGTCTAAACACTACTTAGCAGCAACTGAAAACATCAGTGTGTTATCAATGTTCTTCTGATACCTAGCTCAAAACCATAGCACTGTACCAGCTACTAGGAAGACAGTTAACTCTATCCCAGCTGAAACCAGGACAGGAGACAACTAGGTGGCATCAATGAAGACATCAAACTCTTCAGACATAAAGTTACTGTATTAAAAACATGGGAAGTGCTATCAAATATCAATAGAGGAAGAGAGGTGAATGAAAGTCAGAAGCCAAAAGCAACAAAATAGCTTCTTAAATCACTGCCTGGAGGTGCTGTTTTAAAAGAAGAAGTAGTGGGAAAAGTTATGCTGAAAAGTGAGGAGGAAAGAGAAATGTTGGTGTAACAGGAAAAGTATTTATCTTGTAGTTTAATATTTCTATATCACACAAAATTTTCAAAATACACTTAAGACTGCATAGGGAAAGATTGATAAATAGGGACCCATTGTTCTTTATTAATCAAAATAATTTGGAGCTATTGTTTCCTAGTTTACAGGGTAATTGGTTTCATCTAATCTTTCAAATTATTCTTAGTCTATTTGACTATTTTCCAGTCTTCCAACTGATCAAATGTTGTTGGTATTTTCTGTTTTGTAAAGCCTAGGCACACGTAGGTCATTAATTTGGATTGGGAGATGAAGGGCCCTGCATTTTACCAGATTTATTTTGTTCAGTGATATTAAATTCTGTCCTTCAACTGAAGAACTCTGGTTATATATTATAAATATTAATTTAAAACTTAACAAATGTCTTTCATGTGGTTAAGTATTACAGTTTTACAAATGCACTAACTTTTACAAAACAACAGCATAACCTTCATATTTGCCCAGTTTAGACCATCAGACAAAACCTGTAAATGGTTTTATTTACAATGGGTCATTTTAGTCAATGAGCTGTTTAAGATTCTCAGTATGGTTGACAGATTTGTTTAAAAGGCATTATGTCAACACATCAATAAAATGCACTAACCGGGTAGTTTTACCATATATATGCATATTACTACATAACATTCTGTAATGCAATAGTCCCTGTAATTGACTGTTAGTGGAATAGAAAAATGGGTGTTCTATTTCCTGATGTAAGTAAATGCTCTTTCTATGGTAATTTTTAATGAAGCATCAGTATATTTGTTTAAGGTAAATATCAGAGGATGAAAAGCCAGCATTTTCTGATTAATTTGGTACCCCATGGAAATGACAGGGAAGAGCTCAGGCTTAATTTTGGATTATATACTGTTTCTCATTTTAAATATTATTTATTAATCTGTAGTTCTATAACTCAAACTTTTGCTGCTATGATTGAACATAGTTGGAAATTTTTGCTATAAAATCAAGGTGTACAATCAGTTTATCATTTGAAGTTCTAAGCAGCTTGGTATAGTACACAATAGCTAGATATATTGTAACATAAATGGTAACTTCTTGCATATCAAACAAATGTATGTCTTCATGTTTTCCTATTTAGCCGATTTCTCTGATTTTATGTAATTACTAGAGGTTCCTTGGACTTCTAGTATAGCATTTGCTTCAAAGAGAAATATACATGTTTGTTTCCTCCTGAAACCTGTTTACTTAAACTGCAACTCCCCTGGGTTTTCTTCTATGTAGGCTTGAGAGAAAAAAGGTACGAAAATAGATTTCCCTTTAAAAAAAAAAAAATAAAAATTGGAAGTTGTATTTTAAGGAGAACAGAGAAAATTCAGTGCTTTCCAGCATTTTGCAGTGGGCTGGTTTTTGTAGGAAAAAAACCCAAACAACAAAAGAACCACAAACAACCCAAACCCACTAATCAAGATTATCTAAAGGTGAATTATGGTGCTGATTTCCCCCCCATCCCCCTCCACTCCCCTATGAATGCAGCACCTGATCACTGAGGGTTGCAGTGACATCTTCAAATGAAACTCATAGGTAACTGCTCAGCTACCTGGAAATAATGTGACATTCACCTCTGAGAAATAGCCTTTACATGTTCCATAACTTGGGAATTTCAAATAAAACAATTATACATGCTAATATGATTGATCTCTGATGGATGAATATGGTCTGCAAGACTTAATGTTTCCAGTAGAATTAAGGGAATAGTTCCTGGTTTAGTTTTCTTTACAGAATGGAATAATGACCGTTAGAGGGCAGCTTAAGACTCAAATTGGAAAGTGCTGCTAATGTTAATACAGTGCTTAAAATAGTTCAGGAAAACCTGCAGACTGGAAAATGTTAGGGAAGCTTTGTAACTGGTGATACATGGTACCAAATACTCAGGATACAGGGACTAGGGAGGAAGGGGGAAAACCACGCAGATTTCATTGGCTTCAGTCTGAACTCAAAGCCAAATTCTGAAGTGGTTACAGATGTTTGTTACGTGCTACGTAAGTGTCACTGGGTTTTTGCACCCTGACCGATCAGCTCTGCAGGCATTAATTTGTCTAGCTTGGATTAATATTGCTAGCTTTCCATTATAAAGCCAGGCCTAATGTGGCTGGCATATGTGAATGCCTCTCACTTAGGAAGACCTCCTACAGCCAGCCGTGCTGGTTTTCCACTGTGGTGCAGTTCTAGATCCTGTATTTTTCCACTGCGGTACAGTTCTAGATCCCATCAGGCACTCTCTGTTCTCATGGTGCTATGCCCAAAGTGCTAAACCCTCTGGAAGCCAGAAACCCAGGAAGCTATGCTGAAGCAGTCAAACTGCTTGACCCACTAGTCAGCCTGTTCAGGACTGTTTGGATGTCTCCTCAGAGCGATACCTGGTGTTCAGGGCCTGAGGAGGCAGTGGTGAAACTGTAAAACTGGTGGTGCGCAGCTGGTCTGGCTTCAGCCCAGGTTCCCAAAGAAAAATGGCTTATTGCTGAGTCAGAGAAGGTGCAGGGAGTGGTACAGCTGTCTGCTCCACTGTCGTAGCTAGGAACCCTGCCTGGAACCTGCGTACCTGATGTGGGACAGGCCAACCCTGGGTAGGCAAGAGATGAATGGAGTTCAGCAGTAAAATGCAAAGCTTACAAACCTGCCTACTTCTCCCCACTGGTTAATCCTAATGTGATATCAGGTCATGCCTGTGAAGGATCTACTGATTTCACTCAGGAATTGAATGTCACTTTTAAATGAGCCTGTATAAAATGTGCAATTATTTGATCAAACAGTTCGTCCTTTATTTTTCAGCCAAGCCTTCAGGGCAGATTTCAGGCTTTGTATTATAACAGCTACTGATAAGGTAAGTGCTCCAAACAGTTCAGGTAAACATGATGAACTACTGTGGGAAAAGGCAGCCAATTTCCTCACTAGTGTAAATCCATTCAAAAGCTTTAGATAGCACAGGAAACAAATGCACAGTTTAAAAACATATCCTGAACTTATTTGCAAATATTGTTAAAATTATGGGCAGGTGCATTTTCTGATTTTACCAAGTTTATTGACATCACCTTAAGTATTCTTCAACTAATTAGAGCTTTCATTCATATAGAGATTTGTTTCTTCAACTGAAGAAGCAGGTGCTGATTTCTGCAGCCAGATACTTTTTGATCTAGAACATGAAATGGTAGTGATGAATAAAGTTTTCCCTTCCTCCTTTTTTTATACTTGTCTCCTGGACCTCTCCACTAATTACAGGAAAAACAAACTACAGCCTACCTGTTATCCCACCATCTTCACAAGTAGAATACAGTGAGCAAAGGAGGGTTTTTTTTATCTCTGTACCTCTTATGCCAGTGAGCAGAGCTATTTAGACCTGAGTGAGAGAATTTAACCTTATCCAGGAAAGGGGTTTTGAGACTGTCTTTGTTCCCAAAGGCTGTTAGAGAATATACCCATCTGCATTAGAAAACTCCCTGATGTCATTGGACTCACTGTCATTTAGATAATGACAATGGGTATCGAACAGCCACCAGTCACCGAAATTGAAAAATGTTGAAAGTTTTATTGATCAAATAAGAGGCAAAATGAACAAGAAACCAGTCTTCTCCCTGTCACTGTGATGTGTGTTTAGGACTATTACCTCCATAAAAATGATATGTAATAAAGCTTTCTCTAGGAACAAGAGTTAAGTGCAATGTAGCTACAATATTTTCTAGTTTTGGTTTTTAGAGACCCCCTTAAACCTTTTTTCCAAAAATGTCAGGTTTGTGATCAAATGGAAACATATTTGCATATTTCTGTAACTTACACAAAGGTATCTTACAGAGTCATCTATTTTTGCCCTTGAATATTGTATCACTTAAAAAACACCAACCAAACAAAAAAAGCAAAACCAAAAAAAACCACACCCAAACACCAAGATTTAATTATTTGACTTTTTTTTTTTTTTTTTTTTTTACAAGAAAGAAATGAGGAAAGGTGATAAGAGAAACTGATGGAAGATTGGTTAAAGAAGGAGCAGAAGTTATTCTGTGGAAAATATGATTCCAGCTTCCCTAGGGTCTCTGCTTTAATTTTCCAATGATCATCTCTTTTCTGCTGATTTTCCTTTGGGAATCATATGCAGTGGATTTTTTCAGTTGGGAGCCATATGCTGCAGAGGTTTCCAAAGTGCATGCATTCATACACTGGCATTTTTCCACGTAGACGTAGTAATAATTTATGCTTGTTCCATTTTTGCAAGTCAGGGTCACCTCTCTTGTTTGGCTGCTGGACTCCTGGCAGCAACTACACTCACGTTGCATCTGGTTTGTTTCAAGAGAATACCTGTGTTCCGCCAGGAAAAGAAAATAGATCTTATTAAAAACTAACACACAGAAACCCCCTGCTGACTTTTGTTTTGGAGGTGGGTTTTTTTACATCTTCTCTTCCTCCCTCCCACAGACACTTATGAATGTGATTTTAATTACCTGTCTCTTCAGTAGCAAAACTGTTCTTGCTTCCATTGAATCTGGTTCCACTTAATGGAATCTTATAAACACATTAACTTTGTTGCTATTCTGTGATCATAGAATCATGCAGATTGGAAAAGACCCTTAAGATCGAGTCCAACCATAAACCTAACGCTGCCAAGTCCACCGATAAACCATGTCCCTAAAGTGCCACATGTACACGTCTTTGAAATACCTCCAGGGATGGTGACTCAACCACTTCCCTGGGCAGCCTGTCCCAATGCTCGATAACCCTTTTGGTGAAGAAATTTTTCCTAATATCCAATCTAAACCTCCCCTGGTGCAACTTGAGGCCATTTCCTCTTGTCCTATCGCTTGTTACTTGGGAAAAGAGACCGACCCCCACCTCGCTGCAACCCCCCTTCAGGTAGTTGTAGAGAGCGATAAGGTCTCCCCTCAGCCTCCTTTTCTCCAGGCTGAACAACCCCAGTTCCCTCAGCCGCTCCTCACAGGACTTGTTCTCTAGACCCTTCACCAGCTTCGTTGCCCTTCTCTGGACACGCTCCAGCACCTCAATGTCTTTCCTGTAGAGAGGGGGCCAAAACTGAACACAGTATTCAAGGTGCAGCCTCACCAGTGCTGAGTACAAGGGGATGATCCCTCCCCCAGTCCTGCTGGCCACACTATTTCTGATACAGGCCAGGATGCCGTTGGCCTTCTTGGCCACCCAGGCACCACACTGCTGGCTCATATTCAGCCGGCTGTCAACCAGCACCCCCAGGTCCTTTCCTGCCAGGCAGCTTTCCAGCCACTCTTCCCCAAACCTGTAGTGCTGCATGGGGTTGTTGTGACCCAAGTGCAGGACCCGGCACTTGACCTTGTTGAACCTCATACAGTTGGTTTCAGCCCATCGATCCAGCCTGTCCAGATCCCTCTGTCGAGCCTTCCTACCCTCCAGCAGATCAACCCTCCCACCAAGCTTGGTGTCATCTGCAAACTTTCTGAGGGTGTGCCTGATCCCTTCGTCCAGATCATTGATAAAGATCTTAAAGAGAACGGGCCCCAATACTGAACCCTGGGGAACACCACTTGTGACCGGCTGCCAACTGGATTTAACTCCACTCTCCACCACTCTTTGGGCCTGCCCATCCAGCCAGTTTTTTACCCAGTGAAGAGTATGCCCGCCCAAGCCTTGAGCAGCCAGTTTCTCCAGGAGAATGCCGTGGGAAACGGTGCCAAAAGTCCGGGGATACAACATCCACAGCCTTTCCCTCCTCCACTAAGCAGGTCACCTTGTCACAGAAGGAGATGAGGTTAGTCAAGCAGGACCTGCCTTTCACAAACCCATGCTGACTGGGCCTGATCACCTGGTTGTCGTGTACGTGTCGTGTGGTGGCACTCAAGGTGATCTGCTCCATAACCTTCCCTGGCACTGAGGTCAGACTGATAGGCCTGTAGTTCCCCGGATCCTCCTTCCAGCCCTTCTTATAGATGGGTGTCACATTTGCTAACCTCCAGTCAACTGGGACCTCCCTGGTTAGCCAGGACTGCTGACGAATGATTGAAAGTGGCTTGGTGAGCACTTCTGCCAGCTCCCTCAGTACCCTTGGGTGATTGATTAACTTGACAGACCAGTATAAATGAAGCCATAGCGATGCTAAATTAAGTTTTTGGAACTTACACTGAGGAGCCCGGACAAGTTCCTTCACAGTATCCCAGCTCAACAGGTTCAGCAGATTCACAGTTACCGTGGCGAATCACATTTCTTTTGCTGTAAGGTTTGCAGATTTTCCCTTCATAAAAAGAGGATGGGGGGGGGGGGGGGGGAGAAACATATACTTCAGATTTCTAGTTCTGAATGAAATGAATGCTAAAACAATTTCAAAGTGCATGATGTCTGATTATTGAGAATCTGTAGTATGTGATGGTGGGGATACTGTGTAATGTTTCTGGAGTTTTCAGCTGTACAGTGTCTTTGGAAGATAATGCAGAGGTCTGAGCATTGGTGGTTGGAGTTGTGGTATTCTATATCAGGAAAACAAATTTTCTTTTTCCTTTTGAATAAATAGTGAACCACAAGGTCTTGATAAATAGAATAAGTGAAAATTGGGGGTGTGTGAAGAATCCTTCCATCCACTCAAAGATAGAAGTTGAATACAGCACTCTTCAAGCAGAAAACATGAACACAGCATTACTTACGTTTACATATTTTGCAGCAGCCATCAGGAGTAGTGTCTGCTTCATCCTTTGCAAAAATAAAGGAGGATTTGTATTAATGCACAGATGACAATCTGAGTAAGAATATGAGTTAGCATTACTGATACTGGACAGAAGACTCCTCTGTGATGAACACTGAATGAAACAATGGATGACTTACTGTCCCCACCACAGAAGTCTTGAATCCTTGTAGCCTCATGTAAAAACACTAAGCTTTTCTTATTACTAATGTTACAGCAAGATTAACTTCATTCTTAAGACATTCCTGCAACTTTAGTGAAAGTGATTTGTTGTATTCTTCCTTGCTCCCCCTTGTTCTTTTAAACTGCATTCAATCAGTGAAGAATTGATTAAAACTTACAGGATCACACTCTTCTGGGTTGTACTCGGGGCATACTTTTTTAGTTTGGACTGCAACAAGTTGATCTTCAATTATTTCACATTTGTAATGGCTGCAATGATCAAGTAGCAGGATTTCACCAACCTAAAATTTTATAAGAAAAGCAAACAATTATTTTTTTCATTGTGATAAAGTATAGTATGATTACTTCAAAAATGTCTGAGCTAATTATGTTCTCACACTTCAAAGATTCTCAGATGCTTCTGAACTTCTTTCAAGTGGCAAAAGTGAAATTTTGCAAACTGTGGCTAGCTTGAAAGTTTAAATCCTGGTTCTGAACACTTAGACAACAAATTAGAAACAATTAGCTAGTTAAACACACATATCAAGAATTTGTTATTCCAAGTAAGTGTTCAATTGTAGTGGCTTGACCCTGGCTGGACACCAGGTGTCCACCAAAGCCACGCTATCATTCCCCTCCTCAGCTGGACGAGGGAGAGAAAATATAATGAAAGGCTTGTGGGTCAAGACAGGGAGAGATCACTCACCAATTACCATCATGGGCAAAACAGACTCAACTTGGGGAAATTAGTTTATTTCATTACCAATCAAAACAGAGTAGGATAATGAGAAATAAACACAAATTTAAAAAACACCTTCCCCCCACCCATCCCTTCTTCCTGGGCTTAACTTTACTCTTGAGTTCTCTATCTCCTCCCCCCAGCAGCGCAGGGGGACGGGGAATGGGGGTTGTGGTCAGTTCCTCACATGTTGTCTCTGTTGCTCCTTCCTCCTCAGGGGCAGGACTCCTCACATTCTTCCCCTGCTCCAGTGTGGGGTCCCTCCCATGGGAGACAGTCCTCCACAAGCTTCTCCAACCCGAGTCCTTCCCATGGGCTGCAGTTCTTCATGAACTGCTCCAGCGTGGCTCCCTTCCACAGGCTGCAGTCCTTCAGGAACAGACTGCTCCAGTGTGGGTCCTCCACAGGGTCACAAGTCCTGCCAGCAAACCTGCCCCAGCACAGGCTTCCCACAGGGTCACAGCCTTCTTTGGGCATCCACCTGCTTTAGCGTGGGGTCCTCCCTGGGCTACAGGCAGATATCTGCTCCACTGTGGACTTCCATGGGCTGCAGGAGGACAGCCTGCCTCACCATGGTCTTCCCCACGGGCTGCAGGGGAATCTCTGCTCTGGCGACTGCAGCATCTCCTCCCCCTCCTTCTTCACTGACCTGGGGGTCTGCAGGGCTGTTCCTCTCACATTCTCACTCCTTTCTCTGGCTGCAGTTGCACAGTTCTCCCCCCCCCCCAAAATACATTCTCCCAGAGGCACTACCACTGTTGCTGACAGTCTTGGCCTTGGCCAGCGGCGGGTCCATCTTGGAGCTGGCTGGTATTGGCTCCATTGGACATAGGGGAAGCTTCCAGCAGCTTCTCACAGAAGCCACCTCTGTAGCCCCCCTGCTACCAAAACCTTGTCACGCAAACCCAATACATCAATTCAGAAAACTAGTTTATTGTTTTCAGAGTAATTTCAGTATTAATTAGATTTTTACTAGTAAGGGACATGAGTTGAATCTTAGCTGTTCTAACCAGTATTGGCTAATAGGGAGATGTGAAAATGAAAGGAATACTTACACTGAGCTTGTGAACAGTGTTGTTACTTAGTTGAATGATGCAAGATCTTTTACATTTCCCACAGCACTTTCCATCCTCGGTCACGTATTGATGACCCTACTCACAAGGAGACGAAAGTATGTTGCATTGGTGATGGAGAATTCTAGTCTTCCTGTAATTGAGGGCTGACTGGGCAGCCTAGAGAATCTGAACTCACCGGTGGGCAAGATTTTTCACATTGAACTCTTTCACAATGCCAAATATTTTGCCAAGATGCTTTATCTATCTCAGATGTGCAGGTACAGTTCATACATGAATTGGTTACTGTTGATGCTCCAACCTGGAAGACAGAAAAAAAAAAATCAGTCGGCAACAGTTTCTATATAATGCATAGGCAGAGTTGAAAGAATTGCTAAGAACCATTAAGGTTGCTGAAATGCAAGTGTGACTGAGTTGTTCAACTCTCTTCGAACATACAGTTGTTTGGCTTTATGCCTTGCAACAAAGTACACATTAGAAGAAAACTAAATAAAGCAATATAAAAGACAAAAGTAAATTAATAAAATGGAGGTAAGACCGGTTTGTAGTGCCTCATTATTTTACCAGCTTTTCAGTGTTCCATTTAAGTTTTTTTTTTTCCCTGTAAGTCATGCTCAGTGGTTATAAAACAATTATAATTTACAAATGGAGATTAAAATAATTGGATACATATGCAGAAGCAGAGATACAAATTTACACACAGATTTCAGTCTTTCTGAAATGTATCCCCCAAAGGCTCCAGTGCTAATGTTTAAATTTTGACTAAATGACCTAAGTACCAATTTTAGCAAAAGATTTAGGTATCAATTAAAGCAAAAATCCTAGCTATCCTTTTTGAAGTTTCTCTGGGCTTATTTCAAAGAGTGGTTAAGTTTGGGCTATTCATCAGCTCGTTTGGAAAATTCATTAATTCCAGAAGTGGGAGAGTGCTTAAAAAGAAAGTACATCACTAAAAATGGTACACTGTTATTTTATGCTACATGTTGAGGAACTCTTCTGTGACAATTTTGGGTTTGACTTTAGAAAAAAAAACAACTTCCAGTTAAGGGCTAGAGATAAAAAAAATGTACTGGGAAAAAGAACTTTCTCAAAGGCTTATTGTGGTAGAAAATGTGTACATTTAAATTCCAGCAATATACCACTATAAGTGTAACATTCTCACCTTGTACGTTGTACCATTAATCACACAGTAGTCAGGCCTTGGTCCTGAAAAAAACAAACAAACAAAAAATTCCAGAGTAAACTCAAATTGTGAGACTTCATGAGAAGTCAAGATGTTATCAAGTTTTGTTAGTAACACAGAGATTATGGAAGACTTGAATTCAATCCCTCCTACATGCTTAGACCTCATATTTAGTATAGCTGGATGTTTAAGTAAAGTTTCTTTTTTTAAATTAGCTAGAAGAGTTGAGGAGGAATGGCTTCAAACTCAAGCTATGCATGAAAAAAATCCCTTTTTTGCCCTTTTGATATCAGATTCACTTCAAATTAAACTTTGAAGCCTAGATGTCCAGTAACTTCCAAAGATGCCTTTGTTACTGATTCTTTATGACCTCTCAGAACATGGTGTGCATGGAAGATTGACTCTGAGTGAAAAAAAGGTATTCTTACTGTGGTAATATAAATAATTTGACAACATGGCGGAGTGCATTCATGTCTTTCACAGAACTACTTCAAATTGGCTGTTCCTTTGTTTTGACCTTCCTGTTTCAGGCTTTATTTATGGCTACCTTTTTCTTTTTATTCTTTTCTATAAATGTATGTGTATAAAAATATATGTATATAAAAATTTATGTATGTATGTAAACATATATAACTGTTGGACTTTTAAATTTTCATGAGCATTCAACAACAGTGTAAGTATAATTATTATTTTTCATACATTGACAATTCAGTTACTGATTACAATTAACTTTGTATTATTACTTCACGTTACTTGCTTTTGTAGTTAACTGTTAAGCTTTCTGCTGGTTTATTCTTAATGTTTATGCACCTTAGTTTAGCTACAGTCAGGCTAAAGTTAATGTGCTCCAATGTTACATTAATAACATTAAATAAAATGTATTAATAACCTTTATGATTACTGATACAGAGATAGTTGAGCTACACAGACCGCTTGAAGGTTCAAAGTATTATCCTGCTTTCCCACCCATTCCAATACTCTCAGCAAACTTCATTGAAAATAACATTTTGTTTTTAAATAAACTTCTAATGCATATTTAGCCAAAAATTGATACATGTTCACTCAGCCAGAATAATTTAAGGAAGGTTTTGCTGTTATTGTGATACATGAAGAACTTGCTTAGATATTAACAGAAGTGCAAATGTAACTTACCAGTGTGTAGCCTGGTCTTTATGTATGTATTTTTAATACTTACGGCATTCATATTTAGGACAACATGGGTCTTCTAGTGGTAGTGCAGTCACAACAGCAAATTCTGGGTCACAAATCGGTGTCTGAGCTGTTTGGCATGGGAGTGGCTGGCATTGTACTGTAGCATTGAGGGGGTCACAGACACACTTATGGCATTCACTTATCCAGTTCTCTCCAGGCTGAAAATATGTAAATTATTTATTCTTAAGTGCTCTCTCACGCTAGTAGTTTTGTTTCAACTTGAGATAGACTCTCAAAATTGGTAGGGAGTTCAGATTAGAGTTTTCTTAGCATATGATTTCAGGCCTTAAGAGCAGGCAAGCTGAGAATAATCACAGAATTTTCTTCTGTGTAGGGAGAATGAGATTTTAACACTTTCATAGCTGGTCTACTTATTTCTATGACATTTAAATGTCTTTTATTAAAAAAAAGTTTCTGCCATGGTATTAGTGAGCTTTTCCATCGCCAGATTACTTAAAAGCCTGGTAATGCCAGGTTGAAGAATTGTGCGCCATCAGGTCATTTGTAACATGACCAACTTTGTTACTGAGGTACATACAAGTTGGTTTGAACTGGCTATTAGAGGACAGAAATTGGGTTGGTTTTGCAATGGTGGTATATTAGAAAATAACAAGGGCAAACCACCTTTCGTGGAGGATTGACATCAGTACAGTTTCTTTCTATTGAAGTTGTGAGGGATGTTGCTGTGGTTGGTGAGACAGAAGAAAATACATGTTCTGTGGATGAGGTGCCTTGTGTTGTAGTTTCTGAGGTGCCTGAAGTGAAAGGAGTTGTCGAATAGCATGGCCCCTGGAATGGCTGAATTTCGCATTCCGTGCTGCAAAGTGCATAAAAATTACAGCCAGCCTTATCTGTTCTGTTGTATACCACTTCCCCTGCAGAGGAAAATCAGAAGAGAAATTAAAAGACCAATGAATATACTTAGGGTAAAAAAGCCAAGAAAATATTGTGAAAATATAAAGTGTATTCGTGTATCAAAAGTTCTATGTTTACGTGATTTTCACTGGTTATATTTAATTGAATAGAGTACTAAGGGTTTATATTGCTATGAAAATTTTTATAACCATAAAATAAGACACTTACCAGGAGAAAAAAGGTTACCGAACACATGACAAAAACATGGAGTTGTTCTGCTTGATGTAACATATGTACTTGCTTCTGTTATAACAGGTGTGCTGGGGGAAGAACTGAAGGCTGCAGAAGTACTTGCTGTAACATGACTTGATTGTGGCGTACCAGTTGTAGCTACTGTTAAGCATGAGACATACTTAAGTTTGCAGCACAGAATTTTGATCTCATAATTTTAACATATTGGAGAGGACTGTTCAACATTCCAGCAAATCAAGCCAACATTTTTGTTAAATTCAACAATTTGACCTGTTGCTAAGTAGAGATTGTGGAAATCTTTGAGCTCTACACTGAATATCATCTGGGATTTGGCAAATCTTATGACATGTAGCTCTAATGTTTTTTAAAGTTTCAAGATCAATACTGTCTCCCTTGATAAGAAATATCAATCTATGGGGTCCGCTCATACACTTGTCTAACACAGATACTATTAGCAGAGGGACAGACAGATGAAAAAGTGGTTTATGTGTTGGAAGAAATAGCCATGATAGTAGAAGAAGTCACAGAAGACAGTGAAAGCAAGGATATTCTGCTGAAATAGCTGTTTGAAACCTTTCCAGAGGTAGACAGTGACATACCTGGGCTGCTTGTGGTAGTCAAACTTGTGGGAAAAACAATGGTGGCAGTACTTTGTCCAGTTAAGGAAACAGAAGTTAGAATATCTGTACTGATTATGGTGCTTCTAATTCCTAAGTGGGCTGGAGTGGAGGCAGTAGTAGGAGATAATGGAGCATAGGTTGCAACAGTAGAGCTTTCTGCAGGTGCAGATGTGGCTTTGGACATTGTGGTGGTTGGTGTGGTAGTCCTGGAGGTGCTGGTAGTGCTCCTGGGTGAGGTGGGTACTGTTGGGGTGGGTGTGATGATGGTGGTTGTGCCTCCTGTTAGAGATGGAGAGGTCTTGGTGGTGCTGGCCCTGCTGGTGGTTGTGATGGCGGTTGTGCCTTGTGTTGGCGGGGTAGTGTTACTGGGGACCGCCGTGGTGGCAGTAGTGGTTGTCCTTGCTGGCTGGGAGAGGCTGGTGGCGGTAGCGGGTGATGTTGGAGTCTGCGTTAGCAGAGAGGAGGTGCTTGCATGCACAGACGTGGCTTTGGACGTTGTGGTGGTTGGTGTGGTGGTCCTGGAGGTGCTGGTAGTGCTCCTGGGTGAGGTGGGTGCTGTTGGAGTGGGTGTGATGATGGTGGTTGTGCTTTCTGTTAGAGATGGAGAGGTCTTGGTGGTGCTGAGCCTGCTGGTGGTTGTGATGGCGGTTGTGCCTTGTGTTGGCGGGGTAGTGTTACTGGGGACCGCCGTGGTGGCAGTAGTGGTTGTCCTTGCTGGCTGGGAGAGGCTGGTGGCGGTAGCGGGTGATGTTGGAGTCTGCGTTAGCAGAGAGGAGGTGCCTGCATGCACAGACGTGGCTTTGGACGTTGTGGTGGTTGGTGTGGTGGTCCTGGAGGTGCTGGTAGTGCTCCTGGGTGAGGTGGGTGCTGTTGGAGTGGGTGTGATGATGGTGGTTGTGCTTTCTGTTAGAGATGGAGAGGTCTTGGTGGTGCTGGGCCTGCTGGTGGTTCTGATGACGGTCGTGCCTCGTATTGGCGGGGTGGTGTTACTGGGGACAACCGTGGTGGCAGTAGCGGTTGTCCTTGCTGTCTGTGGGAGTGTGGAGGTAGTAGTTGGTGGTGCAGGAGTTTTGGTGTTTATGGTGGAGGATTCTGCAAGAGCAAGTGTGGTGGAGAAGCCTGCAGTGGTGCCTGTTGTTTCTGATGTTGTCTCGCAGTGGTTACGGTCACAACACAGCACCTTGATCTCATAGTCAAAGCACATGGGGTACTTTTTGATCTGATCCTTATTTCTGCACACAAGCCCAGTGTCAAGGCTGCACTCAAATTTCTGTCCCAGTTTGTCCAGACTCCTATTAGGGTAATCTTTAGCACGGCACATGATGCCTTGCGGCTCGTCGCACAGTGCATACCCAGCAGCTCGGATTTTTGCAAACGTCTCTATGTCTCCATTTTGGCTACCGGGGCTAGGGGAATCCAAGTCAAACCACTGTGTCCAGGCACAGTGCTGCGGGCAGATGCTTGTGGTCTTGGAGGTGCTAGCAGTGAAGGTGGTTGGTGAGGTGGATGCTGTTGGAGTGGGTGTGATGATGGTGGTTGTGCCTCCTGTTAGAGATGGAGAGGTCTTGGTGGTGCTGGCCCTGCTGGTGGTTGTGATGGCGGTTGTGCCTCGTATTGGCGGGGTAGTGTTACTGGGGACCGCCGTGGTGGCAGTAGTGGTTGTCCTTGCTGGCTGGGAGAGGCTGGTGGCGGTAGCGGGTGATGTTGGAGTCTGCGTTAGCAGAGAGGAGGTGCTTGCATGCACAGACGTGGCTTTGGACGTTGTGGTGGTTGGTGTGGTGGTCCTGGAGGTGCTGGTAGTGCTCCTGGGTGAGGTGGGTGCTGTTGGAGTGGGTGTGATGATGGTGGTTGTGCTTTCTGTTAGAGATGGAGAGGTCTTGGTGGTGCTGGCCCTGCTGGTGGTTGTGATGGCGGTTGTGCCTCGTGTTGGCAGGGTAGAGTTACTGGGGACCGCCGTGGTGGCAGTAGTGGTTGTCCTTGCTGGCTGGGAGAGGCTGGTGGCGGTAGCGGGTGATGTTGGAGTCTGCGTTAGCAGAGAGGAGGTGCCTGCATGCACAGACGTGGCTTTGGACGTTGTGGTGGTTGGTGTGGTGGTCCTGGAGGTGCTGGTAGTGCTCCTGGGTGAGGTGGGTGCTGTTGGAGTGGGTGTGATGATGGTGGTTGTGCTTTCTGTTAGAGATGGAGAGGTCTTGGTGGTGCTGGCCCTGCTGGTGGTTGTGATGGCGGTTGTGCCTCGTGTTGGCGGGGTAGAGTTACTGGGGACCGCCGTGGTGGCAGTAGTGGTTGTCCTTGCTGGCTGGGAGAGGCTGGTGGCGGTAGCGGGTGATGTTGGAGTCTGCGTTAGCAGAGAGGAGGTGCCTGCATGCACAGACGTGGCTTTGGACGTTGTGGTGGTTGGTGTGGTGGTCCTGGAGGTGCTGGTAGTGCTCCTGGGTGAGGTGGGTGCTGTTGGAGTGGGTGTGATGATGGTGGTTGTGCTTTCTGTTAGAGATGGAGAGGTCTTGGTGGTGCTGGGCCTGCTGGTGGTTCTGATGACGGTCGTGCCTCGTATTGGCGGGGTGGTGTTACTGGGGACAACCGTGGTGGCAGTAGCGGTTGTCCTTGCTGTCTGTGGGAGTGTGGAGGTAGTAGTTGGTGGTGCAGGAGTTTTGGTGTTTATGGTGGAGGATTCTGCAAGAGCAAGTGTGGTGGAGAAGCCTGCAGTGGTGCCTGTTGTTTCTGATGTTGTCTCGCAGTGGTTACGGTCACAACACAGCACCTTGATCTCATAGTCAAAGCACATGGGGTACTTTTTGATCTGATCCTTATTTCTGCACACAAGCCCAGTGTCAAGGCTGCACTCAAATTTCTGTCCCAGTTTGTCCAGACTCCTATTAGGGTAATCTTTAGCACGGCACATGATGCCTTGCGGCTCGTCGCACAGTGCATACCCAGCAGCTCGGATTTTTGCAAACGTCTCTATGTCTCCATTTTGGCTACCGGGGCTAGGGGAATCCAAGTCAAACCACTGTGTCCAGGCACAGTGCTGCGGGCAGATGCTTGTGGTCTTGGAGGTGCTAGCAGTGAAGGTGGTTGGTGAGGTGGATGCTGTTGGAGTGGGTGTGATGATGGTGGTTGTGCCTCCTGTTAGAGATGGAGAGGTCTTGGTGGTGCTGGCCCTGCTGGTGGTTGTGATGGCGGTTGTGCCTTGTGTTGGCGGGGTAGTGTTACTGGGGACCGCCGTGGTGGCAGTAGTGGTTGTCCTTGCTGGCTGGGAGAGGCTGGTGGCGGTAGCGGGTGATGTTGGAGTCTGCATTTTCAGAGAGGAGGTGCTTGCATGCAGAGACGTGGCTTTGGACGTTGTGGTGGTTGGTGTGGTGGTCCTGGAGGTGCTGGTAGTGCTCCTGGGTGAGGTGGGTGCTGTTGGAGTGGGTGTGATGATGGTGGTTGTGCTTTCTGTTAGAGATGGAGAGGTCTTGGTGGTGCTGGGCCTGCTGGTGGTTGTGATGGCGGTTGTGCCTCGTGTTGGCGGGGTAGTGTTACTGGGGACCGCCGTGGTGGCAGTAGTGGTTGTCCTTGCTGGCTGGGAGAGGCTGGTGGCGGTAGCGGGTGATGTTGGAGTCTGCGTTAGCAGAGAGGAGGTGCCTGCATGCACAGACGTGGCTTTGGACGTTGTGGTGGTTGGTGTGGTGGTCCTGGAGGTGCTGGTAGTGCTCCTGGGTGAGGTGGGTGCTGTTGGAGTGGGTGTGATGATGGTGGTTGTGCTTTCTGTTAGAGATGGAGAGGTCTTGGTGGTGCTGGGCCTGCTGGTGGTTCTGATGACGGTCGTGCCTCGTATTGGCGGGGTGGTGTTACTGGGGACCGCCGTGGTGGCAGTAGTGGTTGTCCTTGCTGTCTGTGGGAGTGTGGAGGTAGTAGTTGGTGGTGCAGGAGTTTTGGTGTTTATGGTGGAGGATTCTGCAAGAGCAAGTGTGGTGGAGAAGCCTGCAGTGGTGCCTGTTGTTTCTGATGTTGTCTCGCAGTGGTTACGGTCACAACACAGCACCTTGATCTCATAGTCAAAGCACATGGGGTACTTTTTGATCTGATCCTTATTTCTGCACACAAGCCCAGTGTCAAGGCTGCACTCAAATTTCTGTCCCAGTTTGTCCAGACTCCTATTAGGGTAATCTTTAGCACGGCACATGATGCCTTGCGGCTCGTCGCACAGTGCATACCCAGCAGCTCGGATTTTTGCAAACGTCTCTATGTCTCCATTTTGGCTACCGGGGCTAGGGGAATCCAAGTCAAACCACTGTGTCCAGGCACAGTGCTGCGGGCAGATGCTTGTGGTCTTGGAGGTGCTAGCAGTGAAGGTGGTTGGTGAGGTGGATGCTGTTGGAGTGGGTGTGATGATGGTGGTTGTGCCTCCTGTTAGAGATGGAGAGGTCTTGGTGGTGCTGGCCCTGCTGGTGGTTGTGATGGCGGTTGTGCCTTGTGTTGGCGGGGTAGTGTTACTGGGGACCGCCGTGGTGGCAGTAGTGGTTGTCCTTGCTGGCTGGGAGAGGCTGGTGGCGGTAGCGGGTGATGTTGGAGTCTGCGTTAGCAGAGAGGAGGTGCTTGCATGCACAGACGTGGCTTTGGACGTTGTGGTGGTTGGTGTGGTGGTCCTGGAGGTGCTGGTAGTGCTCCTGGGTGAGGTGGGTGCTGTTGGAGTGGGTGTGATGATGGTGGTTGTGCTTTCTGTTAGAGATGGAGAGGTCTTGGTGGTGCTGGGCCTGCTGGTGGTTGTGATGGCGGTTGTGCCTCGTGTTGGCGGGGTAGTGTTACTGGGGACCGCCGTGGTGGCAGTAGTGGTTGTCCTTGCTGGCTGGGAGAGGCTGGTGGCGGTAGCGGGTGATGTTGGAGTCTGCGTTAGCAGAGAGGAGGTGCCTGCATGCACAGACGTGGCTTTGGACGTTGTGGTGGTTGGTGTGGTGGTCCTGGAGGTGCTGGTAGTGCTCCTGGGTGAGGTGGGTGCTGTTGGAGTGGGTGTGATGATGGTGGTTGTGCTTTCTGTTAGAGATGGAGAGGTCTTGGTGGTGCTGGGCCTGCTGGTGGTTCTGATGACGGTCGTGCCTCGTATTGGCGGGGTGGTGTTACTGGGGACCGCCGTGGTGGCAGTAGTGGTTGTCCTTGCTGTCTGTGGGAGTGTGGAGGTAGTAGTTGGTGGTGCAGGAGTTTTGGTGTTTATGGTGGAGGATTCTGCAAGAGCAAGTGTGGTGGAGAAGCCTGCAGTGGTGCCTGTTGTTTCTGATGTTGTCTCGCAGTGGTTACGGTCACAACACAGCACCTTGATCTCATAGTCAAAGCACATGGGGTACTTTTTGATCTGATCCTTATTTCTGCACACAAGCCCAGTGTCAAGGCTGCACTCAAATTTCTGTCCCAGTTTGTCCAGACTCCTATTAGGGTAATCTTTAGCACGGCACATGATGCCTTGCGGCTCGTCGCACAGTGCATACCCAGCAGCTCGGATTTTTGCAAACGTCTCTATGTCTCCATTTTGGCTACCGGGGCTAGGGGAATCCAAGTCAAACCACTGTGTCCAGGCACAGTGCTGCGGGCAGATGCTTGTGGTCTTGGAGGTGCTAGCAGTGAAGGTGGTTGGTGAGGTGGATGCTGTTGGAGTGGGTGTGATGATGGTGGTTGTGCCTCCTGTTAGAGATGGAGAGGTCTTGGTGGTGCTGGCCCTGCTGGTGGTTGTGATGGCGGTTGTGCCTTGTGTTGGCGGGGTAGTGTTACTGGGGACCGCCGTGGTGGCAGTAGTGGTTGTCCTTGCTGGCTGGGAGAGGCTGGTGGCGGTAGCGGGTGATGTTGGAGTCTGCGTTAGCAGAGAGGAGGTGCTTGCATGCACAGACGTGGCTTTGGACGTTGTGGTGGTTGGTGTGGTGGTCCTGGAGGTGCTGGTAGTGCTCCTGGGTGAGGTGGGTGCTGTTGGAGTGGGTGTGATGATGGTGGTTGTGCTTTCTGTTAGAGATGGAGAGGTCTTGGTGGTGCTGGCCCTGCTGGTGGTTGTGATGGCGGTTGTGCCTCGTGTTGGCAGGGTAGAGTTACTGGGGACCGCCGTGGTGGCAGTAGTGGTTGTCCTTGCTGGCTGGGAGAGGCTGGTGGCGGTAGCGGGTGATGTTGGAGTCTGCGTTAGCAGAGAGGAGGTGCCTGCATGCACAGACGTGGCTTTGGACGTTGTGGTGGTTGGTGTGGTGGTCCTGGAGGTGCTGGTAGTGCTCCTGGGTGAGGTGGGTGCTGTTGGAGTGGGTGTGATGATGGTGGTTGTGCTTTCTGTTAGAGATGGAGAGGTCTTGGTGGTGCTGGCCCTGCTGGTGGTTGTGATGGCGGTTGTGCCTCGTGTTGGCGGGGTAGAGTTACTGGGGACCGCCGTGGTGGCAGTAGTGGTTGTCCTTGCTGGCTGGGAGAGGCTGGTGGCGGTAGCGGGTGATGTTGGAGTCTGCGTTAGCAGAGAGGAGGTGCCTGCATGCACAGACGTGGCTTTGGACGTTGTGGTGGTTGGTGTGGTGGTCCTGGAGGTGCTGGTAGTGCTCCTGGGTGAGGTGGGTGCTGTTGGAGTGGGTGTGATGATGGTGGTTGTGCTTTCTGTTAGAGATGGAGAGGTCTTGGTGGTGCTGGGCCTGCTGGTGGTTCTGATGACGGTCGTGCCTCGTATTGGCGGGGTGGTGTTACTGGGGACAACCGTGGTGGCAGTAGCGGTTGTCCTTGCTGTCTGTGGGAGTGTGGAGGTAGTAGTTGGTGGTGCAGGAGTTTTGGTGTTTATGGTGGAGGATTCTGCAAGAGCAAGTGTGGTGGAGAAGCCTGCAGTGGTGCCTGTTGTTTCTGATGTTGTCTCGCAGTGGTTACGGTCACAACACAGCACCTTGATCTCATAGTCAAAGCACATGGGGTACTTTTTGATCTGATCCTTATTTCTGCACACAAGCCCAGTGTCAAGGCTGCACTCAAATTTCTGTCCCAGTTTGTCCAGACTCCTATTAGGGTAATCTTTAGCACGGCACATGATGCCTTGCGGCTCGTCGCACAGTGCATACCCAGCAGCTCGGATTTTTGCAAACGTCTCTATGTCTCCATTTTGGCTACCGGGGCTAGGGGAATCCAAGTCAAACCACTGTGTCCAGGCACAGTGCTGCGGGCAGATGCTTGTGGTCTTGGAGGTGCTAGCAGTGAAGGTGGTTGGTGAGGTGGATGCTGTTGGAGTGGGTGTGATGATGGTGGTTGTGCCTCCTGTTAGAGATGGAGAGGTCTTGGTGGTGCTGGCCCTGCTGGTGGTTGTGATGGCGGTTGTGCCTTGTGTTGGCGGGGTAGTGTTACTGGGGACCGCCGTGGTGGCAGTAGTGGTTGTCCTTGCTGGCTGGGAGAGGCTGGTGGCGGTAGCGGGTGATGTTGGAGTCTGCGTTAGCAGAGAGGAGGTGCCTGCATGCACAGACGTGGCTTTGGACGTTGTGGTGGTTGGTGTGGTGGTCCTGGAGGTGCTGGTAGTGCTCCTGGGTGAGGTGGGTGCTGTTGGAGTGGGTGTGATGATGGTGGTTGTGCTTTCTGTTAGAGATGGAGAGGTCTTGGTGGTGCTGGCCCTGCTGGTGGTTGTGATGGCGGTTGTGCCTCGTGTTGGCGGGGTAGAGTTACTGGGGACCGCCGTGGTGGCAGTAGTGGTTGTCCTTGCTGGCTGGGAGAGGCTGGTGGCGGTAGCGGGTGATGTTGGAGTCTGCATTTTCAGAGAGGAGGTGCTTGCATGCAGAGATGTGGCTTTGGACGTTGTGGTGGTTGGTGTGGTGGTCCTGGAGGTGCTGGTAGTGCTCCTGGGTGAGGTGGGTGCTGTTGGAGTGGGTGTGATGATGGTGGTTGTGCTTTCTGTTAGAGATGGAGAGGTCTTGGTGGTGCTGGGCCTGCCGGTGGTTGTGATGGCGGTTGTGCCTTGTGTTGGCGAGGTAGTGTTACTGGTGACAACCATGGTGGCAATAGTGGGTGATGCTTTTTCCTGGATTCCCACACTGGTGATTTCTGATGTGTTTGGCATGGTCTGGTAACCTATTGTTGAGACTTGTGATGTGCTTTCTGTACCTGAGGTTTCCGTCAGATGAGTTGTGCTTTCTCCGTGTTCTTGTGACGTTTTAGGTAGTTCGGTTTTTTGCGCTTCAGTGCCTCGTGTTTGTTTTGTCTTCGTATTTATTGTAAGTGATGTTGTTTTTACAGCAGTAGTTTTTGTGAATTCTTGTGTGGTTCTTAGTGTTGTAGTTTGTATTTCTGAACATGGTTTGTAGCTGCAGCACGATATTCTGATTTCATAATTATAGCAGGACTTATTTTGTTGGTCTTTGTTATTGCATATTAATCCTCTGCTTTGATTACACTGTACTGTTTGGTTAAGATTGTGTATTTCTGTATCTGGTTGGTTTTTGGCTCTGCATTGAACATCATTTGGGTTTTCACACACAGTGTAGCCTTTAGCTGTGAGATTTTCAAGTGTTTCATAATCTCCACTGTCCTCTTTGTCTTCAGGCTGTGTGCTGTCATACCATTCTGACCATGCACATACTTTCTTCACACATACAGTTGTCACTGGTGTTGCAGTTGTCGTTTCTGTAATTAATAGGGGGAAATATAGGTCTTGTGTATTCTTATTAAAGAAAGTGCCAGGAAAAAATTATTCATCTTCCATACATTTTAATGTTGTATGTAGTATTATATATGTTAATGTAGTGTTTTCATTTTAATGAACTTGCTTTGACAGTCTTGAATTTCATTTCCAAGGTAGGTTTTGATCTCATGTTTGTATTATTTTTCTTGTGGTACTTTATGTGGCATTTATTAAAAATTTGTAGTTAAATGTAGCTGATATGATATCCTTTTTGTGGAATGTCAATACATAGGATAAAGTGATCTCATGATTTCTATGGTATAAGTAAGAGGAAGTTTTATTCTCCTTGGTATTATCTCTGTACTTAATTACACTTAACTGCATAACCACATAGGCTTTAAAATATTTTTAAGGGATAATGACTTTTCTACTTATTTTAGTATTATAACATTTAATATATTTATACGTATAAAATATAAAATATATATTTAACACATACGTATTTTATATATAATCATAATAATATAGAATACACATATACACTATATATGAAATGTATAATTTAATAAGTATTTTCTACTTCTTTTAATAAGATTTCTTTTCATATTCTTAGCATTATGAAGATAACCATGTGGAATATATACCACTTTCTTCATATGAATGTTGCTTAAAAAAAGACTTAAAGTTGAATATTTATTTCTTGCTGTAGTATTGTATAATTTTGTGGAAATACTTCTCACAATTTCTCGGAATTATATGGTCACTATAATGAGTTAACCACAGAAATAATGTAGAAGTGTACTGCAGGAGTAGAAGGAATCTGTTGATTTGGTTATTAAATACAATTAGGAAAGGTTCCAAAGAATGGGTTTAAATAATTTGAGCATTCTCTCAAACTAGATTTCTTATCTTCAGTTTGCGCTAATGTGGTCAGTAATTTAAAAAATGGCTGTAATTGTCTTTTGTGTTTTCAAAAGTTTGTCTACAACTGCTGGTTATTGTTTGCAATGAAATGAGGAGGAGATTCTCCAGAGTACAATGATTAATAAGCTCTGTTATTTTTTCCCCTGGAAAAATCATGGTTAACCAGAGAGACTGAGTTTGTAAAAAATGCTGTACTCATTTCTACATCCTTGATTATGGTTGTCTCTGGCAACCAAAGCTGCCAGATGAATTGGTGGCTCCAGCAGAAGGCAACAGTTTCAAGTAAAATTATATGCCATTAACTGGTGAAAAGGCCCTCCCTTTCAGGCAATTTTCAGTCACTTCCAGAGATTTTTCAGTTATTTTAAAGAGTATTAATGTGTACCTGTAGGCTGACTTGTAGAAAACGTTAACGGGGTTGTTGTAGAGATGCCACATTTAAAGATATTTCTGGTTATTGTTCCATTGACATCACATGTTGCACTGAAACACCATCCAGTTCCATCTGTGGTGCTGTAGATGAGTTCACCATATTTATAGCTGTTCGTTTCATATATGCAGTGGCATGCTGTAATTCAGAAGAAGTTTACTGTCAGGCAGCTATGAAAAGATAATATCCAGTATTTCATTTTCTTAATAATTCCTCTTAGCTCTCTTACCTTTATCATCAAACTTGCACTGTAAACCTTCTGATGTGCATTCACTGAAATAAAAAACATAAAAACCTACATATTTTTTGATTATGAGGTAATTCTATTAGTCATCTTTCTGCCAGATACTAACATCAAAAGACAGGACACTTTATTTGTGTTTATTCCTTGAGTGTCCAGTTCATGTTGGCTTTTTTTTGCCATTGTTTTCCAAAATCTTTCCTTCTATTAAACCCAAACTTATAAATAGAAGTGAAGCTAAATAATATGCAAAGCTACAGGTAGAAGTCTTAAGGAAGGCTTGCCTTCTTTCTTCCTTATCACTTTCTTTGCACTTGCAATGTTTTTGTACTAAAAAGCAGGCTAAAAAGGGAAAGAGTCTGAATACTACAAGCAGTATAAGAATGTAATAAAATCCTTGGAAGTAGACCCCTATTAGATATGTGTACTCCTGGAACAATATTTTTCCTGCCATAGGAATGGGAAATAGAGAAAGCCTGGTCATAAAGGACTTGCTGTTCTTGTTGTATCTTTATGCTGAGGATTTACAACGTAATCAGGAGCAAATTCAACAGAACATAAAATTACATAAGAACTTCTTACTACTAATGTAATAAGAAACTGGCATTAGATAGTAAGGCATTATTTTTACAGAGGCAGCATAAACTAGTCCTGTCATGTAACAGGAACATGCAATTTCTCACTGCTGTTTTGATTGCTTTTCCTTGTACAAGATGAGGCTGGTATGTTAAGTCTTACCACACATGACATTCATCCCGTCTATATATCTTTCCATCTTCATTATCATAACAGTCACAGAGACTAACGCACTTCATCTGATCCTCATGAAAATATGGCTTGTCTGGTGGGCAGTTAGGGTAGCAGCCTGAAGGAAGGGAAAGGGCATATAGAAGGGCATAGAAAAGGTGAGAATGAGATACAGTCAGCAAAAGTTTTATTTGTGCAGAATGTGTTTGCAGGTCTTGTTTTTAATGGTCATAATTTTTACTACTGAATTCTTTCCAATAATTCTACAAGAAATGCAGAGTACTAGCATCAGCAGAGCCCACCCACAAAGATTTTGTCCCAGAGATATTTTTAACTCTGATTTCCATCCTCTGCCTCCATTCATGTGGATGCAATGATGTTGAAGAGATTGAATGGTGCAAATGCAGCTGATGGGGGAAATACACTCCGTTAAAGACCATTAAAAATATAATAAAATGTACCCACTTAAAGGTACTTGCAGCTCTCTTTTACCTTCTAAACCTGGCAAGTTATGGATGCATTTTCCACCTGGGTTCCTACAGGTCTTCATACAGGAGGCTCCACAAGGCTTATAGTGCCATTCACATTCCCCTTGTTGATTGTAGTAATCACAGAACAGTGCTAAGGAGAAACAGAAATTTGGACATGTTCAGGAAAAAAAAAGAGAGCTTTTTTTTGACTCATGTCTGTTCTTCATGTCCCCGCAATGCCGCTTGAACAGTCTCAAAAACTGTGAATAAATAGGTGAAATTGTGTGACCATCAAAACAGCTTAGTGTGAAAAGTCTACACGGTTAGATTATAATGCTCATACATAAGATACCCAGACTGTGTGTTCAAGGACATCAGCAAGGCACTGTACATATAACTACACTCTCAGAAGTGTTTATGACATAAAACTCACGACAGATTGATGGGGTTCTCCAGGCTATGCAGACACCAACTTCACTACATGCTTGAGCATATGCAGCTACTGCTGTACAAAAGCAATCGCAGTCTCCTCCAGTGTCACATGCACAAGCATCTGTCACACATGCTTGGTAATATTTTGCTGGTTCAACCTGTTATTAAAAAGAAATGTAATACTATACATCCTGCCTTCTAAATTCTTTCTTAGCTTTGCGAGGGTGATTTTCTTAAAATTGTAGTATCTCAGAAAAAAGGCCTACATCAGTAATTTCTTTTCCTTTTGTTTATATACACTGTTAAACACCAGAAGTGATGCCAGATGATATATCCAAATCACGTATTGATGGATTTTTAGACACACAGACTTGGGTCTAGTCTAATCTAGTGGAAGATTAGATCCATGTTCCCAAGCAATATTAGGCAACTGCACTTGAAAATGAAGGCCTCTACCAGTGGAAAGAACTAAGGTGATAGGAAGAGCACAGAGTTACCCTGCATTGTTTGGTATGTACTTAGTGTCAGATAAAGGCTATGCTGATACTTCATTACTATGTTATTATTTCTTTGAGATTGTGTTCTGTACGTGGTATTTGAGAATTTTTATTCAAGTAACACTACAAGAAAATATGTAGTAATTATGAAACTACGGTTCTTTTGTAATAGGTTGGTATTTCCTATGAACTAAATGTCCTGTTATTTCTTACGGGTAGGGGCTATAAATCTGTCCCATTGAGTGGGGTTCTGATTGAAGTTTTCCTGACACAATTCAAAGTGAAACATGCTAATGAATTAAGCATGCATGTTAAAATGTATGAAGATAACAGCTTCAGTAATACACAGATCTAATCTTCACACAGTAAACTTCTGCCCTGGTAATACCTGAGAGTGACAGGCAGCAAAGATGTTGCTGTTGATGATGCTACACTGTTTCTCTGACCAGGACTTTCGATAAGGGTTGGTAGAACATGGGTCCTTTATGCTGTGAGCATCAGGACATGTAGAGGATACTTTCCAGCTGTTTCCAAACTCTAGGACATTCTCTACCACAGACTGACTCCTTGTGGTAAAGTCATTGATGCCATTGCCATCATAATTTCCACAGAGGCCGCAGATCTGTCCCTGCAAAAGGAAGTAAATAAAATAACAATGGAGGTGAGGAAACTTGAAACAACATCTGAGACTGAAAGAATACTTGAAATTCAGCTCTTAGAATGGTGCCATTCTATTCCAGCATTCCTGAACATCTTCATCTTTTGTTTCCTCAGCAACAGAACATGACCACTAAGGGTAGAAGGATACTGCTGTTGACTTTTCTTCTTTTAAATCTGAACAATAAAACCATGTTTGTCATTGTAACTTTCTGTCTTTGAGATATGTCTTTAACAACGAAATGAGGACTCAGCTGACTAAGTTTTCCATTTAAGCCTTGTTTTGTACAATAGATGTACATATAAAAAAACAGCCTTACAAAGCTGTCATAAATACTACCAGTCCAGCCACATAGTCTACTCATTGAGTCTTTACTGTTACGACTGCTCACAGGTATAAAAATAAATTACATTTTCCTCACACATCCAGAAATATCCCTTATTCTAAATTTATGGATCTGTAAAACAGTGATGGGCTACAATAGATGCTATCCATTCTGTATGAATATAAGGTGCATACTTTCCATATTACTACTATTTTTATAAAGTACTAGTGGGTGAGGCAGCAAAAGAACCTATGATACTGGAATAAATTTGTATATCTAGTTCTAAATTACACTTAATTTACATATCTAATTGAAATGTCACTATGGTATACAATAAGATAGCAAATTCCTCATTTACTACAGTTTTTAGTACTTATATATCATAAGCTAGGAGAAGGAGTATGACAACAGGAATGTTTTCCTTATCACCTGTGTACATATATGCTTGAAAAATACATGGTAACACTTTACAAGAGGCTTTCCCTCATGAAATTTCACTTCTTTTTCTTGAAGTATGATAATTTGATTTGTGTGTCAATGAGAACCGGAAACAATGGATTACTTTCAAGATCAAGACTACTTAATTGATTTCTACACATGTAGCTATGTAATTTTAATAAGGTCTAATAACCTTTACCAAGGTTCAGTGGGTAATTTCAACAAAGTCAAGTCCAAAAAAGTGGTTTGCCAACTCAAGTTCTGTCAGGCCAAATAGGCACTGAAACCTGCCTTCAGGGCTCAGAACAGCAGCAGGATGATGACATGGCTTCATGAGGCACCAGAGGAATGAAAACCAACATGGGATGTCCTTCAGGAATGCTAGACACATCACCTGTTTGGAATCTTGGCAGAGTCTCAACAAAATTCACACCCAGTCCAAATCTGGACTGTAAATTGCCATTTAACTCCTAGTTCCACACCTTAAAATCAGGGCTGAGCTTGATGAAGATGCTGGTTTTCTTGTCCCACATAAGGATCAGTCCGCTTGTGGTCTCAATTACCAAGTACATACCCATATAGCGGACTGTGTATGGCACCTCATCATTTTGTCCTCTCTTTACGACACTGACATGCTCCTCACCAAGTATCAGTTCATAGCTCTGAAAAAGGAGGAAAAGGTGATTTGAAATGAAGTCAATAGCTGCAGTTGTTGCTCTCAAACATGTTTCCTGCTTTTAAGAGTACTATGAATAGTTTATATAATGAAAACAAATAATCCAAATGTGATAAATCAAAACTATATAGTTCAAATCTCAGGTTCATGGTACTGTGGTAAAAAGGTATTTTAAATGGCGTAGGTCAAAAAAAAGGGTGTTTTGGCAGTCATGAAGGAGCTACATTGCACAGAATAAAATAATCTTCTGACATGACAGGCTAAATTTCTGCTAAAGACAATTTTTCTGTAGACCTGTAGTTTGCCCAACAGTGGTATAAGATAGGGTGGGAAATGGAAAAGATAGAGAGCTGGGAAGCTCTACCAAACATTTCACTTGAATCTAATTTAAGCTTAATTTACAAGTTGATTTGCTTTTTAAAATATTTTTCTAACTTCCTTGAAGGAATGGATATCTAGGCTTCTCCTAAGTCCTAAACAGACACAGAACAAAAGTGGTCTATATGCAAAAACTTCTTACCTCTAAGAAAACTTTGATAGATTTTGAGCAAGTTGTCCCAGTGTTGCCACAGGGAATATTTTCAGTGATAACCCTGAAGGTCCCATTGGCTGTGCCACTCTTCCCACAGTGGTCCTGGGTAGAGAATATAATTTAAAAATGTATTATTTTTGTATACATGATCAAGATTATGCCTCATTTACTATTGCTAATTATCAGTACCTGGACTAGTGTGTATTCACAGTTTCCGTTGAAGCTGAACCTTTTGTCATCAAAGGTATTATAGTGACCATCTCCATAAACAACACAAGTGCCCAGACATTGATCTTTGGTGCATTCCCACTTCCTATTCTTGCATACACTAGGAATAAGAATAAAACATTTTAATAATAAAACAACTCACTTTTTTGTGTAGACATACACCAACAACTCAGTATGTGTTTGGCAACTCATCCCTGGTAAATGTTATACTGATTCTGGAGTTAAAGTAGTCTTTTACATTTTTCCTGTAAAGAACTAAAGCAAAGTTCTGTTCTGCTACTCTGAATGCATTAACTGCAAAATAAGATAATACTTAATGAACACTGTAGTCCCAAAGGTTTCCTCTAATTCTGTCCTTTGACCATCTGCCTACATCAGAAAGAAACGTGCTCATACTGTTTAATCCAAAACTAAAAGATCCAGCAATTGATGAAATGTGCAATCCAAATCTTTCCTCACTGCTATAGTATTTAAGATCTTTGGAAAGGCAAATGATGGAACCAGGAATGCTACTTCTGAGGAAATATTTACCAGGTGTTACAGTCAACATTGATCTTTTCCTCAGGCTGATACATGGCTTCATTGTGAATACATGGACATTCCTCTTCAGGAATACAACCACCATTCCCATCTAACACGAGCCCAGCTGGGCACATGCAGCCAGATACACATTGTGTCCTATACTGGAAAAGTCAAGAGAGAGATATAATTTCAGAATGAAATAATTACTATAAAAAAAGGAAGATTAAATTCTCATAAAATGTCTTTATATGGTCTTATTGCTGCCCAGCTTAAATGGGAGAGGACTAAGAATTACTTATAGGACAATGGAACAAAAAGGAAGTTATTAGCTACTGATTTAACAGAATATGAATCTGTTAAAGATAAATGTTTTATGTATGCCAATCCTGTTTGCTCTGCTGGAGCCTGTGAAATTTGAAATACATTGAATCTTAGGTCTTGTTCTGTGTTAGCTGAAGAAGCCTTGCACTTTGTAGTGGGTGATTTGTTATTGAATGGATCTCTAAAAAGAAAATAAGTAATATTTTTTTCCAGTTTGGTTGAGTTACATTGAAATCTGCTTATCTCATATGGTACTTATTCACAAAATGGCATGTGGCTACTATGCACCTAGGTGGAGTGATATAATTATATGTGCAAGAAGTTCACAATTGCATCATGGTATGAGAAAGAATGATTTCTCCTAGCCAGTTTATAGCCAGTAATTTTCTCCTAAAGAAGTAAAATGTGTGGCAGAGCCCTAGATATTTTCACTACTCATTACTGTTACCTGAAGTAGCTGAATAAAGGTAGACACTAATCTTATTAATTAAATTGGATGTTACTTTATTATGTTTTGGTCTAAGGGTCCCATTGTTAATGCTTCATAACATAGTTTTAGACTTTTGCTACAAGAACAAAGTATCTGTGTTTTAGATTTGGAGTAGATCAGATAGATCAATTACTTTAGCACCAAGAGCACAGACAAAACCTGGAAATACCATTTCATCCAACCATGGCATACTTACACACTGCATATCCAGAGTCTGGCAACTTTTTTGACATTCTGCTCCAGTTGCTCCTGCAGTGATATTTCTACAGTCAAAGTAGACCATGGGAGATTCACAGACTAGAGGAAGGAAAGAAGAGAGAGCAGTAAGAAATGGCACAAGGTTTATCCCACAACTGTAGCCATTAAAACCATTTAGAACTTCTTTGCAAATTATGTATTTAATTTAGTAGGGGTTGCTGTCCCTATTCATTCTGCTAAATAGATTCACTTCAGAGCATTGAATTCCCAGAAAAAAACCTCACAGTATTTCAGAAAAAAATCTTTGTGAAAAAGAGGTCTTATCATTAATCTAGGTTCACTCCTGCCTTTTATGAAAACCGTTACCCTATAACTACATGAGAAATACTTCCATTATTTAAAAATCCATTAAGAAAAATCAATTCTATCAACTATTTTTGTCCAAAACCTGGCCTGGAGAAAAAGATAAGTGTAAGATTTTTTTTATTATTTAATTTTTTTTTACCTTGAGTTGGATTGGGTGCTCCAATGCAATTCAGTCTTCCCTGGATGCAAGTGCTGTAAGAGAGGGAAAAACATTTTTTTCTCCTTCTCTCAACCCATGTACTAAGACTGAGAGCTACTTCTCTCTTATCAAGTTTCAGAATTTTCAAAGGAATTCCAGAATGCTGTTTTGCAGTCTCAGGAAAGAATTTCCCTCAGTACCACTACCATTGCTGCTTTCATATGAGATCCATTATTGCTTAACAGAAAAAATCATAGGTTGAAATGAGTACATGTCTCCGTTTGTTACTTACTTTCTCATAAGATCTCTCCTTGCTGGTGTTGTCATAATTTTATGCTTGAAAAATCATAGAATTAAATAGAAAAGGCAGCTAAATACAATTGTTCTATAAATCTGGAAATATCATAGAATCATGCAGATTGGAAAAGACCCTTAAGATCATCGAGTCCAACCATAAACCTAACGCTGCCAAGTCCACCGATAAACCATGTCCCTAAAGTGCCACATGTACACGTCTTTGAAATACCTCCAGGGATGGTGACTCAACCACTTCCCTGGGCAGCCTGTCCCAATGCTCGATAACCCTTTTGGTGAAGAAATTTTTCCTAATATCCAATCTAAACCTCCCCTGGTGCAACTTGAGGCCATTTCCTCTTGTCCTATCGCTTGTTACTTGGGAAAAGAGACCGACCCCCACCTCGCTGCAACCCCCCTTCAGGTAGTTGTAGAGAGCGATAAGGTCTCCCCTCAGCCTCCTTTTCTCCAGGCTGAACAACCCCAGTTCCCTCAGCCGCTCCTCACAGGACTTGTTCTCTAGACCCTTCACCAACTTCGTTGCCCTTCTCTGGACACGCTCCAGCACCTCAATGTCTTTCCTGTAGAGAGGGGGCCAAAACTGAACACAGTATTCAAGGTGCAGCCTCACCAGTGCCGAGTACAAGGGGATGATCTCTCCCCCAGTCCTGCTGGCCACACTATTTCTGATACAGGCCAGGATGCCGTTGGCCTTCTTGGCCACCCAGGCACCACACTGCTGGCTCATATTCAGCCGGCTGTCAACCAGCACCCCCAGGTCCTTTCCTGCCAGGCAGCTTTCCAGCCACTCTTCCCCAAACCTGTAGTGTTGCATGGGGTTGTTGTGACCCAAGTGCAGGACCCGGCACTTGACCTTGTTGAACCTCATACAGTTGGTTTCAGCCCATCGATCCAGCCTGTCCAGATCCCTCTGTCGAGCCTTCCTACCCTCCAGCAGATCAACCCTCCCACCAAGCTTGGTGTCATCTGCAAACTTTCTGAGGGTGTGCCTGATCCCTTCGTCCAGATCATTGATGAAGATCTTAAAGAGAACGGGCCCCAATACTGAACCCTGGGGAACACCACTTGTGACCGGCTGCCAACTGGATTTAACTCCACTCTCCACCACTCTTTGGGCCTGCCCATCCAGCCAGTTTTTTACCCAGTGAAGAGTATGCCCGCCCAAGCCTTGAGCAGCCAGTTTCTCCAGGAGAATGCCGTGGGAAACGGTGCCAAAAGTCCGGGGATACAACATCCACAGCCTTTCCCTCCTCCACTAAGCAGGTCACCTTGTCACAGAAGGAGATGAGGTTAGTCAAGCAGGACCTGCCTTTCACAAACCCATGCTGACTGGGCCTGATCACCTGGTTGTCGTGTACGTGTCGTGTGGTGGCACTCAAGGTGATCTGCTCCATAACCTTCCCTGGCACTGAGGTCAGACTGATAGGCCTGTAGTTCCCCGGATCCTCCTTCCAGCCCTTCTTATAGATGGGTGTCACATTTGCTAACCTCCAGTCAACTGGGACCTCCCTGGTTAGCCAGGACTGCTGACGAATGTTTGAAAGTGGCTTGGTGAGCACTTCTGCCAGCTCCCTCAGTACCCTTGGGTGGATCCCAACCAGCCCAATGGACTTGTGTATGTCTAAGTTGTGTAGCAGGTTGCTAACCATTTCCCCCGGGACTATGGGGGCTTTGTTCTGCTCTGCGTTCCTGTCTTCCAGCTCAGGGGAATATGTACTATTCTTAAATTTGAAAATAAAGTTGAAAAATATGAGAGAGCATTGTATTGAAGGCAGGGTGAGACAAGTTAAAATGCAGCAGATTTTAATAAGAAAATACATGTACTATTGCTTGAGTGTTTTACAAAAGATTCACTTACCATACCAAACCATTTTCATGGACAACTTCTCCAAGTGGTATGGGAGATCTTCTGTAGTAACAGGGGCATTCATTAGCAGGCACACATTTGCCATTCTCGTCCATGTAGGTTCCATCTACGCAGGTGCAGCCATCAACTGGGACAAACTTAATGTTGCATGTAACATCGGGCTCACTCAGAGACCGACAAGTGGGTTGACAGGAAGCAATGGTATAGCTGTAGTTTAGCGATTTGGGACATGAGGTGCTGTATTTTGCTTGAGAGAAGAAAATAGAATAGGTTTGTTATTTCCAGGTGGTAATTTCTGGTGCAAAAAAGAAATCATAAGTAGTAGAAATAACATGTAAACAATACTGTACTACCTCTGTCTATGTTGCATCTTTCATGTAAATCTATTTCTGAATAATTCCAGAGTTAGACCTGAAAAGCTAATGTAAATGTGGAGTAAATGATGTATGCAAAGAAGAAAATATTTTTTCAAATGAAATTTCAGAAAGAAACCTCCATTTGGTGCTGCCATTCATTGCCAAGACTTCTAAAACTTTTGAAGTATGAGAGAAGATGTCTCCCTGAATGTCTCCTGGTATGCTGAAAACAGACCTAGTGCATCAGTGGAATGTAGCGTGCAGCTTCAGAGACCTTTCCTTTGCAAGTGTTCTGGTTAGTATTACTAGAACTGTTATTCTAATACCTCACATTTGCTCTACAATAACTTGTGATATATAAAACTGCAGTGAAATTCAAAGTTGCACAGAAACAGGTGGAGGCACTTCCATAACCGTAGTCTCTTTCCTAAGCAACCTATGTCTCCCATCTCTTTGTATTCACTTTTGCTAGCAATGAATTGATTCTAAGGGAACAGCAGAGAATTACTTCCAGGAGTGCACTTAGCAAAATCCCTTCCTCAACACTTACTATATTTGCCTGGAAATCAGTATAAAATAATCTCTGATCAGCAGTTTTTGTTGATGTGTGTTCTTAGGAAAAGGGATAGTTAAGAGTACTTACAGCAGACATCAGTCCTCCATCCATGCAGCTGGATTCCTTTTGCAGCACAAGCTCTCACATAGGAAGACAGGGCTGCACACAGACAATCCTCACTATTTTCACAGTTACATGTGTCAAACATGCAGTTCTAAGAATGCAGAGAAAAATAAAATCTCAGCACTGGTAACATGGTCAATCTTAAAAAAATGAATGTTGTTTTTCTGGTCTTATGCGCTAATCCTTCTTCAGATATGCTTACTCATAGAAAACACTGACATAGCTTTATCACTTTCCAGTCTTTGCCTATGTTTCCTGACAGGGGAGAATGAAGGTAATGGAAATTCAGTGGATATCTGCAATTATTACTGGGAAATAGTGGTCTTAAAGTCTGTTATATATTTAACAGCTTCATGTTCCTCTGAACCATATTTATGAATATGCTACACTATAGCATACAAAGCTCTATTCACAGTATGCAGTCTAGACATGTCATTTCACCAGTGTCCATACCTGGATGATTCATAGTGAGAAGAAAGATTGGCAACACATTGATAGCAGAATGATGATAATTAGCTAATGGGATTTCTGTGCCAAGTAGTTATTAATGAGATACAAGGCTGATGAGACAAAAATTCACTGATATTCAAACAAGCATTTGACATGCCTACATACATTCCTACTATATGTGTATATCCATCCAGGAATAAATAGCTGCCTTTTCATTTGCAAGCAAGTCAGGATCCTGAAGCCAAGACTGACAATTGAAATAAGGTAATATTACAACACAAACAGAAACACATGTTGAAAGAATTCGAAGTGTTGCAGCACAGAAATGAAAGTACAGACATTGCCTAAGATGAGACATGTCTGGAACAGTCCTTTTCTGGTAGCTAGTTGCAGTGATCCTGTTCTCTTGTTTCTAAAGGGAAAAAAAGTCTAACAAAGTACCATGTGGTAAACAGAGGGATTCACTGCATAGTGACAGTCAGCAAAAGGTCCCTTGCTGTCAGTTAGTAGTCCACACCAATGCTGAGCATATTTTTCTGTGAAGAGAACAAACAATACAAATGCACATTACTCTGTTTTTCATTAGTCACAAAACCACACTGCCCTGGTCCATGAAGCCAGTTCTGAAATTATATCAAATCTCTCCTTCTCCTGTCTTTTTTTCACTCAGCTTTTGGGCTGAGGTTCCTAAAACCAAAGAAGAGGACTTGCTGAAGGGGACGAATGAAAGATTTCCAAAGATACTCCTGCAATCCACTCCTCCAATACCAAGTTGTCAGCTTAGACATCATCTCTGTTTTCAATGACCATACAGTTTCATTCAGTTATGTTTCTATGACTCTTCCTTATTTTGTTACTTATCCCTAGTGCTTTCATTTTGACTATTTGTTTCTGATTTCAAAAGTATGTTTTTACCAAGTATGTAAGTCTTCATTCTCTTAACTTTGCTTTCCAACAGATGTGTTTTCCTCAGGGATAGGCAAAAAAAACCCTAGAAAAAATTCTAAGTACACACCATTATCAATGCTGAGTGCACAAGGGTTCTCAAAACTGTGCTGGATATTAGGACATGAAGCCTGAGTTTTCCACGTATTAGCAAATGCTGTTGCTGTTCCTTCAATTATTCCACTCATGACCCTGAAGTCATCAGTTTGGATATTATTGAAATTTCCACAGAGACCTGTTGAAAAGCAGTGAAAAGTTTATACTGCTCATACAAGACAGAAGACATTAAGCAAGATGTTCTTATATTTCATTCACTTACCACAGGTCTGGTCTTTGAAAATAGGATCCAGTCGCACAAACACTTGCATGATGGGTATGATTTGGATTTCAAGGTGGACGCCAAAGTTTGTCTGCATGATGATGAAGAATGATGAAGGTCTGAACACAGTGGCATTAGCTACAGATGAAAAACAGAACGATCACTTTCTGAATGAGTTCAAATGCTGGAAACAGTGCATCATTATACCATTATTCTTGAATTCCTAGCGCAAGTGTTGCAAATTCTGAGGTCAAATAAAGCCAATCTTTATGAAAATGAATGAGAAATCTAAATCTAAATTTACAGTTCAGAATTTGGTTGTAGCTACCAAGTTGTTAACTTTATTCGCTGTCTCAACATTAAGCAGTTCGAGATTACTCCTTCCAAGAGAATAAGAAAACTGTATGGCACTGAGCATTAAAAAGAATACTTCTGGTTTTGTTTCTCAGCTTGTTCAGCATACATTGGAGCCCTCACTTCGCTGGAAAGGGAGAATAAGCAGATCTGGAGGTCAGAGATATTGCATAGAATCATTAGTTATTGAGACAGAGAGCAGAAATCAAATTTCTGTCTGAGGAAGTGTGAGCACAGGAGTGGTAAGTTGAAAAAAAAGAAGAGGTAGAAGAGGTAAATAGATGTCTTCTGTGTTCAATTTTGTGCAGTGAGAAGGAAGTAATCCTTACAGTGATTAAATCAGGGCAGTCTAAATGCTCTTTGCTTCTGTTTGAACTCTTGCCTATGCTTGTACTGTCTCCTATTTCTTTATGATACTAAACTTCCCACTTCTACTTCAGAAGCACTTGTGTGACTCAGGAAATACTGTGAAGAGAACTGAGGTGTGAACATGGAAGTTCTGAACAACTCCTTTTATCTTCCATAGTTTAAGAAAAGAAGCAGGTGTGGAGTTGAAGTTCTGAGATAATTGCTCACGGACTGTTGGAGAAAAAAATACCTGCTGAAATGGGCAGCTGGGTGTAGATCGAGTTCATAAACACACCACCATCAGGTTTGACCTCGATGAGCTGATAAGGAAGAGGAACAAGAGGCAACTGTGTGAAGGATAACTGTAGTCCAAAAAGTAATAATGGTGATGACTCCAGTGATATTAGTTAAATAAAGATTAACAGATATTAAATGAAAAGGGTAGGTTTTTGTGATTTCACCTCTTCCCTCTTTCCACTTTGTACACTTTACTAATTTTCCCTGCCATAAAAGTATTATTTTTAAAGAGACTTTCTCAGCTTCTTAGGGAATTACATCGTCTTGGTTTCTTTGAACACATCTTTGTGATGAATTACATCCCTTACTGTTGTACTTGTAGTTTCTAACTTAAAAGCTCATATTTTTTCCTTCTAGTTGGTAGAGAAAATAGCTTTTTTCTGCTTTGTGAGTACAATGTTTTTCTTAACGAACTTCCACAAAGCCAAATTTCCAAATTTATGGCTGATCTGATTTTCTTAACAAAATCAATTTCTTTTCACTTGAATAAAAATAACATGTAGTTATCACATATGCTGACCATTTGAGAGAGAAATGCAGTTCCCTGACTGATTAAGGCCTAGCTTCTTTGCTCCCCATATTTTCAATAGTCGTTTCTCATGCTTATTTTACATTCTTACAGTTTGTCCTTTATTCATATTGAGAGTCACTGTCCTTAAGCATGTCTCTGTGTCTGTTAGGCCACATTTACGTAGTTCTACCAGGATGGTGAATGTTTCATCTTTGCAATGCTGAAAAAAAATACCAACAGTTATTTCATGAAAGGCTAATTACATAAGCTTTCCCTGTAAATTTTTCTCTCAACTCTGAAAAATTATTTCTGTTTCTGAAGAAGATCCAGACTCTCCCAAATCCCAGCCCTTCTTTGGCCTAAGATTCAGTTTTGCCTTTTGTAATGATTAGGAACAATGAGAGAATTATAATCTGGTTTTGCATTTTATTGATGATATCCATATTTGGAGTTTTTATTCATGCTCACTTCTAATGTTTGATTCAATTCTACTGTACCTCTCATCTTTCTGTAGCTGGTATCAATGCTAGACAAAAATTTCAGATAAAACATTTTTCAGGAGAACAGTAACATACAGCTATTTTTTTTCTTTTTTTTTTTTTTTACTGAATTGTGCATATGGGGAAAAAGGAAAGCAAAGAACAAACAGGAAAAGCCCCTAAAAGATCAAAACATTTCACCTGCACATTGCTGTAATTAAATCTTTTTATTATATTTAACTTTTAATTTTTGTACTTCTTTTGACCTATTTTAAAATCTGTTTAAAATGTTCACAACCTAAATGAAATGTATCAGTTGACTTGAACTGATTTTCTGTATTTGAACTTCCCAGAAATGAAATAAAAATATTAGTCTTATAAATTTAATTATTTTTTTTTTTCAGAACTGTTAGTGTAATTTTTCAGACTTGTACCATTTGGCTCAATACCATATAATATAGTAACATGGCAAAAATTATGCAACTCAGTAAGAAAGCTGGATTAATCACACTGAAGATTGTAGACTAAACAAGTTCTTAAAAAAGGCAATGCTCTTCAGCAATTACTACATCATAGAACTGGAAATTCCCCAGTAACCACCACATATTGTTACATGACATCCTAATAGTTAACCAATGATTGTCATTTGAATCGCAGCATGTGTTCTAGTAAAAATCTGGCTAAGTGAGAGACAATTTAACATCTGTATGTCAAAAGAGGTAAGTTTCAAAAGTGTTGATTGAGGTCACCCTTTCTTTCTATAACAGAAAGGCTTCATGACCTAGTAATATCTGATTCCCACCTTAGAAAGGACGTAAGTGCAGTCTCCATGGTGACTGTAATGTTTTTTATCATATGTGGAAATGTGTGAACCTCCCTCTAGTGAACATGTTCCTGGGCATGACATGTCTTGGCAACTCCATTGGCCTCCATTACAGGTACTGGAAGAGAGAGAATAAAGTTAGCTGAAATCACTAGCAGTGGTCCAGAGTAAAAGGAATTACAGTGACGTCAGGTTCAGATATTTTGCTACTGTTTTGCCCTTCAAGCTGTAGTTTGACACACAGTAAATCTAGGTTTAAGACTTTCCAAGAGGTTGTGAATGTGTGATGCAACACGTTAAAAAGAACAACTGTGGTATACATTCACTTTGCTTATTTAATTGTTTTCCTTCTTTGGACAGGTGTACTCTCTAGCAACAGGTATTGGATGAGTAACTTCTTGGGTTTTGCAGCTAACATAGAGCACAATGACAAATTAAATTCTCTTCTGTTTTGTTATACAAATGTATCAGAAACTAACAGAAATGTAACCCCACATCTACTCCTGATGCAGACATATCTGTTTTCTAAGGTGATGTGGTAGTGCACAGGTACAGGATTAATAATTGCGAAATCGAGGTTGTATTGTGTCATCCTTTGCTTTCTCCAGAGAAAATAAATGTTTGCAAATACATAAATGACTGCAACTTCGTTCCTCTTGGAGTAGTCCAAATGTTTGAACAAAATAAGCAAAGAGGAATTATTTTAATTGACTGGTGAGAAATCTAAACATTGTAAATCCTTGCTTTGATCTCCTTGAGTCAGAGTGCAAAACTAGTTAAGGCTGTTGCTAAATAAAACAGTGAATGTTCTTTAGAGCTATTTTGGAACTGTAGCGGTCAGTTAAGTGCACATATCAATTACCAATGACGCAATTGCATATAATAAACCATTAAACTCATTAAATACAGAGAGGAAATAGTAAGTTAGAAAAGTAACAAAGATTACCAGGAATGGCACTGTTCTGAAAAAGAAGTTCCTGTAGCGTAGGTCTTGCCATTGTAAACACAGGAGCACTGCTGAGGGGGAATGCAGCCAGAATTGTTGATGTCATCAAATACAGTCCCTAGATTAAAAAAAAGAAAAAACCTTGATCAGTTAAAGAGGCATTTCCTATACACTACTTTTGTTTGTTACAAATCCTAAGTATCACCTTAGAGACAGATCTGCAGCTGTCATGAATGGACGTACCTATGCTGAGGACAGTAGGACTAAGCCAATTTGCATAGTGAAGGATTCAACCTTTGTATTATTAAATTCCACCTGCTTTGAAAGAGGGACTTATTGTAGCACAGGTGGCTTGTTGAGAGACTGGTCTTCATCTGTTTGCTGTTCTGCTTTCCTGCTTTCTTAATATTGCACATGTATTGGCAATTAATTCAGATATCTTTTCTCAGCTGAGACATGACAAATGCTTGTCACTTGCAGCTGTGAAAAATGCAAATATAAAAGGCTTCAACCCCATGGAACCTGCCCAAATCCTGCAGGTAAGCTGCTGTTGTTCTTTGAGATCAGACACATGAGTACATAAGAACTTGCCTGGGGGGCAGAAACAACCATCCATGCAGTGTTCTTCACAAAACTGAGATCGTTCAGGGTTGGTGCATGTGTCAGCACAGGGGGAGCTGCACTCCTGGTACTGCATGTTGGAAGGACACTTCTTGGCTGAAATTTTAAAGGAGGATAGAATTTTTTTCAGTATTTCTAGCCACTGTATATGAAAATATTTACATTCATTTAGTTTTTTCAGCTACATGTAAAACCACACTAAAGTGCCGATCAATCACCAGCTCTCAAAATTTGCAAATTTAGTCACCTAGATCCATATTTTACAGTTGAGATGTACTTTCCATGACTGTCTGGTGCTGAACTGGCTTAATGACTGGATTTCTGGGGACAGCAAGGTAATGACCCCACAGAATCAACAAGGCCTGTGTTTCTACTGAAGGCACCCTTCTCATGAACACCTGTAAGTCCTAAGTTCCTAAAGCTTTGGTATATTTGCATTGGAAGGGCAAATAGTATCTTGTGGGGCTTGGTTTTGGAGCAAATGGTGGTGACAGTATCAACAGCTACACCCCATAATCTAGTACATGTTTAGTTCGGTGCAACTCTCTGTGAAGATTACAGTGGTGCAGACTCCTCACTACCAAGCAAGAGGAGATAAGTAAGTGCTTAACAAGCCAAACACCTATGAAGACCCAATCAGTTAATAATTGAGAATAAAAATGCTGTAGCCACCATGAGAAAAGAAAAGAAACAGGAACACAAGCAAGCAAGTAAGCCTCATTCTTTCTCCTTCTTTCTCCTTTGCTTCATTTACTGTCCCAGTTAATTAAATAACACTTTGACTTTCCATTAGAGTATCCATGTAAGTGTTTGAGAGTGTTTAATTCAGTTTGCATTAAAACCCTTAGCTCTTTTGCTGAAGTCTTCATGCTGGAACTTGTACATCAGAACCCTCTGGGGAAGACAATCTTGAATGGCCTGTAACTTCTTACACATCCTCAACATCATCTGAGAGCTTGTTGTTTGTTAGTTACTGAGCATGAAGTAAGGGTATCTCCAGTGATACTTACGGCACAGTTTTGAGGTTCTCCAGTTCAGAGGATGCCCACCAGCATGAGCACACTGCCGAGAGTATTCAGCAAAGGTGTCACAGATACATGAGGCATTTTTAGACTCTTCAGAGTGGCACAAGTCATCTTGGCAAGCCATAATGTACTCTCTAACATCAACTAGGTCATTACACTCTGCAAATTCAGAGCTGGTCAATGTTTTCTGGCATATGTCATCCTTGGGAGAAAAAAAAAATAAACAACCTCCAGAAAATAGAAAGGAACAATTTTTTGGTGTTGTTACTTTGTATAATTATTCTTTAATAGAAACTTATATCCCTCTCTGAGTTGCTGTCACCCGAGGGCTTTTCCTGAAGCTGTAGAAGGTTACAGATAAATTTGAAAGAAAAATAAAAGAATAGTCAAAAGATCCTTACAGAATTATCAGTGCAATTATCTGGCAGGGTAGAAGTGGAGTCTTCACAGTGTTCTGTTGGCCCATCCATTTTCTGCATATTCCCAAACTGCAAGGGTGTCATCTTAATATCTGTACAAAAGTTTAATAGTAAGGGTTGGATTTTTTTGTTCAATGCAACTGCCTGTTATCTTTTTCTCCTCTCGAATTGTGCTCAAGACTGGCCAAGGCAGCTAGTTCCCTTAAGTCTTTAAAATTGACCATCAGCCCTTCCAAAGGAAGCACTACATCACTGTCTCAATTTACCTTGTACAGCACCCTGGAAAAAGCAAACATTAGAAAACAATTCTCAGCCTATTACATCTAGATGCAAACTAAGATTTTGACCAGAAAAATAACAAACTGTTTTCAGATTATATTGACCCCATGCAGGGAAGAGAGAAGAGAATCTAAACAGGGATTTGGACATTGGAGACCGCTGTGAGACAAGGTTTAGGAGAAAGCTCAAGCTGGGAATAGAATGATGAAGATAAAATCTTACAAAGATTATGCAATTCAGCAGGCTTATGTGGTTGTACCAATTTTAAGACAGAACAGAAACAATAAATGTACTGACTAGACAATACAATTACTTCTTGTTTTATTGAATATATTTCTATATTTATTTATGTTATTAGTGAAAATCTGGCTCATTTTAATGGGGTTAGCTGATTAGGTAAATAAAACCATGGCATACAAGAAATATGCAATCAGTTGTTAGCAGCAGTACTATATTTATACTTAAAGTATTGAATCATATTATCTGATCTCTGTACTACATATTTTTCAATAGAGATTGAATCATATCCTCTGAGTAAATCATTTAACAGGATAGGAGAGAGGAATGTTGATGATGTTAGAGTTAAAAGAATACCAAAAAAGCATATTGGAGACTCCAGAAGCCAATTTTTATTATTTAAAAAACTTACTGTTTGAATAGAACTCATTGTAAATTGGAAAGCCATTGAAGTCCCCACAGAGTCCACAGGTCTGATTGGCATATTTCTCATTCAATTCTAGCTAAAATGATGGACAGTAAGTTGATAGAAGTTAATATAAACATTCTAAAATATATTCAAGACCACTGAAAGCACCTGCACCTGCTGCCTCTAAGTATTTTTCCTCAGATCTGTGTAATTTTATTTAGCAATCTAATTCAAACCTGGGTGATAGAATGAAGAGTTGGCTTGGATTTGATTTACAATGCAGAGTCCAAGCTATTGATGTTATTGATGCAGAATTAAGTTTTCACTGTAATATCTATATTGCTCTCAGCCTCTTTCTCTCTATTCATTCTTCAGAAAGAAAATCAAATCCACAGCAAAAATGAAGAACTAAGAGAGTGAAATTCTGCTAGAAAATTATATTTGAAGGAGTAAGTAGGCCCTGTAACAATGTCAATATGTTAATGATATAATGAAAGTAATTTTTTTACCCTATTTTAAGCAGACGCCTGCTATCCACTAGATGTAAATCCATGTAATTTTCTTTAGGACTACCTGGATGCAAACCTATCTTTATTAAGAAAGAATTGCTCAACAGTATGAGATTAGGAGGCAATAGTAAGCCCCTAAACAGATAGGGACTGGCCTGATCAAAGATTAGCTCTGGTCTCTGAAGGTGTAGACAGGTCCCGAAGCAGTTCTTACCAGGATACTGTCATCTTCATTCCACATTAACACAATACCCATTTTGCTGGCAACTTTCACATAAACACTGCTTTTCTCTATCATAATTCCAGATTGGCTGTATGGCAGTTGAACTCTGGGAAAAGGCAGAAAGAATGCTAGGTATTTTCTAATTCAGATGTTTGATAGAAAAAAAATGGCTTGTGGTATCCAGCATCTGTAGGGATTCTAAGATACTGCAGTTGTGTGGAAAGAAAAGCGATTAAAAAATAAGATGGTCCAACTTCATCAAATCTGGATCTGAATTTGGATCCAACCTCTCAGGATTTTTCATCCAAATTTTATTTTTGAGGTAATCTTTAAGAGAATGATAAATCTACTGCAAAAGGAATTAATAGCAACCTATTCATTATTTATGCTGGTAAAGTAGTCAGATTTATTGAAGAACACATAATTTTTTTCCCCCAAATACACCAAAGTACTTGGCAAGTTTGAAAAAAAAAGTCTGTGGTTACCAAACAAGTGCTACAAATAAACTTACCTGTTGCTGTTGATCATGACAGCATCCTTTGTTAGTTCAGCAGCAACACCTTCAAGTTTCATGGTGATACGGTTGATTGTTGGAGCATTTTCCACCACTGTGCGCCTAATCTGGATGTTGAAATCCTCATACGGAGCATTGCAATGGGATGCAAAAACATAATTACAGAGCCCAGAGAAGGAGAATATGTATCCGTCAAAGGTCTTGAAGTGGAAGTTGCCCCATGTGCTGCACACGCGGCCATTGTGAGCAGGATTGGAAGCTGTGAATTAAAAGTAGCTTTAAAAAAATCCCCAACCTTAACATGGTGAAAATCAACTTGTCCAAAGCTTCATTTTGTCACTGAATAGTTTTTGCCTGCCCACCTCCATTTGTTATTTTCTGTCCATCTATCCATTATAAAACTGTGCATTCATTCTTCACTCATCTTATATCTGTTACTCATCTTATATACCCCTATAAATGGTTATAGTTATGTTCAGCTAGAGCTTATTAGTTGTTCACTTTTCAGCTAAAATAACAGTTTGATGTTATGTTTCTTAATCACCTTCTTTCTCCTCTCAGTAATCCATGACTTCCTTTACCAATGCCTTTCCCTATTTGTATTAGATTCCTCTGTCTACATCCCCTAAAACTGAAAACTTATTGAATATATTTCATTTCCTTTACTTACATGTTATTACTGGATTTGTCAGCATTGGCTGGATGATGTTCACCTTAGATGAAACTGTAGCAAAAGATAGAAAAAAAGTAAGAAAGAAAACAAAAATAATACTAGTATAATACCAAAAATTGCATGTAAAATTGACCTAGAAATGACTAGAAAGTTAATATGCCAGATCCAATGAAATAATGTTAAGCCCGTTTTGTTTTATACAGGCCATGGATCAGGTTAAAAGTGCATACACAGATTCAAAAGAGGATAGTTAAATCATAAGAAATTGCTTTCAACTGTGATGATCTGCATTTTCTACCTTTTAATTTTGACCCTTTTATGAAACTCTGTATTGTGTTAGAATAGGCAGAAATTCACAGGTCTGCACATTGGAGTGCTTCAGACACACTGAACAGTAGAAAGTATTAAGCTGTACTAAATTAGCCTGTTAATGGTACAAAAGCGTAGTTGCCTTCTCTTTACAACTCCTCTTTCTAAAGAGGGAATAAAAACTTTAATTATCCCCTTTGCTCTCTGTTTAATATTTTTCTGTTAAGGGGCTGAAAACCCTTTACAAATGACCACAAATCCATTGTACAGGATGATCACAAATCATTATGTGGTAAAAATCAATGAAGTTGGGTTGACATCTTGATTTCCCAGCATCAGCCCCTGACTTTATAGCTTGACAAAGTGGTCTTATTTCCTTGTTTATAAGGAACCAAACATCCTACACATATATTCTACTTTGATTTTATATATATATATATATTCATGCACATATGCATATAGCCTCTACAAACACATAGCTGCTTTCTTAGTCACCTATTATTATACAAATATAACCATACTTTGTCTGTTTAGTAATTGGTATCTAATAAATACATTACTATTCTTATAGAGACGCTTGTTAATACACATTTATCTTTATTTGACACTACCCGCAATATGCTAGGGAGGTTTTTTAGGCATTTTTATTATTTAGTAGAGATGTAGCAAATAAATACAAATACACAATATAAATGAACATACTGTTTTGTTTCTGCTGAACAACCTCAGTGTATTTGCTTCCTGGTTCCTGTTGGATTTCAATCTGGGCTCCTGTGAAGAAATTGTAAAAAGTGTATTAAGCAAGTACAATGTCCTGCATCTGAACTTTTAAAGCAAAGCATTTAGATAGGATCAAAGGACCCAGATACATCTCTGTAAGACAAAGCAGAGAGTCCTTTATCACATCAGAAAAAATGAAACAGCCCCCCCCCCCCCGAGATGTAAAATGCAATTATAGAACGAGACTTTCTATTACAAATACACAGAGTTTGAAATCCAAATAACATTTCAGGTATATCTGCTTTCTTTGTTTCCCTTAAAGCTCACTACAGGGGGTTCTAATGACTGGATCACAGCCCTTATTTCACTGCTGCACTAAATCTCACTAATAGGTGAAACAATCACGGGAAGAATTCACAAAGTGTAAGGGAGTCATTTATTAAAATTGCTGTGTAGTAGCTAGGCAATAATAAGAAAAGGACCAGAACTGGTTAAAAGAAACAAGGGTGTGATCCAATACTGGCTGCAGATATTTGTATGCCATTTTCTTTAGTACATAAGCATAGGGCCTTTTCTTCCAGAGCAAATCTAAAGCCTCAATCAGGGATTTAGATTTGTTTTACAGCTGGATGCAAGAAGGTACCTCTGCATGATAATACAAGGGCCCATAGCCTGAGCAGTAACCCAGGAGAAGAAACCAAGAGAAACCAGGTTTCCTGTTCTACCCCTCTTCTCATTCTGAGATGGTTCAAACTCACATCTTCTCTGCAGAAAACCTTAAACATCATACTCAAAGTCTATTTGACTAAGAGTTCTTGCTACCCCACCTGAAGCTGAGACACAATGCCAAAACCAGTGGGACAGTGACAAAGGAGGAAAAAATAGGCCGTGATCATGTGACCACATGATTAGGGCACCCAGCTACATCAAAACTGTCCTATTCTTGTGCCTTGCTTCAAGGCTTATTTTTGTACCTCCACTTAAATGGATAAACTACATGAACCATTTTCCAGATGAGTTCTCCTTCTATCATGACTCTGTAAGTTTTAAATTCCTTTCCATGCGTGGTGCAGTAATACCATACCAGAGGTTGTATTGGCAAAGACTTGAGAAATGACAAATATTGACCTGAACAATTTCATGCCTAGAAAAAGACTGACCCTGAGCTCCTAGGTTGGTGGTCTAAGCTCTTGTCTTTTATAAATATGGCAGGCATTTCCTGTAAAAGAAAAGTGGCTACAACTTTATTTTGTGAAAGACTGAATCCTGTCAGCATGTGATAACCACACTTAGAACATGTTGACTAACATGTAGTTATAACCTGCCAAGTCTAAATCCTCAAAGGATTTAGGTGATGGAATGACTAATACCTTAATCCTGATGAGGAGTATGTGAATGAGCATTCTAGGTGTCTAGAGAATTTCTCAGTCAGAGAGGAACTGCCTGTGTAATTTAGTCCTAAGTTAAGCCCCCTTTTTCCTTATGCAATAGGTGGGAAGAGTTCACTGACTCAGAACAGGATGCATAACACCCATCTCACTGAACAAGGAGCCGTGTTGGTGGAAAACAGGGAAATGCTGAAGTCAGCCATAAACCCCGGTCCCCTTTGGTGCTTACATTCCTTGCTGAGCATTTCCTCCACTTAAGAACCTCAGCCCAGATACCTCCATGAAAGCTGGACAACTACCTTTGCCTTAAAAATAACAGGATCAGGAGCACCTTTTATTAAAAATTATTTTTCTAATGTAATTTCTGGCTGTGCCTACCATATAAGCAGATTGAGTACTTGATCCCAGAGCTGAAGGATGCCTGCCTGAAGAGATTCAAGCCCCCACTCCCAAAGAGGTCCCCAAGAGACTGATGGCTTTGGAGGAGAGGGTTCTGGGGAGCCTCACCATATCTAGAAGTTGCTGCAGTGTCTGCAGTTTCTTTCAGATCTAAGATTTTAATTCTTTTCTCATTTAACTTTATGCGTGACCACTAGTGATGCACAAAGAAGTAACAGGGCAGCTTTTAACCATTTTCCATTTCCTGTTAGTCTTTCAGTATCACAAATAATGTAATTAGGGAAATGCATTCATATCATTATAATTGATACTGATCAGGTGAGAAAAATGCCTCTGTAAGTCTTAATAATAGGCCAGAATTTGGTCTCACCCAACACATCTATAGGAGTCTCAGCAGGCATAGAATCATAGAATGTTTATTCTAGCATGAGAACTTTTGTAGCAGAGCAAAAGAGTATAAACATGTATTTTGGTCTGTTAATTTTTCTCAAGGAAACACCAGGGCCTTTTATTTGCTTAGCAAATACATCATTCCCAAGGAAATTCTAGCTGCATTGGTTTATTTAGTAATTGCACAATGCCATGTTGCTGATGATTATAAAAATAAGTGTCAATTGTAAGACTAGTCAAGATAATTTACTATTTGATAATTTGGGAACTGACCTAATTATTAAGAATATTTCTGGATGTACCTTACTAAGTCTATATCCAGCTGCCAATCCACATATGCAATTATCATTACAATCTATTTATAAAAGTTAGTATTTGACCCAAAATATAAAGTCAGGCAGAGAATGTGTGTGGGCCAATATTCTTTAGTCACTTAGGACTTCTGAAAATATTTTCCACAGAGTATGATTCAAATAAAGAGGGGTTTGCTGGACACTGTCTAACCACTACTCATCAGATTAGCATTGCACAGTACAAATAACTTTCTTGTTCAATGAATGGCTAAAGATGCTTTTGACTGACATTGCATAACTCTAAATGTAAGCTTATACTCTAAGTGATTGTTTTATTTTGTGCTTAAATCAACTTGCCAGTATTTTAGTGTTTATTTCACAAACTATAAAGTAGCCTAAGATTATATTTGCACTTGTCAATGTTTTGAAAATGATATGAAAGATAAATTTACATAGGCAATCTGAAGATTTAAAAATGTTGGCTGACAGGGCAGTAATTACTGTACATGAATGGGACTAACTTAGCAAGCTTGTACTCATGCAAGTAATTTCAATTTGAGTGGTCCCATTGACTTAATAGAGCTACTCATACTAATAAAAACTGCCAAGACCAGCCCTGATGGATATAGTATTGACAGGAGAAAAAAACCAATACAAAATGATGGATTGCATGTGTCAGATAAATCTCCCAGTCCTGTTCACATTTAACATCAGTAATTTATATAAATATTTTGCATAGGGTATTAGCAATACACAATTAGTTACTGAAAATCATTGCCACATGAATATTCCCTTCTAGTCTCTTTTGCAAGAGAAGTTGCAAGAAATCTTGAGGAATCTGGTATTAGCTCCTGGTAGGTGACAAGATACTGGAAAAGATTGACCAGTGGTCTGATCTAGCAACTGGAAAATGTAGTGTTTTAAATTTCTTAAAAAACATAACATTCATAATCAGTCCTAATACAAAATGCAACAGGAATAAAATGCTTTTGTAAGGCATAAGTGATACTGAAAACATGACATTTTAAGACATGAATAATGGTTCTTTTTGATTTGATCTTCAAGGCTATCTTCCAAATGCAGTTATATGTAGCAGTTTGAGGCAATAGGAAATTAAATCAGTCCAGTTAATAGTCAGACATTAAATATTTAATGAAAATGGAAAAAAAAAGATAAAAAGAAATCTTGTTTCAATGCAACCATCTGTTAAGTGAAACAATAAAATGAGTATAGTTGTTTAAAGTATATTATTAGATCTAAACAGAGTATTTTTTCTTTTCCCAATAAAAAAGAGAACTTCTTACCTATCTGATGGATACAGCAAACTGCTAATAGGAAAGCCCATTCTGGTACCCATATCCCTCTGCCAAACCCCATCTTCAGTGGAGCCTGGCACAAGGATGTCGGGTCTGAAGTTGCTCAGGAGGAGTAGTTCACCTGTGCTCTGTCGGTCTTATATAGTAGGTGACTTTGGCTTCAGTCCCAGATTGATTCAGAGAGTCTAGTAAGGTGAGGTTTGGGGGATTTTAGCAAATGAACAGGTAAACAGAGGATGGTCTTTCTTCCTCAGAACCTGGCCAATGGTATTTGCATTTTGGGAGGAGTATATGCATATACGTACGTATATTTTGTTAAGGTTCAATCTAATAAAGAAACATAACATGACTGCAAATCAAACACAACTCCTCCACCAATAACAGGTCCTGGAACAAATTTAATTTGATGTTGCTTTACAGTTGTGCAGGTGGCATGCAAGTAACTATTCTAGGTTTTTCAATACTGTAACTGATGCCAGGCAGCTCCTTGGCAAAAAGATCCTGCTTATTTCTGAAGTCTGAGGAGGTGTGGAGTATTTCCTATGTGGAGACCCAGCATTAGGAAGTCACTCCGTGCCTCTTGGGGCAGCTATCTTCTAAAATGAATGGACTAATAACCTTGAAGGGTCCTGTACTATCCCACAGTCACACTGAGTGTATGTCATGGAAACCCTTCTGTGTGGCACTGACAAGCATTAGACACCTATCTGAGGAACATTAAGCCAGCTTCACCTAAACTGTATCCTACATTTATTAGAGATGGGCTTAAACCTTGAAACCTACTTCTGAATTCTCTGCATAATCTGATTTTGCCTTCTCGTGGCAAGTATCAGGAGTAATTTCATCCTTACACCAGCTTTGTAGGAGAAAAAAAATGTTACATTGATTATGGCCTGCGATCACAATCACATTGTTTCAGTATCATTCCTGTGTAATTCCATTCACATCCATGGATTTATAAGGACTACAGATTAGAGAAACAGGCAATGAATCAGGCCTATAAGGCTTGCCAGTAAATGTTTAACATATTTTTTTCTGAATATTGGCTTTTTGCAGTTCTACTGGATTATCATTTCAAAAGCAGGAATGAACGTATACTTCAATAAACACAGACTTGATGTCACTTTATCCTTTTTTAGCTTGGCATCGGAGAGGACTAGGATGAGTTGCTCTGGGCAGATTTCTGTCTCTTTCCAAGGTCAATAGGCCTTACTTTAATATGGTAAAATGTGGACAAAAATGTTCAAAGTTAGTGAAGCCATTCTTTTAAATCTGCTAGGTTTGGTAAAAATGATGCACAGTCCAGCACTTGGTATACACATAATGTTTGCCCTCAGTTCATCTTCAGTCTCCTGCCAGTTTACGAGAATGAAGGTGGCTGATGAATCCCAAAATCTTCATCATAAGAAATGGAATGAGAGCTGCTGCTCAGTGGGGGATTTAGCAAGAGGCACCTGGGAGATATATTTGAGGTGGGGGAGCCACAGGAGAAAGAGAAAAAAAAAAAAAGTATACTAGTAGGATGTGTAGATATGTAGAAAGGACTTTCTTTGTGTAAAATGGGACGGTATTATCTTTGGCATGCCTGGTAAGATTCAGTTCAGCAGCCTCTACTGATATTTGTCATCTTTGCTGAAGCAGGGTAAGGAGACAAAGTTGAGAAGGTGTCCTAATTGTAAAATGTGATCACAGCTGAATGCCTAATTCCCTTGGGTTCTTATCAAAAGCCTAACCCACAATTACAAATTTTAAAATATTTCAGTAAAAGAATAGGAAAGTATAATACAATATTCCATTCAGGTGTTACTGAACTGAATGGTGTTATTTTTTTTTCCAATTTATTTCAGTTCAACCCTTATTTCCACTTTTGTTTAGCACTAAATATATTAGATACTCACTCTATTATTATAAAAATAAACAAAAAAGAGTTCCTTTAGGACATGGATTTGATTTTTGGACTGAAATCAGTGGTAACTTGCTATGGCAAGGTTGGGGTACTTAAGTCAACATATTGGCCTGCTATAGCATGAAACATGTTCCCTGTCAAAATATCCAGGATGTTTAATGAAGTTACATCTTCATAATCAGTAGTAAGCTGTTTACACACCCTAGATCTATGTCTTCATGCTTCAGCAGACCAGGAGAAAAGAAAAGACTTGATTTCCTGCCCATAGAATGTTGTTTTATTCTGTGCCAGTACTCATAATGAATATAAATTCATCTGTACATAGAGAAGACAAATAATATCTTGTTTACGTGACCAGTTAGCTATATTAAATAAATATACACTAGTCTCACTTAAGCAATTAAGCAAGCCACCCAAGAGACTAGGCTTTCAGCTACTAATGTGCATATACCTTTAGCAGTAGGCTACATGTGATGGTCAGAAATAGCAGAGCCTACCTCCCTTCTCAGTTACATCCACCTCTGCATGAGGGGAATAACAGAACAACAGGATCCTCTTCTGTTACTTTAAAACATTTGGAGAGAGTTCTTGTTTCCCATTGGGTGTACTAGAGCAAGGGACTACTGATAAAGGGAGGAGTTTTCTGAGGGGGCAATTAGTGCTTTTGATACTCATATGGTGAAGGTGAGGAGGGTGTCTGTAGCTAGGATGACTAGGTGTGTCAGTGGGGTTAAGGCTGTTTTTTCCTTTGCCCTGTCTCTTTTACTGGAGTTGTTGCTAAGCAGAGTGCTGATATCAAACATTTCTTTCTTTTTCTAAGACAGTTTTTAGTTTTCACTCATTATAACTCTTTGTGACTAGAACAATGCATGTCAAACTTGAATATGCTGCTTCACTGAGCATTTACCAGTACACAGTATTATATAGCTGTTGTGAAGGTTGTCCCAGTTGTATTTGAAGGTGTTCTTCAGAAGGTGTTGCGCAGAAATATTTCTCAAATCTTTACATATTCTGGACTTGTTATGATTGCTTCTGCTCAGACTGAAATTTTTGATCTCCAGGGGGCAGTGATATTCAAATGATGTTCAGCTTATCCAGCCACACAGCCTCCTTCTTCTCTTCCTCCCTCTCTATCACAGGGAGTGGGTGAAATTGGCAATAACGAAACAGGTACAGAAGAGATTGAGGTCATTCTGTTAGGTGGCTTATGAAATTTTGAAAGTTATCAGGCTATGAGATTTTACTGATCGCTGGGGGAATCATAACTGTAGATGAGAGTATCATAAAAACCAGAAGGGTTAAGTAAACACGTTTATTAGCCACATGGGTGGTTGCTCCAAGTGGTTCTTGTAGATTAAAAAAAAAGTAGTTGGAGGACTTCTGAGTTTCCCAGATGGTACAGTGAAAAAAGCCTACCTACGTAGATAGGGAGGAGCAAGGTGTCCTCTTCAGTTGTATGACGGGTGAGAAACCTCAGAAGCAATTTCCAAGTATTTTAATAACAGAAACTTACGTAGCTGTCCTTATTGTTAATGTACACCAGGAATCCACTAAGGGACCACAGTTTCAGTATTGCGTGGTACTAAAACAAAGCACTTTTGTTTGCAGGGGGGAATGTTCAGGGAGGTGTTGAAAGCATTTCTGTTTCTTTCCCGCATTTTTGTCTGTTTTTCTCAGTTTTAATGCTGTGTGAAACCCAGAAGGTTATCTTGAAATCCCAGTGTCAAATAACATATAAATTAATTTAGAATAGATTTGTAAAGTTGATATAGACCAGCTCATGTTATAGGAGGTTATTGGAAATTAATTACAACAGCCAAGGATCCAGCTTACACATATACTTCTGACTCTTATTTTGATCTTGTATCAAAAATCTATACCAGTGGATCAGTCACTAAAAGTACCTCTTGTAAACAGTAAATCCAATATATGTTATTTGACCCATAATTCCGACAACGTATATTATGTCTCCAATTCTCTTTTCTTCCCAGTTTCTTGCACAGAAATAGGGACAAAATTTGAGGTGTTGATTATACCCATTTAATGCAAAATTTCAAATGCCAGATAAAATGTGGATATCATATATACTATAATTACAACCTGAAAGTAGATCATATAATATGATGGTGGCAAAGGCAAGCATCTAGAAGTTAGGAAGTGGTAGTATTAAGGCTATTAATGAAACCTTCTGTGTTCAAATTACAACTCCACTGGTGTTGTGAACTTCTACCTCCTTACAAGTGTGATAAACCAGAGGTGTAGCTGGGGCCCGGGTAAAGCTGCATTGTGCTTCAGAGCTGTAAAGTCCTTGCCTGCCATGTGAACTGGGAAAATGGATGAATAGTTGGATTGGTTAGAGAAGAGAATATTTACTGTGGTGTGGATAGTAATGTAAAGTAATGACAGTCTGCAATTAGTGTAAACCAAGTTAGGATTAATCTAAGCAGAGGATCCAGCACACCCTTTCAACCTAGGTCTGTAAAGGTTTAGTTGCTGTCCTTGGCTTGCTCTGCTCATGCTTTTCTCACCTTTCTCTGATAGCCTCAACTGTTCTTTCCTTCCATCAGTCTACAGGTGACTCACCAGGGTTTTGCTTTCCAGCCCTACCCAGGGATTCATGCTCACTCTCCACCGTTTTTTCAATGTCCTGTTAATTTCCCCCTAATAAATACATGCAGTGCCACTGTGGAAGAAACTGGTGGACACACTTTGTCCATAGGCTCCTTTCCCTGGTTCTTGGAATAGTTGATGCAGTCTGTTTTCTCTTTAGTACAATGTATCACACCACTTGAGAAATCTCAGAGACGTTTCTCCATGGAAAACAAAGCTGTGCACAGCTTTCACCTCACAGTGAAAAGCATGTGGAGATAGTGTTAAACTCTTACAGTGAATGGCAGATGAGCTTTTTGCTGTGTATGGTTATTAGCGCTTTTTAGTTTGCTACAGTAACTTTAGCACTGGTTATGCAAGGTACTAGGGAGTGTGGAAGAAAACTCTGGCTGTAGAGATTAGATCATTTAAATGGAAAACAAGTGAGAGCTAGAAGTAGTGAAGGTTAGAAGAAATGAAGTAAATTGCCTCATTTTTCAGTGACATTAGTCATAGTTCCTTAATTACAGAGTGACACCTTAAGTGCACAGTTGTGCTGTCTTCCCTTTTCTTGATTCTGTTTTAAAGGATCTGGAAAAGGAGCCTGTAACTGGTATCTTGAACAGTTGGCAGGCAAGGAACAGCAGAGCTCTTGCTCTGCTCACCATAACTAAGGGGAATGAAAGATGCAAGAAAAATAAACGAAACTCATGTCTAATACCTTGGCAACAATGGCTTCTCTGCATTTCAAATTGAATTAATGACATGTGGTCATTCATGTTCTGGTTTTCAAATGTAATAGCTCTTCTTAAGTGCACAGCTTGCTTGACTTCTACATGGTCAGCATGTAACCCAGGTGAGCTCAACACCTTTCTTATTGTAATTCTTGCTTCTGGGCTTTAACTATGTGAGTACTCAGCTGTACTGGCTGAATAATTTTTTTGTTTTATTGCCATCCTGTAAAAATATCTGGAAAAAATTTAATAGCTTTGCTGCCAGAAAGCTGCCATGCCTTGTCTTATCTCAGTATTTGACTGTTGGGTGTTTTTTTTTTTTTTTGAGTTGGGAAAATGTATATATGTATGTGGTGAATTATTTTTACCAAGTTTAATGTCCTTAGGTTCATTGTGCACTTAATTCAGCTGAAAGCATAACTTTTCCATTGTACATGCTATCTGAAAACTCAGCTGGTAGATTTTTCAACCTCAGTATTTGCTTGGTTCTCACAGTTTTAAGATGGTGTTTATAGCTCTCAATTGTTTTTTTCTGGCTGTATTTCAGTTTTGTTTTCCTCTTCTGCATAGTGCTGAGTATGCCTTTCTGGACTAATAACACCACTGATGCTTTGTTATCTGTTTGGCATTCACTGTCCTATATGTTATTGTGCTTCTGCTTTGCCTGTGCATCTTTTCTTCATTTCATAAATTGCTTATTCTGTGCAATACTAATAACATACATGAGCCAAATCTGGCCTTTTGAATCCTTAGTGGGAGACTTAGATATAGTTCATTGTTTCCTTTGTTTTTCTTCTCGACAAGCTTAGCATAACTATTTCTCCTGCCCCAGTAATTGCATGTAGTCCCTCACTGTATTAATTCTTTTTTTCCAAAGCACCCTCAAGTTTCCATTTGCATTTCTTTGGCTACTTCAGAATCTGCTGTTGAACACATTTTGGTGTATTTTTCCCTGTATTAAGAGACATTCTCAGTGATACTTGGTGAGTCATTTCTGCATCTGTTCTATGAAAAACTGTTCAGATTTGAGTATGCTTATTAGTGCTGCGCATATCCTCAATGCTTGACAGACTAAATTTATGCCCATATTGGTAGGCAACTTTAAGTTCAGTCTGAAGACCGTATGTGGGGACCAGGATCATAAATTTAGCTCCTGTCTGCAGTGCTGACTGAGTTTAGAGGCTCAGCTGAACTTCTGCCTAAGGAGTCAAGCTATTATCATCCCATATTCTCATTGTCTGCCCTATTCTTCAGATTGATGGAAGTTACCTGGCTCTGTCATGAGCTGACAAACAGCAATGCAACAATTCAGTTTTCAGTTCATGGGTCTTCTGCTCCCTCTTTCCCTCTCTATCATCAATAGAGAGTATGAGACAAATCTACAAGTTGAGAAAAGTCTTACACAAACTGGCTCCTGGAATAGCCCAATTTGCAAATAAAAGCTCAATATAGTTTTGTTGTGGGCTACCAAGTGTGTAGCAGAGTCCATCTGTTTTGTGGCGGCTGATGCTAATGATCAGTGCAGATGACCACAGCAGTTCCTCCCACTGCTCGCCTCTGTGACATCTGTGACATTCTGTTCTACCCCATTAGTTAAGACGTGGTTCCTGAGAAGTTCAAACCCACCTAAAGCAGAGCTGCTGCTATCGCCTTTTCCCCTGCAGTGGCTACACATGACCACTCCCTCCCTTGCTCCAGCCCTGGCACTCTTATGACCCCCACAGCTAACTGGCTCAGTGAATGACCCGGGTCCAAAATTTCATCACCATTTTGTGCAAGATTATCCACCATGAGTTTAATTATTTTCTAAAGTTTTGACAGCTACAGGAATCAATTAATTTTTGTGGTTTATGATCTATTGCTTCTCAAAATTCTTGGGTACATGAACTGAAAACACATCTTTTATAGCTAACATTCGCTGCATGAAATTTTTTGGAGGGAGCTTCTAGGACTTCATACAAGCCCTCCTTTTCTTCTTGTAGCACATTTAGATGCTGCAGTAGCACCTGTAAGCCTTTTCCCTTTCCTACTAATTCTGTTTCAATCTTTCTTTTCCTTACTTATTCCTATTTCAATTTCAGAACTCCTCTTTAATGTTTAAAAATCACCATGAGATCATTAAATGCTCTTCTGTCCGCTCAGGGACAGGGAATCAGTGTTCTAGTTTAATTCCTTTTTCTATATATAGTCATCTTTCATCAAATCCTTCCTAAAAATAGGATTTTCTGAATCCCTAGGCATTGTCCTGTACATAAGACATCACAAGGGCTGCCATATTCATGGGGGAGAAGGGCTGTGAGTTGTGTAGCTGTGGCTATATTACCCTGCTACAATTCTCTCTGAATGCTATCTGTCAAAACACTAGTAAGGACTAGACATTCAAAACACAGTCCAGGCTGATGATGAGTTCAGCACCTGTTCGCTGAGTATGTTCTGCAGCCAGCAAACAGAATAAAAGAGGCAAAGAATGGATGTGAATTTGGTGTTATTTCCCTTGCCCCAGTCTAATCAAAGAAGCTAGGCAGGAATAGGGGTAAGCAAGCTCCTGCTTTCCACAGACTGCAACATCATCTTTTAAGACCAACCAAGAATTATGGGACATCAAAGTGCTGCCTGCCAGCTGGAGTAGGTAAAGCAGTTGAACTGAGTTTAAAACCACTTGAAACTCATTCAAAGTGCTTAGGAGACAAAAGCTGGGTATTTCTGCATATGTCTGAGTATGAATGTGGATAAGACACAATTCACGGTAAGAATCTTGATGTTTCTCTGACTGCACTGTTTGACTGCTTCTAGTTGCAGCAAAAGGTTTCAAAGTAATAGAGCAGTATTACTTACTGTTATTCTTTTACTGCTGAGGCGAGTTTTAATTTTAAGTATTGTTCCCTACAAACAGAAAGAACATGCAAAGCAACTTGCACTTGGTTTAAATTAATTGCCATTCTGCATATGGTATTTAACGACCAAAGCAGAATGTTGATGGATCTCATGCAGTCAGGCTTTGCTCTGGGAGAGGCTGCAAGTCACTGATTCTATTTATTATTTGCACATTGTAACCTTTTGATGTATGCACGTATATGCATGCTGCTTTGCTGGTTTACCATAATTAATATATAGCAGCTGCTGAAGGAGATGATCCTGATAGCTGTAAGGGGGTTTGTTTCTTCACTTCTAGTTTCAAATTCCCAAAGAGAATTTGAAATAAACCAGGCTTCACTTCTTCTCATTTCTGTGGCATATGTCTGTAAAGAAGAAGGGAGTCTCCACAACTTTAGCAATTTTATTTCATCCAAACTCAACTGTATTTTAGGACCACATGCAATAATTGTGCTGACTGATCTGTAGAAACATTGCAAAGAACAGTAAAAACTATTCTTGCAGCTTTCTGAACACAATGAGCAAGATTATCATCTCATTTACATTCTTGTATGTCATAGCCAAAGGTACTCAGGTACCCTGCTTACAGATAAGAAGCTTGAGGATCAGATTAAATGCAGATAGTGTGGTATTAAAGTGGCTTAGTTAAGACAGGAGGCTATACAATGCTGAAGAGGTGCTCTGAGATCCTGAAGGTCATCATCCAAATACCTGCCCATCACAGGCTCTTTGTGAAACTCATGTCACTACACACATGATCTCTTTAAATTTGTGAGTTAAGGTATGAACTCTTTGGATCCTATGTAGGAAGGGTAGACTTCAATATGAAAACCAGTCCCTGGGAACAAAAATCTTGCTGCCATCTCATTGCTGAGCTTGTCGGTTCTTTTTCAGTAAACAGCAGGCAATGGTGTGAAGGGCTACACACTGCTTTTTTTCTTCACCACTCCTTTTTCTTTGCTGATGGATTTCCATGCACCTCAGCTGCATATTCTACAGCAGCCCTCACCCCTTTGCCTAACTCTTTAATCCCACTGTTACCCACAGACAGCAAACAGCCTCCTCTGCAACTCCAAGCTGTTTGTACTCACCAAAACGTCCTACCAAATGGCCTTCCAACTTCCTTTTAAACTCAACCTGTGCTGCTTGCAACACCTCTACTTGTACTCCAGTATTCACCCTGCCTATTGCTTCGTAAACGCCTCCACACAAGAGCACCTCATACTTTCTGGCCCTTCGTGAAAATAAGATCCTTGGACATACGTTTGCCGCGTACTCCTGAAGCAGCCTGTCAATCACTGTTTCTCGCTGCAGAAGCATGGCTTGCCATTCTGAAAAGGGGAAGTGAAGAGGGGCATAATATGGGTATAAAAGAAGCAGAAATATCAGGAAAGGGACTGGAGAAGCAGAAATACAGTTGTGTTCCATAAAGATGTGTCTTCTGGCTCTGATAATAACAATTCCTGTGTGCAGCTTATTGTAGCTAAAGTAACTGCTCAAACCTGTTAACTCTAACTTCTTTTGATAGCATCTAAGTCATGAATAAATATTAAAGTAGCTTATTAAATAGCATTGCATATAGAAGTGCTTGAAATTTCCCATCATAATGAAAAAAGGAGGCTACAGATCATTTCATTACATGTTTCTTAGGGTATTCCATACCCATACTACCCTGAGATAGCGTAGCTCATGGTCAATGTAGAGCATAATATACCATATACCCAGTGCTGAGAACTAATATGAAGTGTGTTAAACAACCTGTCAATCTCTCCTAACCCATCTGTTGATAGAGTAAGTAAAGCAGCTGAACTGTTTCAAACCACTTGCAACTCATTCAAAGTACTTAGGAAACAAAAGCTGGGTATTTCTGTGTATGTCTGAGTATAAACGTGGATAGGACACAATTCACAGTAAGAATCTTGATGCATATTGCAAGAAACATTATTAGAAAAGATATCAAAATAAATTGGCTGTAATTCAGAATCAAAGTAGCAGTGTGATCATTAACAGGAATCTGGTGGGGCTGTGGTCTCTTACAAAATTGGCTATGGCAGTCTGCTGAGAGTCAGGAGTCCTTGAATTTATTTTCAACTTTATGATTTCCTTGCAGAATGCCAATGTGCAAAATTCCTCTGTGTGGGTGATTTCCCTTCTATCTGTTGCATGGCTAAAAGAATTTTATTATAAATGTCTCTACATTTACATACTAGTATGATAGAAACTTGATACTGGTTGCTACTGGAGTAAAAAACCCTAGTTACTGAAAATTGCTAATTTAAAATGCTAACCTTTTCCCCAGATTTTGGTGTGCAGAGGGTAGGAATGGGCTCTTCCACCTGCAATGACTTTGTTATATCTTGGCACTAGGAGCAAATTAAAGTAGCTTTCAGGTTGTCCTAATCTGAGCAAAGGAACTAGTCCTCTCTTGTTCTACTCGTGGAAGCAGTGTTTCACCTCCCGCTTTGACTGTATTGCGTATTGCTCAGATGAAGCCAAACATCTGCTCTGCCATGTCCTTCCATACATGGAGGTATATGCAATGCCTTATGTCTGTCCTTTATGAGTCACAGGTCAGTATCACAGCAGCCCTCAGTTTGGTACAGTGGTTCCGTGACATTTCCAAAGATAATTTCAAAATAATGTTTAAAGTTTCAAGCCACAAACTTGGCCAACTCAAGAACTTTTTAGGCACATTTTATACATTTGAGAGATAAATTGACTTCTTTTCTGCTCCCTTTCAAGTTGATAAGGAGTTTTTCCATTGTATTCAGTTTGAACATAATCATGTCAACTGTGAGGGAACCTTCTGGGGGTCTTGTATGTAATAAAACTTACTGTTGGATTAACACACCTTAATCATGAAGGCAAAGATGGTCTCAACCACAGAGCATTGTGTATATACACCCTGGACAACCCAGTGGTTTTTTCCAAAGTGCTACTTTGCTCCTAACAGAAACAACATCCTGTATATATCAAGATCAAAGACAAGTAGGACTTTGGGAAAGAAATTCCAGTTTGACCACTCATGAAACAATTAAATGAGGTCATTCTGTACATCAGAGACATTAGCTGTACCCAAGAAGACATCTGGCTCTAGAATTATTTGGTAGGATATTTGTGGATCAAACCCAAATAAAAGTTCTGAATGGAGTAAAACCTTTGGTATATTATATTTTGAAACCAAGGAGAAGAGAAGAGAATGTCAGGAAACTCTTATGTTTGTTCTTTTGGGTGTACCTGCTAATTAGTCACTCTTCTACCTAATATTTGCTCAAAAAGGTAAAGGAATGTAAGTATATTTATGCATGCAATTTAGCCAGTTCTACACCAAAACTTATTTAAAAAAACATTTTCCTCAGACCTTTTTTATTCAATGGCCCTTGAATGTTAATGTGGGAAAGTTGTTCCTGTGGGCTTACAGGCAGGAAGATTAGCTGAATTGATTTAGTGAAGAACACCTTGGGAAAAGAACTGTGTTTGGGTATTTTTTCTGTGGTCCAGAGATCCAGATAATGAAAGTCATGACAAAGATCTATGCAAATTAATATTTTTCTTAAATTATGCTAATTTGCTAAAACATAAGAATTTGCACTTGTATTTTAGTGATTAACCTTAGATATCCTCTATTCTTCACAGCTGGGTAAGAATTTAACATATGTAGAACATTATTCATCTCCCACTGAAATCAATGAAGAGACTTCTATGGAAGCTCGTACAAATTTTATGAATCCTTTAATAATGTATACTTTGATCATGATTGTATCCTTTCACATGCTGGCTTACTAAGTGGGCAAAAAACTTCCTATTCCAAGGCAAGGTATAATGCAGAATTGTGGAAGCTGAATGACTGCATATCTACTGATATGAATTAGTATCTTGAACCATCAGTTATACGTTAGCTAGAACATGACCGGCTCTAGTTTTGATTTGTTCCTGAATCTTTCTTATATCTTTATCTTACAGCACTGCCAGATGTGATTACACAACATTTTCCATGCTAAGACCTTCCTTCCACTTGCTACGATTTGGTCAAGCTTTTAATCATTTAGTTGAGATTTTACAGACTTTTGATCTACTTGTGCCAAGTATCTTTGGAAGGTGAAACAGGAAGTTTTTTAGTCAGAATGATCCAGCTGTTTAGAAAGTGGCAAGAATAAATTGCTTGATATATTATTTAACAAATCAACGTGTTGCAGGATAAGGGAATTTGGGGGGATCTCGCTTCTGTTTTAAAAGCATGTCTTGACAACTATGCTTGAAAAGCAAAACACTGTTCATTAGAATTTAGAAGAATTCAAGTTGTTCATACAACTGCTGATGCCATCCTAGGTTGTTACATTTAGCCCAGAGAGATCCCAGTATTTCCATTGTGTGGTAAAACATTTAATGGATGCCAAATCAAACTCTTAATTCTGTAATTCAGCAGAAAAGTAAACTAGATACTGGGAAACAGAATCAAACCTTTTTGATAAAAACGTGTTTGCTTTGCTAATAAGTTGGAGTTTTTTTCCCCCAACACTAATGTCAAACAAGAACAGTAGGTAAGTTGGTGTTGGTTTTATCCAGATGAGAACTACTTCCACTCTGTTAATTTAGTATAAGAATGACCAAAGTAGGTGATAGGAAATGTCCATCCAACCTAATACTCTACTTGTGGCCGTGGCCAACATAGCACGTCAAAGAAAGAGCTTAGCAAGTGAGAAAATGAATGGGATGTTATAACTATTTGTATAAAGAATTCTCTTCTGTACTGTTCTGGGCAAGCCATGGAAAGGACGTCATGCTTCTGAATTTTATTTGTCTTGGAGGTGGTGTGCGGACATCCTTGTACCTCAGTCTCCTTTAAATGACGTTGCTTGCTGGAGTTTAAGAAAAGTGTCTATTTCTAGTCAGCTTTGTTCCTCCCCTCCCCTCTCTGCCCCATTTGATGACTGCTGTTTACTCCGTGAACACTGTGACTACTGTCCTAAAACTAGCAGAGCAGGGGCCACACTACTACTGACATGACTAGCAAAATCCCAGTTTCAGGCAGTTGTCTGTTTCCTTTAAGCTTCATAAATAGCGCAGGTAACCTTAGATGCCTATTACTGTTCTTTCTCTCCTCTCTTCCGTGTCTTTATATTACCTTTTATCTCTAAGAATTCTCACGTTTCATGTTTGTACAGCACAGCAGAGAGTAATTGTATGCCATTCTACTACACCACCATGGCTTAATAAATATCTAGATAAATAATAATAGGACAATGCAGAGAGATCTAAACAAAATGAAACTCTCATCTAGTTTGGCAAAACATGTATGTGCATATTTCAAAGAATTGATTCAGACCATAGTATATTATAGTGCCTAGCACAGGAAAATCCTAGTTCATGTGAGTGGGGTTCTTAGGTGTTGGGGTAACACTAATGCCAAAGCAAGCATTTAGTTTATTCTGAAATGCATGTGTTCTTAAACTACCTTTCTGAATAAGTATGTGGACTGGAATTGGGTATCAAGTGGAATTTGACTTTACAGACATAAGTAATCCCAGTTGTTCTAACACAGCTATTTGTGAGTTTAGAGTTTCATAAATTCTCAAGAAAGTTGCTGAGTTGACAACTAAGAACCAGTACCCCACAGGAAGTGTGGGAAATGTTCTTAATGAAATGCAATCAGAAAACTAGAAAAAAAACCCCAGACATGGAGAGGAAAAAAAGAAAAAAACAGAGGGAGAGAGAGTAGACAGTAGACTTGCCCTTTTCTTGCTACTTATTCCCTCCTATAAAGGAATGTTACTCATGCTGTTGCATGATTTTTACAGAAATATTTCAACCAAAACTCGCAGTCCTTCTTCTGTGTTCCTGTAGCCTTCACATGGCTTCCAGAGTGTCTTGATTACTTATATTGATCTTTTCATCAGAGAGTACATTTTTGATGAGGATTTACTTTATCTACCAGCAATTATTTTACAAGGCTCTGATCTGTCAGCATGTGCATTGTGTTGGAGTAGAGCCAAGACCACACCTCAATGACATTTTTAGGCACAAGACTGAAGGTAATACAACTCATCCACAATGGCAGTCTCTGTCTGACTGTTTGCTCTGTATGGATTCAGTTTGTGTGACGCCTGTTAAATACCTAAGCCTTTGTCAAAATGAATAAGAGATTTATTATCAGGGATAAAATGACAGCTACTTTCAACCTTTGGAGAACTCAAGGGCAAAGCAGTTTTTCCAGTTAGAAGGAGGACTTTGTCCACTACCAGCAACTAATGATGTCACACGCATGGATAGAAGTGGAGGACCCTGAAACAACCTACCATGAAACCAGATTCAGTAAAACAACCACCACTGCCCCAAACACACCAATGTTAATACCAGCAGGACCAATCTTTCCTGCTGGGAGCAATCCCTCAAGACCGAGAAGCTTTTCTGGGATGTGTTTACAGGTAAAATACTGACTGCTTGTTTAGTATTTGTCTACATGGTTGTTACATAGGTATATGTCTTCTATGCAGTGTATAGACATGTAAATGTAACACTACAGTATGCTCTACTTGAAGTAAAAATCAATGTTGCACCAGTAGAGCTAGTGGGAGTCAGTCCTACAAGTCCCTTTTACATCTAGCAACATATATATATTTCTATATATACTAATATATATACACTAATAATATTATTATTAATATTATAGTAGTAGTACTAATTGTTTAGAGTGTCTATAGTAGAATAGAATTACATGGAGAAAGCAAGCCTTTAAACATATCACTAGAATAACGCTGGATTTTTCTTCAAGTGTCAATGATGCAAATGTTTTCTTGCAGCTGACTGTGGGCCAAATTCTGTCCTGAGTGTGCAAATCCAGTCCTCCTGGCTTCAGCTGAATGGGCTAGGAGAGTAGGATTTTGCTGGATTTTACCACTTCCTTAGGTAAGCTTATCTAAAAAATAACTCTCTGATGGCAAAATATTTAGTCCCCTTTTTTTAAAGATGACTGGAGGGCTTCTGTGCCAAAAAGCTTGCCTAATTTTTCCAATTATGCCAGCTGAGCCAATAAAACATTATCTCTACCTACAAACCTTGTATTACTTAGGACCTTCATTTGAGAGAGAGAGAAGGCTGGGTAGACCTCAGAAAAGTAATGGTACAAGTAGCTCCAGACTGATTACTGAAAATAAGAGGGAAAATGTTTGGTTGAAGTAGCAAACAACGATAGACAACAAATCTGCACTTTCCCTGTAGATCCTTTCCCCTTTGGGATCCTTGTGCACTAACCACAGAAAGTACTCTTAATGTGAGAGTTCGTATATATCAACGCAGATTGCCTAACACAGCTGAAATATGAGTCACATCCTAGATTACACACAACTTTTTGGGAGAAAGGAACAAAATAACCTGCTGCCTCAAGCAGAACACTGTTTGCTATTGTACTGTACAAAAGTTTGACAAGATAGACCAATGATGTTCTATGCATCAACTGATAGGTGAATAAATCAAATGCACAGCTGTGAAAAACTTCCTGTGTGATTCTGAAAGCAGCTAGCTATATTTCCTGGAGACTAATAACATAGTTTCTTCAGAAAAGTGAAAACTTATGGATTTCATTTCAAATATAAATACATATTATTGTTTTAAAAAAATGCTTCAAATATGTATTTTGAAACTTTAAGAAAACATACATGTCAGCAAGAATGAAACAGTAGCCTATATCATGAAACAGAAGAGATGCAATATAATCATCAGTACAAATATGCATTAAGCTGCATGATACAATGGATATTAAGAACAAACAAAGAATAAATAACAAGACAGACATAGCCTCAAGAAATATAAGCAAGGATAGAATTGCTCTTTTGGTAAGGTGGCAAACAGGCTGTGCTTGCATACATTCTGTTATTTCCTTGTAAGCGACCTGTTTAATCTTGACAGTCATTATTTTTGCAGTCAGGATAGCTGAGTTCATTGGTATGACACATCAGATTCTCACCAGTACCAGAACACAGTCTGGCACACCTTATGGAGAGGAATATGTAGAGCTTTGAGCCTTTCCTATATTGTCCTGATTCAGCCCATTGTCTAAACTAACAGAATGTTCAGCCTTGCCTGAAGGCCCTGTGAACAGGGCAAAAATGTGCACCAGGCAGAGACAGGGGAGCATCTGCTAAGGCACACTGTAAAACACAGTACCTATGCAACTTTGCTCTGCCAGGCAACTAGGATCAATCAGCAAAAACTTGCTGATAAAAAGAGAGGTTGGAAAAAGGACATATTTTCAAAAAACAGCTGGAGATATTTTTCTCTCTTGTAAACTTTAAGGAAGCTAAAACCATACCAAATCCCAGTGATGTTAGAAACTGGACTTTATGGAGAATGGCGGGGTAGGTTTCTTTGTTCACCTGCGTATAAATACTGCATGGTGTGTGCTTTGCCACAGAGGATATAGGAGGGAGGCAGGGCATTGCCATGCCCTTGCTGCAGGGGCCAAGGGAGGCTGGCCCTGGGGCTGCAGCAGGGCCACAGCAGCCCTACCAGGGCTGGGAGTTGTTGGGGGGCAGTTTGCCACCATCGCTTTTCCACCCTTTACATATAATCTTGGGTGTGAGTTAAAAGGTTACCTTGCTGAGGCAGATTAGTTTGTGCTCCACTCAGTCATTTTGGGGTGGATACCCTGTGATTTAATTTGTGGTGCATGCTTGGAAGGGAGGATGGAGTTGTTCCACCCCAAATTCCTGTAAAAAAACCAACCAACCAAAAAAAGGAGCAATTAAAAGAAAGGGGAAAATAAAGTCCCAGGCCTTTCAGGCACAGTTTTGATTGCTGTCCCATGAGCAGAAACACAGCAGACTTGCCAAGTCCTCTCAGAACAGGTCTCCCACAGAAGTGGGAGTAGAGCGCTACAGGTACGTACCTCACTGCATTTCTGCTGAAGTGATGGTGATGGTGAATTGCCATCCCTGGAGCTGCAGGCGCACTGCATGTGTGGTACAAGGTGCTGCCTGGGTGGTGGCAGTCGCCCCTCTGCCTGGGGGGTCTGCGCTGAGGTAAACTGTGGCTGGCAGCCCCCGCGAAGGGCAGCACTTTCTCTGGGAGGCAGGCCACACCTCGCATTTAGGCGGACAACATCCTCGGGGGCTTTACCCAGCCTCAGTGACAGCCAGGGAGTGTGGCACACCTCAGGCCGACCACCTCAGCTCCTCAGCTGCCACCTACCTGGGAGCAAGGCATTTCCTGCTGCTGGTGCCCCACGTCCTGCAGGTTTAAGATTACGTACCTGAAGGCCACCTGGGGAAGGGCATCCTCTCTGTTATATTTCTCAATATTTCCCAGGAGGACACTCCTGGACCTTGTTGAGTTTGGGGTTAGGCCCTGGGAAGGACACAACTTCCTTCTGCCCAGCCCCTGGCAGCTCCTGTGCTGCCACCTTTTTGAAGCATTGTCTTCAACGTTTTGTGACAGTTGTGATGGTGTTTGGAGTGGGAAAAGCCCTATGAAGGCAGTGGGTGGTTGTTCTCTTGCCTCCCTCCCAAAATGCTCTTACAACATGGATGAAAAAGTTGTGGCACATTCAGGTAAATCTGTTTCATCCCATACTGTTTACTCTGAGCCCTTGTAAAAGGAGTTTTCAAAGAGCCATGTGGGGCACAGTGTGGCTTCATTCTTCACTATTTAATGGCACTTGTGACTAAATTCTGTGTGAGAAATTATTTGTAATGCATTGCATTAATTCTGTCTTTGATATAAGCTTTTAAAAAACACAGTTGCCAGAATTGAAGCAATTTGTACTGGGCAGCTTTATCATGGGCAGTTTCTGAATGCTTAGCTTGGCCCCGTCACCAGATCAGATTAATCTCAAATGAGATTCGAGGTTAAAGTGAATTGACTACTTGAAAAAATAACCTGCCTTTAGAAAGATGGTATCTTCTTTATTGTTGCTATCATAAATGCAAGTAAGATCATAATCCTCATGCTCTACTTTGTGTTTGATTCCCAGCATATGACGGCCTGATGCTCCTGTCATGTGTGCTAGAAAAATCATGGAATAACACCAGTGTGACCATACCAGAATGAGTCAACCAAGGTAGGAGAAAGTATCTGTCTCTCTCTGGTAACTTTTGTCTATTTATTTCTAATCCCTGTGTGTTGTTCAAATGTACTTCCTCAGTTGGGTAAGTGAGGTGTGCTTACTGAGGCATTTAGGATGTTCAGTAATATTTTCAGTTGGGACGGGTGAACTGTAAAAAAGAGTCTCCAAGCTATTTTCATAGTTTCCTGAAAGTCTCAGAGATTAGTCACAGCACATATTTGTATTTTCCCGTAAGGTAAATTGAGATCCTGCTAATATCATGTCCACTGTAGTTATGTCAGTGTAATGCTGACAGGTTTTAACTTATCTCTTGGAGCACAGGTTAGCTTTGATGGCCTTGTGGCTTAGGATTGCTGTTTTGTGTGAATTTCTGCTTTGGGAGTGCCAAAATGGCTTCTTTGATACTGAGGCAGAAGAGCTCATGAGCTTTGTGAGGTTCACAGGAGTTGAGCAGACTTGAACTATTCTTTGCACTATCCCTGTGCTGTACTCTGAGCCTGGAGAGCTGAGAACAGGCAGATTACAGTAGATCATGTAGTCCTTTAATCAGCTGAAGTCTTCCTTGTGCCAGATAAGTGGCTGATAATTTAAGTCAATTTTATAGTGCAGTTACGTCACAGGAGAACTTGCAGGAGTTTAAGTATAAACAAAGGTTTGGCCCAGATTTTTGCACAAATATATCTCTGCATTTAACTTATAAAGGCAATCTGTAAGATCAAGCATTCCCATGAGGTGCACCTTTTTATTGTGTTCCCTCCACTACCTGGCTTTTTTGGTGATCCTACAGAAGTCTCCTCTCTTTTCCATGGTGTGATTCAGCAGTGGCTGTGCTGGTTTTATGTAAATACATCTGAGGCCTTGGTCACCCACTGCTATGGAAGGGCTTCCTTTCACGGGTGAGTTCTTGCACTGGTGGAAAGGCACAGATGAATCCATGTGGTCTGATGAGTGAAGTTCATAATGCTTTTTGGTGGCATTCCTCCTTTTCCCTCAAGCCTACTGTTCCTCTTGCAAAGACAGTGACATAAAGGAATTCTTCAGGAAAGAATTTACGAGCAGATCTAATAAATCAATGATAAGCTAAGGTGGGAAGGGGCTACTCTTTGTTTATGTAAAAAGCCAGATTTTGTGAATTTTCTGCTAAATGTTTGTATTCTGCTGGAAAGCTTGCTTCAGAGATGCCTTTTCTTCAGGACCTCCAGCTTGCTAGGTTCAAACAAAATTGCAAGCTACTCTGTTATTTCTGGTTAGTAATTGCCCTGAATTAACAGACTGTGTGTGTGAAGCTTCTGGTGCTAAGCATTTCAGACTGAAGATAAAAGATAAATGAGAGGTGGAATTGTTGATGAGTTTGTCCCATATATACCTTTGCTGGTCTTTACACACACACACACACATAAATAAATAGAGAATCTATAACAACATAATATACATTTACAGTGACTAACAAACTTATTTTTTCTTTTATAAAAGTCCAGAGTATATTGGAAATCTGAGAATTATTTAGGTTGAAAAATTACTTCTGATGGAATCTCAGCTGAGATTAAAAGACTGTTGAAATACTAGTCATTAAAATTCTGTCTAGGATTACTGAGGGATGGATTATATTGATCCCACAGCTTCCTTGCTAAAGGTAAAGGTTTTTTAGATGCCTCTGTTAGATCAAGCGTACTGTGACAACTTCTTTATTATGAATGCTATGCAACTGCACCTTGCCATGAAGCATGTGATTCAGTATTGTTTTGCATTATCTTCAGTCAGCACATATTTAGTGCAATTATAATGCTCATTTCCTGTAAAATAACAGATATCTGAATAATGGACCTGAATTTCAATTAGAATGAGGTCATACAGCAGTGATAGAACTGCATCAAGTAGAATAATCTCATTCTCCAGAACACAGAACAACCACTAACTAATGTGAATAAGAAAGTTCTGCTGTGGAAGGAGGTCATTCCATGATGCTGTTTATTATGCCTTTTCCACAGATTCTATATCACCTACTGTCATAATATGTCTGCCAACTCTCATATTGTGCCTGTGTTGCAGTTGGCAGTCATGTGCCTCAGTAGGTGTGACATTGAGCAATGCGATAAAGCTCAGTTTTGACCCCAAACCTCCCTGGAGATCAGCTAAAGTGGAAGGAGAGGTTTTGACTGGCTCCTTGCTGGGTGAGGGAACAGCTGCAGAGTCCACATCTAATATTCCCCCAAACTTAGGCCAGTTCCAAATTTGCCTTGGAGTCAGGCTCCCCTTAAATATTTCTGGCATTTATTTTTTCTGAAATCAGTGAAAATCAGTAACAGTCATAGGGATATCCTTGGGGTTAGACTGGTGCAAGTGCAGAAGCAATGGTTTAGTTTCAGAATTGGCTACTAGACTCATGCAGTTGTCTACAACACTTTGTGAGACATAGTGCATGAGATGTCTATAATTGCTCATGTTTAATGGCTCCATTTTTGACTGCCTGGACAGCCTTTACTTTCTTAAAAGAGGAGGCAGCAAAAGTGGGATTTTATTTGCATCCATGGCTGTAACAGCAGGAGAGGAGTTAGCAGACAAAATTTCTGTCTATTTTAAGTATGTGAATAATTGTTAGTAACAACAATTATTGTAACAGTGCAAACATTTGCTGGTTCCTTATAACCAAATTGTAGTTATAAATAAGAGTTATAACGAATGCCAAAAGAAATCTGAGACTCAAGAAGGAAGAGATTTTTTGAAACAGTAAGGAGTAAAAGAAAAATCTGACAGTCATGAGCACTGCATCATTTGTAAAAATGTATTTTCTGTGCATTTATAATTGTTTTATTATTAAATTAATAATGCTGAAATAGAACTAGTCTCCTATTATAAAACTGTTCTAATTTGGCTGGTTGCAACAGAGCTGCTCTTTTTTGCAATGGTAGAATAAAACCTGTTGAACAGGAAGAAAGCTCTCTCCTTTGAGTTGGGTTTTACTATTATAAAGTGTGGTTTCTGATTTTGAGTTGTCTTTTATCAGCCTTGCTCCTGGATTGTGCCACAAACAATCCTAAGACTTTCCATAGCTGTTTTCAGAATGTGATGTGGCTTAAAAGCTGGCTGTCATGCTTTAACAGTGAAATGAATTACTTGAAGTGGACTCCTAGGTGGTAAATCTGAATAGACATATAATTTCAGGTTATATTTTATGTGTTACTGATAATTACAAAGCATAGTGGAAAAGTGATTATTAGTGATTTGTTATTTACACTGCAGAATTTTAAAATGCTGTGTGAAAAAGGGGAAAAATAAGCTGGTCATGCAGTAGTTAGGCTACATTATAGGAGTCCTGAGTGGGGAGCAAGTGTATGAATGCCCAAGGAAGGACTGCTGACAGCCAATATTGAAATTAGACCTTTGAATTTTGTACAGATGGAAAAAGTTCTGTCCTAAGTGAATGATTTCTCTGCTGCAATTTATTTGTGTTCTAAAGATGGTCAGATAAGAAAATAAAATAATTAAGTGACGTATAAACAAGTCTTGGTATGTTATGTGGAATGGATGCCTGTAGATTCAAGAGTAAGTTAAGAGCAAAGTTTATCTGAATGATTTGAAAGCAAGGCAATAGTTATACGTGGCTCACTTCGAAGGGCCTTGAAAGAAACAGTTTTGACAGAAAATCTTTTCATTCAGGCTTGTAAACTGTGAGCCTAGAGCCCTCTAGTGTTAACGTTGGTGTAATATACATTAATTATCTATAGTATAGTTCAGTGTGACCTGCACAGTAATCTGACCTGTGTCAATAAAGAGCTACCAAGCCAATCACTTTCTTCCACCTGTTTGTTTATTGACTTTAATTATTATCTATGTTTAAATAAATTTAAACATAAAATTTTATTTTAAAAAAATTGGCAATTTATTTTTGAGAGATATAACTGATCTCATTCATCCCAGTTTTTTGAAAGGTTTACTTTGCAGCTATTACCTAGTCTGTGTCAGCAGTAACTTAGAGCAAAGATAAGACCTATGTAAAGGAAAATTTAGGAAGCCTTTAAGGCTGGTCTACTACATCTACTGCAGCTCTCTGTTTTTCACTTACTCTGTGTCTTGTTTCAGGGAGTCCCTGCAAGTCTTTCCACTTGCTCTTTCATGCCCAAAGCATGCTGTCCCCCTGTTCTCCTTCTCTTGAATTGAGGGTTCCCATTTGCTCTTTCCCAGCACGGAGACTGCATCCGTGATACAGATCCTTCCTTCTCCAAGGCAGGGTCTCCAGGACGTCTACAGCCACAGGTTCTGTGTGCCTCCATGGTTTGCCTTGGCTTATGTTTCCCTTCCTTGTTTCCTTGCCTCCTTGTGTCCCCATGCCAGAACCAAAGTCTGTCCATTCCTTTGCTTCTCTGGTTTTTTGTTTGTTTGTTTTTTTTGTTTGTTTGGTTTGGTTTGGGGTTTTTTTTGGTTTTGTTTTTGTGTTTGTTTTTTTCTTCTTATGCCACTGTTTTAGGTGCCACCAAACTCTAAGTTGGTTTTGGCCTCTGCTGTCCCTGTCATTATCAGCTCTCAGTCTTCCCATGTGCCACATATTATGTGTCTCTCATTACCTTCTTCCTCATCATATTAGATTTTCCTATTTCAGTGAGTTGTATGAAGTGGCTGGTGGCACAGACTTAATACACAAAGAGTTTTCCAGGGAAGAGGGTAGCTGCTGGGTTACTGAGATACAGGCTTTGCATGGAAAAACAAATAATGATCTTGAAGCAACATGCAGGGAACCTGTTATTTCAGTGGGCTAACTGTGGACAAAGAACTGTTGTGGACCATAATAATTGATTTTATGTTATAGACAATCTCTTTTCCCTTCTGCAGAATAAGTGGGAGAAGAATAAGTTGCTAGCTTGCCTGGGAAGGCCAGAGAATCTGTCACTTGCCAAACCAGTCAGAAATTCAGTAGTAGTGCTGCATTGGGAAGCCAGGTGGGTTAAGTGGAAAGGAAAGAACAGAGCAGTATGCCACCTGAGGCCTCGTTTGGGAAGCAGAAGAGCCTAATGACTAGAAAAACAAATAGTGAAGTAACAATTTGTCAACAGGAAGCTGGGAGGAGGCAGGGATTTTTGCCAGCAGGAAGTATGATGTTACTAGTGATCCCTGGGGGTGCTGGTTGACGGCCGGCTGAATATGAGCCAGCAGTGTGCCCAGGTGGCCAAGAAGGCCAACGGCATCCTGGCCTGTATCAGAAATGGTGTGGCCAGCAGCAGCAGGGAGGTGATTGTTCCCCTGTACTCGGCACTGGTGAGGCCGCACCTCGAGTACTGTGTTCAGTTTTGGGCCCCTCACTACAGGAAAGACATTGAGGTGCTGGAGCGTGTCCAGAGGAGGGCAACCAAGTTGGTGAGGGGCCTGGAGCACAAGTCTTATGAGGAGCGGCTGAGGGAACTAGGGCTTTTAGTCTAGAAAAGAGGAGGCTGAGGGGAGACCTTATCGCTCTCTACAACTATATGAAAGGGGGTTGTAGTGAGGTGGGTGTTGGTCTCTTCCTTCAGGTGGCTGGAGACAGGACAAGAGGAAATGGCCTCAAGTTGAGGCAAGGGAGATTTAGGTTAGATATTAGGAAAAATTTTTTTACTGAGAGGGTTGTCAAACATTGGAATGGGCTGCCCAGGGAAGTGAGCAGTGCTCCATCCCTGGAGATGGTGACTCAAAAAGCGAGTGAACGGGGTACTTCAGGACATGGTTTAGTGGGCATGGTTGGTGGTTGGACTCGATGATCTTGAAGGTCTTTTCCAACCTAAATGATTCTATGATTCTATGATCCTCAGGGAGAACTCAGTGCTCACCTCTCAGAGGGGGAGTATATGGGTTGTTATTGTTCCGTGAAAGAAAAATGGGTGAGAAAGTGGCCTAAGCTGCTGCAGGGCACCTGCAGAAAGGTGATGTTGTTACCCTGTTACTCCTTCTACTGAGCTGTCCAAACTGAAGGCTGGGAGAAAGGTCATCACCTTTAATTTTTTACTGTTCCCCCTACTGATCCTAGGGTAGTCATCTGTAAATTGTGTAAAACATGTTGCTTGGCATTGCACAATCTACAGTCAGATCCCTGGTGGTTGGTTCAAAGTATAGTGTAACTAAAGCTGCATAGTAACCTGTCAAAACTTGTAGATTTACAACAGTGAATTTCAAGTTTGAGATTTATGTATGTTGCGGTGGGCTCTAAAATATGAGACTAACTGGTTTAGAATACTTTGGATAATTTCTATCTGTCAGGTAAAGAACTTTCAGAGCTACAAAATATGTACAGGCTCAAAGGTGTGCTTGCTTACTGGAAGCTCACTAATTGATAGCATCTGAAGTGATATGCTTGGAGCACTTTCAGTATTTGCTTTTGAGTGCCTTTCACTCAAAGCAGTATCAAAGCTCTACAGGGGGTTAGGTACCACAGTCTAGACTGACTTTTGACCTGGAGCTATTAAGAAATGGCTGTAGCAGGATGGGAAACAAATATTTTATGGGGCCAGCAACTCTCATGTGAGGGATTCAGTGAAAAGTTAAAGGTGAGGTGCTGTAAAATGCTTAAAATTTATTAATCATTGTTACTTCTTTTCATAATGAACAAAAATAAAACAATATTCTGAAACAAAACAGAAGAAGAAAATATACCACACCCAGATGACATGACTAAGACTAAGAAATGGGATAACATTAATTCTGAAAGAAATGGCCCAATAAATCAATTTTCCAAAACCAAAATAAATAGCAATGGTTCAACTTTTAAAAGCTTCCTAGGAAAGAATTTACATTATTATTATTATTATTATTATTATTATTATTATTATTATTTTACAAAAATCCTTCATATGCCCCTGTTGGGGGAAAAAAAATATATATATATATATACTTCTTCTGTAAACAGTTAACCACAAACAAAAAAAATTCCATATTTTCATACAGTTACTATGCTGATGGTGTTATGTAAACAAAGAGTAGTGTGCAGCAGCTTCTCATGACAGGATTTCTTTCTTTTTCTTATGAGATTATATAGGGAAATATGCCTATCATAAACAGTTCAAAATATTGGAGTTTATAGTTTCGAGAAAGTATGGCTTTCTGCTGTCTAATTTTTCCTTAATGCAAAAACAAATATAAGGAAACAGAGAGCTACAGTTTTCCTTGGGTTTTGTTTGTTTGTTTTCTGGACTTTAGTTTTTGATTTGTCTCAATGAACTGGAATGAAAATGTTATAAAAAAGGTCAGTCAGTGTACGTCAATGGAAATATTAGATATTGCCAAGTGTCTATATTATGCCACCACAGGCAAGCTTCAAGCCAGAAAAGAATGTTGTTCTCATAACAGACTTTGTGCAAGTGTAAATCCAGCTCTCAGTCTTATGGTACAGCACTTCTCAGAAGACAAACTAACAGAAAATGTCAAAATAACCTCATGCTGTACCTCTGAAAGTGTAAAAGAAAAGACCTGAAAAACAATGCGGGATATATTAGTAATGAAAACGGAAATAATATAGATGGACATACTGAGTTTGTATGCAGAAAATATCACCTGTTCATCCAAAATTTTAGCTGCTTTCAACACTTGTGTTTTGTCAAAGTGGTTTTTTTTCAGTCTTATGTTCAACCCTTGTTTTACTTCTTCTCTCTAGTTCTAATTTTAGACATTCACTTATTCCTGAGAGGCCTTTATCTGGTTCGTTGCCTGCTGGGTGCTGACTTGGGGAAAGCACTCAGCGCTCACACAGCTGCATTTCTCCACATAGGTGTATGAGTGATCAAGGTAGGTTCCGTCACTGCACATCAGAGTCACCTTTCTTTGGCTGGTCTTGATTTCCTGACAACATGAGCATTTATGTTCCATTGTGTTCGCCTCTGGAGAATACCTGATGGCAAAACCAACAAAAGAGAAAGATTCAGAAATTATGTGAGAAATACCACTGCCCGTCCCAACCATTACTAAATATAACCAAAAGCTGTGTGCTTGAATGTAGGACTATTGCTTAATATTACCATTCTTACAGTGAAATATAAATAAATTGCTTCTCATTGTAAAAATGGGTGGACCTAGCTCTTCATTCAGTCACAGAAAAAGTAAATTAATTAGTCCAGATCACATATTAAGCCAGTCCAAAATGAGAGAATAGCGAGAAACAAATAACCTCACTTTCACATGGGCAAAATCAAAACTTGAGTCTATTCACTATGACACTGAACAGGCTGTTAAAACATTCTGAGTCTTGACGTAATTAAGCTAGTACAACATCATGTCTATTAAAAATTCTAGTTAGCACAGTGCAAAGAGCTGATGACTGGGTGGATGTTGGACATACTAGAAAATCCCTTGTGATTTGCTTTATATAACTAGTATGAAGAGTATAAGACAAGAGACCGCAATTATCTTTTATAGCACTTACCGTGAGTAAGCATCACAGCTGCCTTCACAGTATGTCATCTCAACAGGTGCAGGAGATACACATCCATGGTATTTGATGACAGTAGAAGTATTGTGCTTCATACAACCTGAAGTTGTCACAAACCAAGGGAAAATAGGTTAAAATATATGTGCATATAAATAGGTATCTGTGTATGATAGACAGTTTGTAGTAGAAAACTGAGATGGATGGAGCTGAAATAGGAAATTAGGTCACAGTGCATTTCTCTAATTGTGAAGGGCCAAATGATGACTCTTGCTGCTTGTCAATGAATTAAAAATTCCCTTTTGCTTATGCAACTTTGGTGCAGGATGCAGAAATAAAGAGCAGTACTGTGGTAACTGCTCAATGCACACCCATCTCCGAGGACTGGCTTCACTTTCTTCCTTAAAAAGAATGTATCTATGCAAGTTGGAGAGTTGGCACAGTCTTCTCCCTCCCACAAAAAGGCTAACATTTAACAGTAGGGGATGGGAAAGTTCACCATATTCCAAGGCCCTAAAGTGAGTGATGGAAATGTTCTGTTCCTTTCTTTTCCCCTCTGTTTCTTTTTTCACCCCAGTGTGAGGCAGTGGTCCCAAACTTGGTCTGTTCATTTCTTCTGTCTATGCATCTACCATGTAAGGTGGACTAATAAACCTAATAAGGCACGTACTGTCATTACTTGCTCTTAACAAAATTATTATTACTTACTCTTCAGTTTTATGTGGCACTCCTTACAGCAGCCATCGTCAGATAGCTTGATGTCATCCTTGAGTGGGAAAACAGAAAAAGATAACTAAGGTTTCATATCTGCATACTAAAGCAGAGATTTTCCCTTCTTCCTAAGTTTCTCTGGCACCAGAAAGTTTTTGTATTGACATGGAATCTATTTTCAAGCAAGATTATATATTAAGGGCACATAACTACTTCAATTCAATACTAATGAGGGTTCTTTGAAAGCTGACATTGAGGGGGACTGGAACTGCTTTGCTGTCAGAGTTCAGTAGTAAAATTTCAGAAATAAAGCTTGTAGCACATGTGGGATATTCTGAGTGACCAAAGTCAGTACAGGTGAAGGATTATGTCAGACAGGGTAACAAAATTAGTGAAATAACTGACTCCTCAGATGTGTGGGGTTGTTTTTAATCTACCCTGAGCTGTATTAAGTTGAATGATGATGTGAACTGAAGTAGCTTATTTTCCTTGACCTTTGCTCTCAATAAGTGAATTCTAAAAGAGAATTTATAATATTAAGTAGTTCAGGAATAAAAATCCCATTATTTTTCAATAAGATTCTTGCTTCTAGGTCACCTGATGCTTTTAGATATCCAAAACATAATGCTGTATCCTTTTCTCTAATGCTCAATCCTCAATGAGGATTGATATATCACCCATTTTAATTTTGGTGTGCTTTTCTGAAATGAAAGTTGATGTGGACCAGATTCAGAGAGGATAACATGAGAGCTACATCCTGTGTGATGTTTCTTCTAGGTATTTGCCTTGGACACCACGATCCTTCTATCGTTGGTGTTAGCCACTGCAACCTGTTCAAACATGAGAACTGGTAGAAGAGTACTTACTGGATCACAGTCATCAGGGTTAAAGACAGGACAGCTTTTCTGTAAAAGGACTTGAATGAACTGGTCATCATGTTTTTCACATGTGTAAGTTGTACAGTTATCACCAGGTGGGTTCCAGAATTCTCCAACCTGAAAGCAGTTAAAATTAAAGTGAATAAAAATCTTCTTACATAAAAATGAAACACACACCCCCCAGTGTCTTATTGCTGCCTATTGTGGTTTGATTATTCTGAACAATTTCCTTGAATTTCAGCTGATAGTTACTTGTCATATTATCATACTGCTGTAAGTGTTTTTCATTAGCCAAATGAAGAGGCTGTATTTTTATCTGGATATGGACATGTTTTTTGTGTGAATAGGATAAGTATGTGGACTCATTTGGAAAAATTAATTTGTGTTTAAATGGTTTTCTCATCAGAATTTATGTGTATGTCCATTCAGAAACATGGCAGGATTTCTTGCTGGTTTCACTGACTCATCCTGTCCTAAAGCTCTTAGCTAACTTGAGATTGACTGTTTGGAGCAGAAAACCGCCTCCACAGAGAAAATTATCCTTTGAGAAAAACATGTACTATATTTTCAGAGCTGAAGGCAAATAAGGGCCCATAGCTTTCATCTATGTATTTTCCTATGCTAATTTCTGAAAGCCATTGTTCAGTATCACAGTTGCTTCCAGAAGTCTTAGTTAGAACTGGAGTTTCATGGCTCAAGGTACTGTTCAAGCTGTGTGAGACAGTCCAGCCCCTGCCCAAATAAGCATTTGTCTAACATAAGAAAATATGCAGCAAATAAATGATGTAGACAAGGAGAGGAAAGAGTGCAAAGACTAGCAGAGTTCACCAGAAATGAGCTAAAACAGGGATAGGTACCTGGAGTATACGTGTAATGTCTCCCACAGTTACTATACAAGCTGTTGCCTTGCACGTGCCGCAGCACTGTCCGGGTTTCTTTGTATACTTATAACCCTGTTTTGAAAGAAATAGAGAGGAGATGACATTGAGTCAGGACACTGACCTTAACTGGTGGATATTTGAGCTGAGTGGAGTAAGAATTACTGACAGCAAAATAGCACTCACCGGTGGGCAGTCTGTGTCACAGACAACAGGCTCACACTTGACAGTAGTGTGGTGAGGCCTTGAGTAAGAGGATTCATAGCAGGTGCATTCTTCACAGGGGCCTGAGGGAATGACAGCTCCAGGCTAGGGGAAGTCAGAAAAAAGTCATTATTAGTCAGTAAAATCAAGTTACTTTGTGTATGTCCATCACAGGTAATACAAAGCTGAGCTACGTATGGGCTAAACTATCCTTAAATACAATTTTCATTGTTTTATTTAAGTGAGTTTCTGTTGTTGGTAATATCCATTTTGGAATTAAATTCTGCTAATGCAGAAAGGAAAGCAGAAAATGCTTTTGCATGTAGGGAGAGTGTTGATATGCTGACCTTGATTAAATAATAAAGAATGTTTTATCTCAGACCTTTCTGCAAAATATGGTCCATGATAGGAGTCTCAAAACCATTACATTGTGAACCTTTGTGAAGGTGTATTTTTATAGTGAGTTACTCTGTGTACTTACTGCATAGTAGGTTTCATTGACTACACAGCCATGTCCTGTAAAGAAGGAAGAAATACGGTGTCATAGACGTGTAAGTTTTAAGAAACAGAAATATGTGAAAAAAACTACAGCTTTGTTGGCCCAATATGATAACACAGCTAATTTGCATATTTTTCTTTTAAGGTTTTTGTATTCATAAACTTAGAAAAATATAGCTGTGAATAACACATGAAGATGGTGCATAGTACTTACTGCATTCAAAGGTAGGACAGCATTTTCCAGGCTGCATTACTGTGACTATTTCCTGTCCCTCTAAGCACTGGGGTGTGACCTCAGGGCAGAGGCTAGTGTTGCAATCTGTTTAATGTAAGAAAACATAGAAAATAATGAACTGAGAATTTTTAAATGAAAGTAATTTTGTTTTGCATGAACTTCACAAGTTTTCCCATGGGGCAAATATGGTGTTGTTTACACAAGCTAGTTTAATGACTAATTCAGTATATTTGCCTAGCTATTTTTAAAGTGAATGGGCTTTTCTATAACCTTTGTAAAACAAAGCATTGTCTGAGAAGAATAGTGTGGTGGTTGCCGGAAAGAGATACTTCCAAAGAGAAATTTGTACCAATTGGGAAATCTGATGACTCTCAGAGGTTCAGGAAATTTCTCGAGCAATTTTTAAATGTTCAAGACTTTTTCTTTTATAAGATTTTTTTTTTTATATTGGTCTTTGAAACAGAAAATGTTTTTGAATATTATTTCAGGTCATGGCAGCATTAGTGTTTTCAGTGTTAAATTATAGGAGATTTTCAGTTACTTTTCTGCATCTAACTATGTAAAATCTTTTCATATTTGAATTTGTTCTCTGCAAGCATCTAGTAAATGCTCTGCAAGAAGGTCCTAAGAAGGGGATGAGGGAGAAAAGCATTATGAAATCAAGGCAAAGTATTAAAAAATGAGAAATTACTGCTGTAGTTCCTCAGAATGAATACAGTATATTCCTCATGAAAAAGAACTAAGACAGTACTTACAGCACTCGGTCCTGGTACAGCAAGGATCTTCTGGTATTGGTACCTGAACAGGCATGTAACCTGGTTTGTCACAAAATACTTGCTGTGTCAGAGAACAGTTGTGTTTTGTGCAGTGCACTTGAAGAGTATTTTTGTCACAGACACATTCCTGGCAATCTTTTGTCCATTTTTCTCCTGGCTACATAAAAAAGAAAAAAAAGGAGGAAAAAAATTATATATAAATGCAAACGAAAATAATTCTATTTGTTTCTAGTTGACTTATTCATGGATACAGTGATACCTGACTACATCAGCCTTTTCATATTTCTAGTATTTTTAGATTTTATAAGAAACCCTCATACTGAAGCTAATTAGGGGAAGATAATGGAAACCACTGAAGGTTCTGAGCATGTTCACACAGCTATCACTTCCTATTTATTACTAGTGTTAGTGTAAGTGATATAAGAGATCTAAAGGAGAAGTGATTGAGCTTTGCATTCATTTTTTAATAAGTAATTATCATATGACATACTTATTTGCACATTAGGTTACAGAGAGAAATTTCTATAATTTGTCTGCAGCTGAGGAACTAAGAATGTGGACTATCAATATTATCAGCAACAGGTAATCTGTCCCTTCATCTCTAGTAACTTCAGTGCCAAATTTGTGGAAATAAAAGCAGCATATATGCCAAAGTTCCACTGCTACCATCTATCTCTTTTTTTCTCTTTCTCTTTTTTTTTTCCAGTATGTGAGGTGATGGTTATTGAAAGAATATCCCATCACTTACTGTTAAATTTTTTAGGGAGTAATGTGGTTTCTGCTCTGGCACTTGTAATTATTTTTAAGACTAAAAGGGAACAAACATTTGAAAAAAGCTAAAGTCTCCCCCAACCTAAGCAAAACTTTGGTTTTGGGAAACACTAAATATCCTCTTGCTTCACTTGTCTGTGCTTGATAAACCACACTGATCGTGATACTTACCCATCTGGATACTCCATTTGATTCCCTGCAAGCTGGAAAGAAGAAGAAGAAAAAAAAAAAAAGAATGGAGATTTACACCACAGAAAACTGACATAAAGGAGTAAATTTGTGCAGTTCAAATACAAATACTGTGAAGATAAAACTAACAAGAAAATGAATATGCAGACTAGGTCTTGAAATGTAGAATTATACCATCTTGGTAGGTCTCATGTAAGGAAGGAAGATGGGAAAAAAAGTAATATTGATTATTATTTGACTTTTAGATGGGGAGTCAAAAGGAACTTAAAGAGGTTGATTTGTCCATGATCTGACCATGTAGAAGCTGGCAGTAGAACCCAAGCCTCCTGACTATCAATCCCGATTTATTCCCCAAACTAGCTACGGATTACTTACAGCATTCAGAGACACAAATGTTGCTGTCTTTACTCAGGAGTGTCTTTCCTTCAGGACAGAAACATCCTTCAGTTACTCCATAGCCAGGAAGCTCAACAAAGCTAGAGTGGGAGGAATGTATGTGAGTGCAATGTTTTTGCAATGAAGCAGGAAACAGAGCAGCATATGTAGAAGGCCGCTGTGTCAAATACAAGGGAGACAAAAGAATTTCTGAAGTGCAACAGGAAGACTATATTCATAGAGCTGATTGATATTTATAAATCTTGAATAAATTATCCAAATTCACAAGACATTTCATTATGAAGTAACTCCATTTTCTAAGGAAAGTAGATAGATAAAAATAGAAAAAAAGAAAGATATAAGCAGTTGTTTTGGGGTGGTTTATTTTCTTTCCATACCTTGGGTCACAGGTAGCAGGATTAATGGGCCCACATGGCTTGTATACTGTGCTTCCTGTACAGTTGTATGCTGTATGGAAAAAGAAGAAAAAAGATCAAGAATTGACAGTAGATGCATTTTTTGCAGCAAAAGTGACTACAGCTTTGCCTTCTTCATCTGCAGCTTCTGCGAGTAAGGACATCACTGCATATTTGTAGACAGTAGTCAAGTGTTAGATGTAAGATGTGTTTACTGAATAAAACATTAATTGCTACCATTTCTAACACACATTTTTGAGTTCTGGAATACTTACGGCATGTATTGTTAGTCTTTCCTCTCCAGTCAACGCAGACACCTCTAGCAGCACACTCTGTAGCGTACATCTCCAAACTGGAACACTGCATGTATTCATCAGCTATGCGACATCCATCAAAAACACAGCCTTTGAAAAATGGTTCTGGTGGTATCACATCACGGCATTCTGCAAAAATCCTGCAGACAGAAACCAACTCCTTTTATGTTAACCAGTCATGTAAAATCTGTTCCTGTCAGATAGCTCTTCCTGGTTAATGACATGTGACTCTCTGCTTCAGGAAGAAATGTATTATGAGAAACAAAACCATAAGAATGGCCAATAATCTGGGAGATAGATTCAGGAAAGGAAAGGTTAGGAAATTTGAAGCTCCTTTTTTTTTTTCCTAAAGAGGCTAATGTTCATAGTGTTTCTGTATGTGTACACAACTTTTCCTCAGTCTGACACTAGAAATTTCATGAAAAAGGCAACTGTGTCAGACTGAGAAAATGGGGATGATAAAAGTAGCCAAGAGATAGAAAAATTGTACATACAATAGCTCATAACTTATTAGACACTACAGCAAGCATGTGTAAGAGGGCCTTTATAAGTGACCCAGCTGGAAAAAAGCTTTTGCCAGAGCTCACACAAGTATAGGAAACACTGCAGGAGACAAGCCTTTGTGCTTTTGGAGCTCCATGTTTTACACAAAATGTACAAAGAATGAAGGACGCTTTTTGGCTGAGATGTTTCTGTCTGCTCAGTTAACTGGGTTGGCAACCAGGTTCTTTACGGTTTTCGCTGAAGGCCCATTTCAAATTTAGAGTTCAATCTTTACTCAATAGTCTAACTAAGAGTGAGTGAGCATACCCTGGAAGTTAGGGAGGGAGAAAGATAACAAAACTCTGCGTGGTTGCAACCCAGGGAGTATGGGTTTTAGTGCTTGCTGCACCCCTGATTTTCTGACTTCACCTCTCCTTACTCAGTTATCTTTGGCACCCAAGTCACTGAAGAAGAGCAGTTTATTTTGCTAAGGCCTTTTACTATATATATCCTGCCACTAAGCTGACCTTTTCAGCCATTATCACATGCTAGGGCTATAGTTCTTACTCTTCTTGTAAGATACTGAGACAGTTTTGTCTAGAAAGTGTGGATTCATTCAGGTTTTTTTCTTACTTGCTCCAGATAAGATTGCAGAGAGGAGGCGTTTCGCAGTGAGGCTTTGGTGGAGGTGTGGTTACAACTGGTGGTATTGGTACTCCATGGCATGACTTGTTGTTATCAACGATCCAGTGATGAGCCATTTGGGGACAGGAAGAAATGATCTTACCACTTGGTAAGCGGCATTCATCTAATACATTATTTGTACACGTTCCTGGAAGAGACAAGCTATGTAAGTCCCATTAGACACATCAGCGATGCACAATACATTATTGAGCTGATATCACGTTTGGACATGAGGTGCTTATGAAGTATACAAGGTGCCTTGCTTCACAGCGAGTGCTTTCTTTACAGTTATATTAACTTTAATTTAGGTTAGGGAAAAAGCAAACAAACCTAAAACCCCAGACCCAAAGAAAAAAAAACACGTTGCTGAAATATTGAGCTTTTGATCCTACAGAAGTTGAAGACCAGAATTGTTTTCACTTCCATTTTACTGCAGTTCAAAAATTTCTGTCAATCATGAGACTGCATAGTCAGAGTGGGTGAGAATAACCACAGTAGGGTGGGGAAAGAGTCCCACTTCCAATTAGTGCATCTGTCTTACCACACTGTCCTTCAGTGTTGTTGCCAAATTTGCTGTATGGGAGTTTCACGGAGAAAATCAGCCCGCTAAAAGTGATGGTTGCACCAATCTCTGGTATTTCAACAATCATGTTGATGCCAAGTGTGGAGAAGGAAATGCCATCTTTTTTGAAGCCTGGTTTGACAATCTTTTGGTTGAAGTACATCTGAATGCAGGGTTAAAAAAAAACACAACTTCAGAATAAGCACTGCTTCTGCCTGATTGTTTTAAATTATGTATTTTCTAATCTTCATAATCATGCATAACTCCATATTGTTGTGCACCACATCCAATGCCCATTGGCATCGCAATAACAGCATATATGCATTAATATCTCAGCTTATATTGCAATATTGCTAGTGTGATAATAATCTAAGTGGCCTCTATGTACCGTGTTTGTGCAGATTGTGTGCTAATGCACAGCATTCTAAATCCAAGTATTTTCTTTGTATCCCTCATCATTTTGTTTATTGTAAACATTTTTCATATGAAAATGAGTGGTGGTTTTCTTTAACTACAGAAATATTCCTGCCATTATTATGTAATAACTTTACAAAAGTTATTTTTGTATATATTTACAAAATCACACTGTCCCTATACTACATGTTGCTTGGCATTGGAAGAGTTGTCTGAATTCAGAATGAAGTCAAATGTCTCTGGTGCCAGTTTTATGTATCGGTCATATTTATTCATTAATCTCAGCTGTTCCATTTGCAGCCTGTATCTTATATGAGCTATGAAGGTGGACATACTTGCTTAATAACTTTTGGTCAGGAATTATTCTGCAACTTTCTTCATATTGAATTGGGATAAAGTAAGAGTTAAAGCTGTCAGTTACTGTTTTCTTTCACAGGGAAGCATGGGACTAATTGCTTCAGCACGCCTTTCTGACTGTAGGTAAGGAAAACTTGGCATGGCTCTGCAGGAGTAGAGTGCATATTGAGCAAACCTTTCCTCCCACCTGTTTGTGTTCTCTAATCAATTAGTAAATTTCCCAGTGTAACAGTGGGACTGACTTTTTGTTTTCATTGGCTTACCAGCACTAGTTTAAGATCATGAAGGTGAAGTGACACCCCCAGTTACCCCTTTTCTTCAGCTATACCTCTCTTCCCAGCAGGGAACTGGAGGAGGAATCATGTCATGGCTCTGGTGCCTGAAGTTCCCTATGCAGAGGAAGCAGTCCCTAGTCATCCAGTTGATGAGTCATACATACCCATCTTCAACATGAGAGAAGAATCACACTTGCGATTTGCATTCATGTTTCTTTATAATGTGTTTGTTTACAGAAGTGAATGGCACAATGTACTAGTTTTCATGAAACATGAATTAATCACCAGTGTAAGCATTTTTTGTCTTCATCAGCTGTATTAGTCTGTCTCCTAGTGTTATATATACACATACATGCACATGATATATTCATATCTGCATAGTGCTAAGCTGTTTCTGACATTTTGTTCTTAGATACTGGTGTAATTTTTTATTTTTTTTTCCCTAATGATACCCTCTGCCCTCATTACCTCCATGATGCAATATTCTAACAGACTGTATTTCAAATGAGACTCAGTAAGGCCTATGGATCTTATTTCTTTTTTGCAAAAATAGAGAAATAAAAAATGTGTACTTTACCACATTGGTCATCACACCATTCATGAGTTTACGGGTCAGCACTATTTCTGCAGATTTGTAGAAAATAATAATGGATTTAGGGCAGGAAAGTCCATCTTTTGAATCACAGTAGTAATTGTCAATGTAAACACGGAAGTTGTCATATTTAGGTATGATCTGTTTCACCAGGACATAAGTGCAGTTTTCGAGGAAAGTATAGTAGGTTCCATCAAAAGTAATATAATGAGGATCACCCCATCCACTGCACACACCTGGTAGAAAGAAAATGTTTAGAAGATTAACATGAAAATTAATGTAGAAGAAAGAATTTAGTAACTGAAGTGAATATATTACAATTTATAAGGCAACCCTAAGAAAACAAAATGCCTATATAATCCATGCAAAATTTTGCTCTTTTCAAAAAAGATTATTCCTTCATCTACTGGTGCTTACATTGACACTCGTATCGGTAACAGCAGCCATCTTCATCAGGTACTAGTATTGCTGGATATTTGTTCGCACAGGTAATTTCCTTTACAGGTGGGCAGTTTGTTGGAATTACTTCTACCTTGTTGTCTCCCTTACAGATGATTTCTGTACAGTTGGATAATTTATATCTTTGTCCAAGCTGCAAAATGAACAAAAATTGCTGTCACAGCAGTTTGCAAACGGATGTGAACTTTACTCATATTTTTAGTTTAATGGTATATTGTTTCCAGTAATGGTGGTGTTGGAAAGGAAATTAATATGTGTTACTTCTCTTCAATTTGTGGTAGTAATGATTTGTAATGTTGACCAGAGGCAATCATAATTCTGATCATGATATGGTGGATCAGAAACTGTTTTCCAAAATGAAGCAAAGACTAAAATGAAAATGTTCACTGATAGTACCAGGTTGTCAATATTTTACACAATTAAGGTTTTTTTTATGCTAAAAGAAGATGGGAACCTTGATGCCAGATATTTCTTCTGCATGAGGAGCTATTCTGAGGTTTGCGGGATAGGTCACAGATTAAGGGAACTGATGTCCTTATACTAACTATGTATACTTGCACTTCACAATCAGCATAGACCATCACTATCAGAAAAGAAGAATGCATACAGAAGTACAGGTAAGAAGGCAGGAGAACAGAAACAAATACAAGCCTCCACAGTAGCTTAATTTTTTTCTTTTTAGTGAAGAAACAAAATGCACAAGAAATAATCCTCTATTATTTCAGTGAGAATGTTGGTTATTTATGCGATAGAGTGCATCAGAAAGTGTTTTATTAGAACAGAAGTCATTAAAAAAGATTATTGTAGCTTGATTTCTCAGTATGAAAAAAAAATTATAAAGGCACATAGGGATTTTATGTCATATATATTGCCCATCACTAGCAACACTTATTCTGGCAATCTGCACATACAAGGTTTAAAGACTGGAGAACGTTCCTTTCTGGTATCACACTAACGTTGATATTATTTCAACAATCGTAAATAGATGCAGAAACTACATACCTGTAGGGGCGGGTAAGTAGGAGAAACACAAATGGGAGAAAAACCAGAAGTAGTACGCAGAGGAACTGATGTTGTTACGGTAGACAATGCAGGGGAAGTTGTAGTCGGGGGAGTAGTAGGGGGGCACGGTGCAGTGTGTCTTTCAACTGTACATGTTGGACTACAGATGGCATAAAATCTACATCCAGCACTATCAGTTCTATTGTAAATCACATCACCTGAAGAAAAAACAGGAAATACAATACATACAAAGAAAAAAAAGATTTAAAAGAAGATCAAAAACTTAAACAGGGCAAAAAAATATTTCCAAGTAAAACTTCTGAATATATCAAACAAAAAACGTAGGAAAAACCTAATGACAAATGAATATAACAAACTAAATAGCAGATATATAGACCGAAAAAAAAGGTGAACTAACCAGGTGAAAAAATAGCATCGCCAATTTTACAGAAACAGGGTGTTGATACAGGGGTAGAAGAAGTGCTGGTGCAGCACGGTTCATATGTGGTAGTAATGGTGGTAAGGCTGGTGGTGGGCAAGGTGGTGCTGCTTGGGCACTTGTCGTTAGGGCTGCAGCAGAGGACGCGGATCTTGTAGTTGAGGCACATCTTAAATTTGCCAGCCTGGTCTTCGTTCTTGCACACCAGTCCAAAGTGGACGTCGCACTGCACGACCTGTCCGATTGACTGGATGGGGACGTCGGGGTAGTCCTCGGCCCGGCACTCGATTTCCTTTGGGCGCTGACAGACTTCCTTCCCGGCGGCCCGGATGTGCTGGTAGGTTTCAAAGTCTCCCTGGCTGGGCCCCGAGGAGGGGAAGTCGACGTCGAACCATTCGCTCCAGAAGCACAGCTCGGGTTCGCAGGTGGTGGCGGACTGGGTGGTGGTGGTGGTGGTGGAGGTCACGCCGGTGGAGGATACGGTAGGTGTCGGCGTTGGGGTGGTGGTGCTGGTGGAAGTTTGCAGTGTGGTTTCCGAGGAGGTGGGCAGCGTGGTGGAGGAGTAGGGCGTGGAGGTGGAGGTCGTGACTGTGGTGGAGGTCGGGGCGGTGCTGGTTGATCTGCGGGGGGTGGTGGTGGTGGGGCTGCTGGTGGGCAAGGTGGTGCTGCTTGGGCACTTGTCGTTAGGGCTGCAGCAGAGGACGCGGATCTTGTAGTTGAGGCACATCTTAAATTTGCCAGCCTGGTCTTCGTTCTTGCACACCAGTCCAAAGTGGACGTCGCACTGCACGACCTGTCCGATTGACTGGATGGGGACGTCGGGGTAGTCCTCGGCCCGGCACTCGATTTCCTTTGGGCGCTGACAGACTTCCTTCCCGGCGGCCCGGATGTGCTGGTAGGTTTCAAAGTCTCCCTGGCTGGGCCCCGAGGAGGGGAAGTCGACGTCGAACCATTCGCTCCAGAAGCACAGCTCGGGTTCGCAGGTGGTGGCGGACTGGGTGGTGGTGGTGGAGGTCACGCCGGTGGAGGATACGGTAGGTGTCGGCGTTGGGGTGGTGGTGCTGGTGGAAGTTTGCAGCGTGGTTTCCGAGGAGGTGGGCAGCGTGGTGGAGGAGTAGGGCGTGGAGGTGGAGGTCGTGACTGTGGTGGAGGTCGGGGCGGTGCTGGTTGATCTGCGGGGGGTGGTGGTGGTGGGGCTGCTGGTGGGCAAGGTGGTGCTGCTTGGGCACTTGTCGTTAGGGCTGCAGCAGAGGACGCGGATCTTGTAGTTGAGGCACATCTTAAATTTGCCAGCCTGGTCTTCGTTCTTGCACACCAGTCCAAAGTGGACGTCGCACTGCACGACCTGTCCGATTGACTGGATGGGGACGTCGGGGTAGTCCTCGGCCCGGCACTCGATTTCCTTTGGGCGCTGACAGACTTCCTTCCCGGCGGCCCGGATGTGCTGGTAGGTTTCAAAGTCTCCCTGGCTGGGCCCCGAGGAGGGGAAGTCGACGTCGAACCATTCGCTCCAGAAGCACAGCTCGGGTTCGCAGGTGGTGGCGGACTGGGTGGTGGTGGTGGAGGTCACGCCGGTGGAGGATACGGTAGGTGTCGGCGTTGGGGTGGTGGTGCTGGTGGAAGTTTGCAGCGTGGTTTCCGAGGAGGTGGGCAGCGTGGTGGAGGAGTAGGGCGTGGAGGTGGAGGTCGTGACTGTGGTGGAGGTCGGGGCGGTGCTGGTTGATCTGCGGGGGGTGGTGGTGGTGGGGCTGGTGGTGGGCAAGGTGGTGCTGCTTGGGCACTTGTCGTTAGGGCTGCAGCAGAGGACGCGGATCTTGTAGTTGAGGCACATCTTAAATTTGCCAGCCTGGTCTTCGTTCTTGCACACCAGTCCAAAGTGGACGTCGCACTGCACGACCTGTCCGATTGACTGGATGGAGACGTCGGGGTAGTCCTCGGCCCGGCACTCGATTTCCTTTGGGCGCTGACAGACTTCCTTCCCGGCGGCCCGGATGTGCTGGTAGGTTTCAAAGTCTCCCTGGCTGGGCCCCGAGGAGGGGAAGTCGACGTCGAACCATTCGCTCCAGAAGCACAGCTCGGGTTCGCAGGTGGTGGCGGACTGGGTGGTGGTGGTGGAGGTCACGCCGGTGGAGGATACGGTAGGTGTCGGCGTTGGGGTGGTGGTGCTGGTGGAAGTTTGCAGCGTGGTTTCCGAGGAGGTGGGCAGCGTGGTGGAGGAGTAGGGCGTGGAGGTGGAGGTCGTGACTGTGGTGGAGGTCGGGGCGGTGCTGGTTGATCTGCGGGGGGTGGTGGTGGTGGGGCTGCTGGTGGGCAAGGTGGTGCTGCTTGGGCACTTGTCGTTAGGGCTGCAGCAGAGGACGCGGATCTTGTAGTTGAGGCACATCTTAAATTTGCCAGCCTGGTCTTCGTTCTTGCACACCAGTCCAAAGTGGACGTCGCACTGCACGACCTGTCCGATTGACTGGATGGAGACGTCGGGGTAGTCCTCGGCCCGGCACTCGATTTCCTTTGGGCGCTGACAGACTTCCTTCCCGGCGGCCCGGATGTGCTGGTAGGTTTCAAAGTCTCCCTGGCTGGGCCCCGAGGAGGGGAAGTCGACGTCGAACCATTCGCTCCAGAAGCACAGCTCGGGTTCGCAGGTGGTGGCGGACTGGGTGGTGGTGGTGGAGGTCACGCCGGTGGAGGATACGGTAGGTGTCGGCGTTGGGGTGGTGGTGCTGGTGGAAGTTTGCAGCGTGGTTTCCGAGGAGGTGGGCAGCGTGGTGGAGGAGTAGGGCGTGGAGGTGGAGGTCATGACTGTGGTGGAGGTCGGGGCGGTGCTGGTTGATCTGCGGGGGGTGGTGGTGGTGGGGCTGCTGGTGGGCAAGGTGGTGCTGCTTGGGCACTTGTCGTTAGGGCTGCAGCAGAGGACGCGGATCTTGTAGTTGAGGCACATCTTAAATTTGCCAGCCTGGTCTTCGTTCTTGCACACCAGTCCAAAGTGGACGTCGCACTGCACGACCTGTCCGATTGACTGGATGGAGACGTCGGGGTAGTCCTCGGCCCGGCACTCGATTTCCTTTGGGCGCTGACAGACTTCCTTCCCGGCGGCCCGGATGTGCTGGTAGGTTTCAAAGTCTCCCTGGCTGGGCCCCGAGGAGGGGAAGTCGACGTCGAACCATTCGCTCCAGAAGCACAGCTCGGGTTCGCAGGTGGTGGCGGACTGGGTGGTGGTGGTGGAGGTCACGCCGGTGGAGGATACGGTAGGTGTCGGCGTTGGGGTGGTGGTGCTGGTGGAAGTTTGCAGCGTGGTTTCCGAGGAGGTGGGCAGCGTGGTGGAGGAGTAGGGCGTGGAGGTGGAGGTCGTGACTGTGGTGGAGGTCGGGGCGGTGCTGGTTGATCTGCGGGGGGTGGTGGTGGTGGGGCTGCTGGTGGGCAAGGTGGTGCTGCTTGGGCACTTGTCGTTAGGGCTGCAGCAGAGGACGCGGATCTTGTAGTTGAGGCACATCTTAAATTTGCCAGCCTGGTCTTCGTTCTTGCACACCAGTCCAAAGTGGACGTCGCACTGCACGACCTGTCCGATTGACTGGATGGGGACGTCGGGGTAGTCCTCGGCCCGGCACTCGATTTCCTTTGGGCGCTGACAGACTTCCTTCCCGGCGGCCCGGATGTGCTGGTAGGTTTCAAAGTCTCCCTGGCTGGGCCCCGAGGAGGGGAAGTCGACGTCGAACCATTCGCTCCAGAAGCACAGCTCGGGTTCGCAGGTGGTGGCGGACTGGGTGGTGGTGGTGGTGGTGGTGGAGGTCACGCCGGTGGAGGATACAGTAGGTGTCGGCGTTGGGGTGGTGGTGCTGGTGGAAGTTTGCAGTGTGGTTTCCGAGGAGGTGGGCAGCGTGGTGGAGGAGTAGGGCGTGGAGGTGGAGGTCGTGACTGTGGTGGAGGTCGGGGCGGTGCTGGTTGATCTGCGGGGGGTGGTGGTGGTGGGGCTGGTGGTGGGCAAGGTGGTGCTGCTTGGGCACTTGTCGTTAGGGCTGCAGCAGAGGACGCGGATCTTGTAGTTGAGGCACATCTTAAATTTGCCAGCCTGGTCTTCGTTCTTGCACACCAGTCCAAAGTGGACGTCGCACTGCACGACCTGTCCGATTGACTGGATGGGGACGTCGGGGTAGTCCTCGGCCCGGCACTCGATTTCCTTTGGGCGCTGACAGACTTCCTTCCCGGCGGCCCGGATGTGCTGGTAGGTTTCAAAGTCTCCCTGGCTGGGCCCCGAGGAGGGGAAGTCGACGTCGAACCATTCGCTCCAGAAGCACAGCTCGGGTTCGCAGGTGGTGGCGGACTGGGTGGTGGTGGTGGAGGTCACGCCGGTGGAGGATACGGTAGGTGTCGGCGTTGGGGTGGTGGTGCTGGTGGAAGTTTGCAGCGTGGTTTCCGAGGAGGTGGGCAGCGTGGTGGAGGAGTAGGGCGTGGAGGTGGAGGTCGTGACTGTGGTGGAGGTCGGGGCGGTGCTGGTTGATCTGCGGGGGGTGGTGGTGGTGGGGCTGCTGGTGGGCAAGGTGGTGCTGCTTGGGCACTTGTCGTTAGGGCTGCAGCAGAGGACGCGGATCTTGTAGTTGAGGCACATCTTAAATTTGCCAGCCTGGTCTTCGTTCTTGCACACCAGTCCAAAGTGGACGTCGCACTGCACGACCTGTCCGATTGACTGGATGGGGACGTCGGGGTAGTCCTCGGCCCGGCACTCGATTTCCTTTGGGCGCTGACAGACTTCCTTCCCGGCGGCCCGGATGTGCTGGTAGGTTTCAAAGTCTCCCTGGCTGGGCCCCGAGGAGGGGAAGTCGACGTCGAACCATTCGCTCCAGAAGCACAGCTCGGGTTCGCAGGTGGTGGCGGACTGGGTGGTGGTGGTGGAGGTCACGCCGGTGGAGGATACGGTAGGTGTCGGCGTTGGGGTGGTGGTGCTGGTGGAAGTTTGCAGCGTGGTTTCCGAGGAGGTGGGCAGCGTGGTGGAGGAGTAGGGCGTGGAGGTGGAGGTCGTGACTGTGGTGGAGGTCGGGGCGGTGCTGGTTGATCTGCGGGGGGTGGTGGTGGTGGGGCTGCTGGTGGGCAAGGTGGTGCTGCTTGGGCACTTGTCGTTAGGGCTGCAGCAGAGGACGCGGATCTTGTAGTTGAGGCACATCTTAAATTTGCCAGCCTGGTCTTCGTTCTTGCACACCAGTCCAAAGTGGACGTCGCACTGCACGACCTGTCCGATTGACTGGATGGGGACGTCGGGGTAGTCCTCGGCCCGGCACTCGATTTCCTTTGGGCGCTGACAGACTTCCTTCCCGGCGGCCCGGATGTGCTGGTAGGTTTCAAAGTCTCCCTGGCTGGGCCCCGAGGAGGGGAAGTCGACGTCGAACCATTCGCTCCAGAAGCACAGCTCGGGTTCGCAGGTGGTGGCGGACTGGGTGGTGGTGGTGGTGGTGGTGGAGGTCACGCCGGTGGAGGATACGGTAGGTGTCGGCGTTGGGGTGGTGGTGCTGGTGGAAGTTTGCAGCGTGGTTTCCGAGGAGGTGGGCAGCGTGGTGGAGGAGTAGGGCGTGGAGGTGGAGGTCGTGACTGTGGTGGAGGTCGGGGCGGTGCTGGTTGATCTGCGGGGGGTGGTGGTGGTGGGGCTGCTGGTGGGCAAGGTGGTGCTGCTTGGGCACTTGTCGTTAGGGCTGCAGCAGAGGACGCGGATCTTGTAGTTGAGGCACATCTTAAATTTGCCAGCCTGGTCTTCGTTCTTGCACACCAGTCCAAAGTGGACGTCGCACTGCACGACCTGTCCGATTGACTGGATGGAGACGTCGGGGTAGTCCTCGGCCCGGCACTCGATTTCCTTTGGGCGCTGACAGACTTCCTTCCCGGCGGCCCGGATGTGCTGGTAGGTTTCAAAGTCTCCCTGGCTGGGCCCCGAGGAGGGGAAGTCGACGTCGAACCATTCGCTCCAGAAGCACAGCTCGGGTTCGCAGGTGGTGGCGGACTGGGTGGTGGTGGTGGTGGTGGAGGTCACGCCGGTGGAGGATACGGTAGGTGTCGGCGTTGGGGTGGTGGTGCTGGTGGAAGTTTGCAGTGTGGTTTCCGAGGAGGTGGGCAGCGTGGTGGAGGAGTAGGGCGTGGAGGTGGAGGTCGTGACTGTGGTGGAGGTCGGGGCGGTGCTGGTTGATCTGCGGGGGGTGGTGGTGGTGGGGCTGCTGGTGGGCAAGGTGGTGCTGCTTGGGCACTTGTCGTTAGGGCTGCAGCAGAGGACGCGGATCTTGTAGTTGAGGCACATCTTAAATTTGCCAGCCTGGTCTTCGTTCTTGCACACCAGTCCAAAGTGGACGTCGCACTGCACGACCTGTCCGATTGACTGGATGGGGACGTCGGGGTAGTCCTCGGCCCGGCACTCGATTTCCTTTGGGCGCTGACAGACTTCCTTCCCGGCGGCCCGGATGTGCTGGTAGGTTTCAAAGTCTCCCTGGCTGGGCCCCGAGGAGGGGAAGTCGACGTCGAACCATTCGCTCCAGAAGCACAGCTCGGGTTCGCAGGTGGTGGCGGACTGGGTGGTGGTGGTGGAGGTCACGCCGGTGGAGGATACGGTAGGTGTCGGCGTTGGGGTGGTGGTGCTGGTGGAAGTTTGCAGTGTGGTTTCCGAGGAGGTGGGCAGCGTGGTGGAGGAGTAGGGCGTGGAGGTGGAGGTCGTGACTGTGGTGGAGGTCGGGGCGGTGCTGGTTGATCTGCGGGGGGTGGTGGTGGTGGGGCTGGTGGTGGGCAAGGTGGTGCTGCTTGGGCACTTGTCGTTAGGGCTGCAGCAGAGGACGCGGATCTTGTAGTTGAGGCACATCTTAAATTTGCCAGCCTGGTCTTCGTTCTTGCACACCAGTCCAAAGTGGACGTCGCACTGCACGACCTGTCCGATTGACTGGATGGAGACGTCGGGGTAGTCCTCGGCCCGGCACTCGATTTCCTTTGGGCGCTGACAGACTTCCTTCCCAGCGGCCCGGATGTGCTGGTAGGTTTCAAAGTCTCCCTGGCTGGGCCCCGAGGAGGGGAAGTCGACGTCGAACCATTCGCTCCAGAAGCACAGCTCGGGTTCGCAGGTGGTGGCGGACTGGGTGGTGGTGGTGGTGGTGGTGGAGGTCACGCCGGTGGAGGATACGGTAGGTGTTGGCGTTGGGGTGGTGGTGCTGGTGGAAGTTTGCAGCGTGGTTTCCGAGGAGGTGGGCAGCGTGGTGGAGGAGTAGGGCGTGGAGGTGGAGGTCGTGACTGTGGTGGAGGTCGGGGCGGTGCTGGTTGATCTGCGGGGGGTGGTGGTGGTGGGGCTGCTGGTGGGCAAGGTGGTGCTGCTTGGGCACTTGTCGTTAGGGCTGCAGCAGAGGACGCGGATCTTGTAGTTGAGGCACATCTTAAATTTGCCAGCCTGGTCTTCGTTCTTGCACACCAGTCCAAAGTGGACGTCGCACTGCACGACCTGTCCGATTGACTGGATGGAGACGTCGGGGTAGTCCTCGGCCCGGCACTCGATTTCCTTTGGGCGCTGACAGACTTCCTTCCCGGCGGCCCGGATGTGCTGGTAGGTTTCAAAGTCTCCCTGGCTGGGCCCCGAGGAGGGGAAGTCGACGTCGAACCATTCGCTCCAGAAGCACAGCTCGGGTTCGCAGGTGGTGGCGGACTGGGTGGTGGTGGTGGAGGTCACGCCGGTGGAGGATACGGTAGGTGTCGGCGTTGGGGTGGTGGTGCTGGTGGAAGTTTGCAGCGTGGTTTCCGAGGAGGTGGGCAGCGTGGTGGAGGAGTAGGGCGTGGAGGTGGAGGTCGTGACTGTGGTGGAGGTCGGGGCGGTGCTGGTTGATCTGCGGGGGGTGGTGGTGGTGGGGCTGCTGGTGGGCAAGGTGGTGCTGCTTGGGCACTTGTCGTTAGGGCTGCAGCAGAGGACGCGGATCTTGTAGTTGAGGCACATCTTAAATTTGCCAGCCTGGTCTTCGTTCTTGCACACCAGTCCAAAGTGGACGTCGCACTGCACGACCTGTCCGATTGACTGGATGGGGACGTCGGGGTAGTCCTCGGCCCGGCACTCGATTTCCTTTGGGCGCTGACAGACTTCCTTCCCGGCGGCCCGGATGTGCTGGTAGGTTTCAAAGTCTCCCTGGCTGGGCCCCGAGGAGGGGAAGTCGACGTCGAACCATTCGCTCCAGAAGCACAGCTCGGGTTCGCAGGTGGTGGCGGACTGGGTGGTGGTGGTGGTGGTGGTGGAGGTCACGCCGGTGGAGGATACGGTAGGTGTCGGCGTTGGGGTGGTGGTGCTGGTGGAAGTTTGCAGTGTGGTTTCCGAGGAGGTGGGCAGCGTGGTGGAGGAGTAGGGCGTGGAGGTGGAGGTCGTGACTGTGGTGGAGGTCGGGGCGGTGCTGGTTGATCTGTGGGGGGTGGTGGTGGTGGGGCTGCTGGTGGGCAAGGTGGTGCTGCTTGGGCACTTGTCGTTAGGGCTGCAGCAGAGGACGCGGATCTTGTAGTTGAGGCACATCTTAAATTTGCCAGCCTGGTCTTCGTTCTTGCACACCAGTCCAAAGTGGACGTCGCACTGCACGACCTGTCCGATTGACTGGATGGGGACGTCGGGGTAGTCCTCGGCCCGGCACTCGATTTCCTTTGGGCGCTGACAGACTTCCTTCCCGGCGGCCCGGATGTGCTGGTAGGTTTCAAAGTCTCCCTGGCTGGGCCCCGAGGAGGGGAAGTCGACGTCGAACCATTCGCTCCAGAAGCACAGCTCGGGTTCGCAGGTGGTGGCGGACTGGGTGGTGGTGGTGGTGGTGGTGGAGGTCACGCCGGTGGAGGATACGGTAGGTGTCGGCGTTGGGGTGGTGGTGCTGGTGGAAGTTTGCAGTGTGGTTTCCGAGGAGGTGGGCAGCGTGGTGGAGGAGTAGGGCGTGGAGGTGGAGGTCGTGACTGTGGTGGAGGTCGGGGCGGTGCTGGTTGATCTGCGGGGGGTGGTGGTGGTGGGGCTGGTGGTGGGCAAGGTGGTGCTGCTTGGGCACTTGTCGTTAGGGCTGCAGCAGAGGACGCGGATCTTGTAGTTGAGGCACATCTTAAATTTGCCAGCCTGGTCTTCGTTCTTGCACACCAGTCCAAAGTGGACGTCGCACTGCACGACCTGTCCGATTGACTGGATGGAGACGTCGGGGTAGTCCTCGGCCCGGCACTCGATTTCCTTTGGGCGCTGACAGACTTCCTTCCCAGCGGCCCGGATGTGCTGGTAGGTTTCAAAGTCTCCCTGGCTGGGCCCCGAGGAGGGGAAGTCGACGTCGAACCATTCGCTCCAGAAGCACAGCTCGGGTTCGCAGGTGGTGGCGGACTGGGTGGTGGTGGTGGTGGTGGTGGAGGTCACGCCGGTGGAGGATACGGTAGGTGTTGGCGTTGGGGTGGTGGTGCTGGTGGAAGTTTGCAGCGTGGTTTCCGAGGAGGTGGGCAGCGTGGTGGAGGAGTAGGGCGTGGAGGTGGAGGTCGTGACTGTGGTGGAGGTCGGGGCAGTGCTGGTTGATCTGCGGGGGGTGGTGGTGGTGGGGCTGCTGGTGGGCAAGGTGGTGCTGCTTGGGCACTTGTCGTTAGGGCTGCAGCAGAGGACGCGGATCTTGTAGTTGAGGCACATCTTAAATTTGCCAGCCTGGTCTTCGTTCTTGCACACCAGTCCAAAGTGGACGTCGCACTGCACGACCTGTCCGATTGACTGGATGGAGACGTCGGGGTAGTCCTCGGCCCGGCACTCGATTTCCTTTGGGCGCTGACAGACTTCCTTCCCGGCGGCCCGGATGTGCTGGTAGGTTTCAAAGTCTCCCTGGCTGGGCCCCGAGGAGGGGAAGTCGACGTCGAACCATTCGCTCCAGAAGCACAGCTCGGGTTCGCAGGTGGTGGCGGACTGGGTGGTGGTGGTGGAGGTCACGCCGGTGGAGGATACGGTAGGTGTCGGCGTTGGGGTGGTGGTGCTGGTGGAAGTTTGCAGCGTGGTTTCCGAGGAGGTGGGCAGCGTGGTGGAGGAGTAGGGCGTGGAGGTGGAGGTCGTGACTGTGGTGGAGGTCGGGGCGGTGCTGGTTGATCTGCGGGGGGTGGTGGTGGTGGGGCTGCTGGTGGGCAAGGTGGTGCTGCTTGGGCACTTGTCGTTAGGGCTGCAGCAGAGGACGCGGATCTTGTAGTTGAGGCACATCTTAAATTTGCCAGCCTGGTCTTCGTTCTTGCACACCAGTCCAAAGTGGACGTCGCACTGCACGACCTGTCCGATTGACTGGATGGAGACGTCGGGGTAGTCCTCGGCCCGGCACTCGATTTCCTTTGGGCGCTGACAGACTTCCTTCCCGGCGGCCCGGATGTGCTGGTAGGTTTCAAAGTCTCCCTGGCTGGGCCCCGAGGAGGGGAAGTCGACGTCGAACCATTCGCTCCAGAAGCACAGCTCGGGTTCGCAGGTGGTGGCGGACTGGGTGGTGGTGGTGGAGGTCACGCCGGTGGAGGATACGGTAGGTGTCGGCGTTGGGGTGGTGGTGCTGGTGGAAGTTTGCAGCGTGGTTTCCGAGGAGGTGGGCAGCGTGGTGGAGGAGTAGGGCGTGGAGGTGGAGGTCGTGACTGTGGTGGAGGTCGGGGCGGTGCTGGTTGATCTGCGGGGGGTGGTGGTGGTGGGGCTGCTGGTGGGCAAGGTGGTGCTGCTTGGGCACTTGTCGTTAGGGCTGCAGCAGAGGACGCGGATCTTGTAGTTGAGGCACATCTTAAATTTGCCAGCCTGGTCTTCGTTCTTGCACACCAGTCCAAAGTGGACGTCGCACTGCACGACCTGTCCGATTGACTGGATGGAGACGTCGGGGTAGTCCTCGGCCCGGCACTCGATTTCCTTTGGGCGCTGACAGACTTCCTTCCCGGCGGCCCGGATGTGCTGGTAGGTTTCAAAGTCTCCCTGGCTGGGCCCCGAGGAGGGGAAGTCGACGTCGAACCATTCGCTCCAGAAGCACAGCTCGGGTTCGCAGGTGGTGGCGGACTGGGTGGTGGTGGTGGTGGTGGTGGAGGTCACGCCGGTGGAGGATACGGTAGGTGTCGGCGTTGGGGTGGTGGTGCTGGTGGAAGTTTGCAGTGTGGTTTCCGAGGAGGTGGGCAGCGTGGTGGAGGAGTAGGGCGTGGAGGTGGAGGTCGTGACTGTGGTGGAGGTCGGGGCGGTGCTGGTTGATCTGCGGGGGGTGGTGGTGGTGGGGCTGCTGGTGGGCAAGGTGGTGCTGCTTGGGCACTTGTCGTTAGGGCTGCAGCAGAGGACGCGGATCTTGTAGTTGAGGCACATCTTAAATTTGCCAGCCTGGTCTTCGTTCTTGCACACCAGTCCAAAGTGGACGTCGCACTGCACGACCTGTCCGATTGACTGGATGGAGACGTCGGGGTAGTCCTCGGCCCGGCACTCGATTTCCTTTGGGCGCTGACAGACTTCCTTCCCGGCGGCCCGGATGTGCTGGTAGGTTTCAAAGTCTCCCTGGCTGGGCCCCGAGGAGGGGAAGTCGACGTCGAACCATTCGCTCCAGAAGCACAGCTCGGGTTCGCAGGTGGTGGCGGACTGGGTGGTGGTGGTGGAGGTCACGCCGGTGGAGGATACGGTAGGTGTCGGCGTTGGGGTGGTGGTGCTGGTGGAAGTTTGCAGCGTGGTTTCCGAGGAGGTGGGCAGCGTGGTGGAGGAGTAGGGCGTGGAGGTGGAGGTCGTGACTGTGGTGGAGGTCGGGGCGGTGCTGGTTGATCTGCGGGGGGTGGTGGTGGTGGGGCTGCTGGTGGGCAAGGTGGTGCTGCTTGGGCACTTGTCGTTAGGGCTGCAGCAGAGGACGCGGATCTTGTAGTTGAGGCACATCTTAAATTTGCCAGCCTGGTCTTCGTTCTTGCACACCAGTCCAAAGTGGACGTCGCACTGCACGACCTGTCCGATTGACTGGATGGAGACGTCGGGGTAGTCCTCGGCCCGGCACTCGATTTCCTTTGGGCGCTGACAGACTTCCTTCCCGGCGGCCCGGATGTGCTGGTAGGTTTCAAAGTCTCCCTGGCTGGGCCCCGAGGAGGGGAAGTCGACGTCGAACCATTCGCTCCAGAAGCACAGCTCGGGTTCGCAGGTGGTGGCGGACTGGGTGGTGGTGGTGGAGGTCACGCCGGTGGAGGATACGGTAGGTGTCGGCGTTGGGGTGGTGGTGCTGGTGGAAGTTTGCAGCGTGGTTTCCGAGGAGGTGGGCAGCGTGGTGGAGGAGTAGGGCGTGGAGGTGGAGGTCGTGACTGTGGTGGAGGTCGGGGCGGTGCTGGTTGATCTGCGGGGGGTGGTGGTGGTGGGGCTGCTGGTGGGCAAGGTGGTGCTGCTTGGGCACTTGTCGTTAGGGCTGCAGCAGAGGACGCGGATCTTGTAGTTGAGGCACATCTTAAATTTGCCAGCCTGGTCTTCGTTCTTGCACACCAGTCCAAAGTGGACGTCGCACTGCACGACCTGTCCGATTGACTGGATGGAGACGTCGGGGTAGTCCTCGGCCCGGCACTCGATTTCCTTTGGGCGCTGACAGACTTCCTTCCCGGCGGCCCGGATGTGCTGGTAGGTTTCAAAGTCTCCCTGGCTGGGCCCCGAGGAGGGGAAGTCGACGTCGAACCATTCGCTCCAGAAGCACAGCTCGGGTTCGCAGGTGGTGGCGGACTGGGTGGTGGTGGTGGTGGTGGTGGAGGTCACGCCGGTGGAGGATACGGTAGGTGTCGGCGTTGGGGTGGTGGTGCTGGTGGAAGTTTGCAGTGTGGTTTCCGAGGAGGTGGGCAGCGTGGTGGAGGAGTAGGGCGTGGAGGTGGAGGTCGTGACTGTGGTGGAGGTCGGGGCGGTGCTGGTTGATCTGCGGGGGGTGGTGGTGGTGGGGCTGCTGGTGGGCAAGGTGGTGCTGCTTGGGCACTTGTCGTTAGGGCTGCAGCAGAGGACGCGGATCTTGTAGTTGAGGCACATCTTAAATTTGCCAGCCTGGTCTTCGTTCTTGCACACCAGTCCAAAGTGGACGTCGCACTGCACGACCTGTCCGATTGACTGGATGGAGACGTCGGGGTAGTCCTCGGCCCGGCACTCGATTTCCTTTGGGCGCTGACAGACTTCCTTCCCGGCGGCCCGGATGTGCTGGTAGGTTTCAAAGTCTCCCTGGCTGGGCCCCGAGGAGGGGAAGTCGACGTCGAACCATTCGCTCCAGAAGCACAGCTCGGGTTCGCAGGTGGTGGCGGACTGGGTGGTGGTGGTGGAGGTCACGCCGGTGGAGGATACGGTAGGTGTCGGCGTTGGGGTGGTGGTGCTGGTGGAAGTTTGCAGCGTGGTTTCCGAGGAGGTGGGCAGCGTGGTGGAGGAGTAGGGCGTGGAGGTGGAGGTCGTGACTGTGGTGGAGGTCGGGGCGGTGCTGGTTGATCTGCGGGGGGTGGTGGTGGTGGGGCTGGTGGTGGGCAAGGTGGTGCTGCTTGGGCACTTGTCGTTAGGGCTGCAGCAGAGGACGCGGATCTTGTAGTTGAGGCACATCTTAAATTTGCCAGCCTGGTCTTCGTTCTTGCACACCAGTCCAAAGTGGACGTCGCACTGCACGACCTGTCCGATTGACTGGATGGAGACGTCGGGGTAGTCCTCGGCCCGGCACTCGATTTCCTTTGGGCGCTGACAGACTTCCTTCCCGGCGGCCCGGATGTGCTGGTAGGTTTCAAAGTCTCCCTGGCTGGGCCCCGAGGAGGGGAAGTCGACGTCGAACCATTCGCTCCAGAAGCACAGCTCGGGTTCGCAGGTGGTGGCGGACTGGGTGGTGGTGGTGGAGGTCACGCCGGTGGAGGATACGGTAGGTGTCGGCGTTGGGGTGGTGGTGCTGGTGGAAGTTTGCAGCGTGGTTTCCGAGGAGGTGGGCAGCGTGGTGGAGGAGTAGGGCGTGGAGGTGGAGGTCGTGACTGTGGTGGAGGTCGGGGCGGTGCTGGTTGATCTGCGGGGGGTGGTGGTGGTGGGGCTGCTGGTGGGCAAGGTGGTGCTGCTTGGGCACTTGTCGTTAGGGCTGCAGCAGAGGACGCGGATCTTGTAGTTGAGGCACATCTTAAATTTGCCAGCCTGGTCTTCGTTCTTGCACACCAGTCCAAAGTGGACGTCGCACTGCACGACCTGTCCGATTGACTGGATGGGGACGTCGGGGTAGTCCTCGGCCCGGCACTCGATTTCCTTTGGGCGCTGACAGACTTCCTTCCCGGCGGCCCGGATGTGCTGGTAGGTTTCAAAGTCTCCCTGGCTGGGCCCCGAGGAGGGGAAGTCGACGTCGAACCATTCGCTCCAGAAGCACAGCTCGGGTTCACAGGTGGTGGCGGACTGGGTGGTGGTGGTGGTGGTGGTGGAGGTCACGCCGGTGGAGGATACGGTAGGTGTCGGCGTTGGGGTGGTGGTGCTGGTGGAAGTTTGCAGCGTGGTTTCCGAGGAGGTGGGCAGCGTGGTGGAGGAGTAGGGCGTGGAGGTGGAGGTCGTGACTGTGGTGGAGGTCGGGGCGGTGCTGGTTGATCTGCGGGGGGTGGTGGTGGTGGGGCTGCTGGTGGGCAAGGTGGTGCTGCTTGGGCACTTGTCGTTAGGGCTGCAGCAGAGGACGCGGATCTTGTAGTTGAGGCACATCTTAAATTTGCCAGCCTGGTCTTCGTTCTTGCACACCAGTCCAAAGTGGACGTCGCACTGCACGACCTGTCCGATTGACTGGATGGAGACGTCGGGGTAGTCCTCGGCCCGGCACTCGATTTCCTTTGGGCGCTGACAGACTTCCTTCCCGGCGGCCCGGATGTGCTGGTAGGTTTCAAAGTCTCCCTGGCTGGGCCCCGAGGAGGGGAAGTCGACGTCGAACCATTCGCTCCAGAAGCACAGCTCGGGTTCGCAGGTGGTGGCGGACTGGGTGGTGGTGGTGGAGGTCACGCCGGTGGAGGATACGGTAGGTGTCGGCGTTGGGGTGGTGGTGCTGGTGGAAGTTTGCAGCGTGGTTTCCGAGGAGGTGGGCAGCGTGGTGGAGGAGTAGGGCGTGGAGGTGGAGGTCATGACTGTGGTGGAGGTCGGGGCGGTGCTGGTTGATCTGCGGGGGGTGGTGGTGGTGGGGCTGCTGGTGGGCAAGGTGGTGCTGCTTGGGCACTTGTCGTTAGGGCTGCAGCAGAGGACGCGGATCTTGTAGTTGAGGCACATCTTAAATTTGCCAGCCTGGTCTTCGTTCTTGCACACCAGTCCAAAGTGGACGTCGCACTGCACGACCTGTCCGATTGACTGGATGGAGACGTCGGGGTAGTCCTCGGCCCGGCACTCGATTTCCTTTGGGCGCTGACAGACTTCCTTCCCGGCGGCCCGGATGTGCTGGTAGGTTTCAAAGTCTCCCTGGCTGGGCCCCGAGGAGGGGAAGTCGACGTCGAACCATTCGCTCCAGAAGCACAGCTCGGGTTCGCAGGTGGTGGCGGACTGGGTGGTGGTGGTGGAGGTCACGCCGGTGGAGGATACGGTAGGTGTCGGCGTTGGGGTGGTGGTGCTGGTGGAAGTTTGCAGCGTGGTTTCCGAGGAGGTGGGCAGCGTGGTGGAGGAGTAGGGCGTGGAGGTGGAGGTCGTGACTGTGGTGGAGGTCGGGGCGGTGCTGGTTGATCTGCGGGGGGTGGTGGTGGTGGGGCTGCTGGTGGGCAAGGTGGTGCTGCTTGGGCACTTGTCGTTAGGGCTGCAGCAGAGGACGCGGATCTTGTAGTTGAGGCACATCTTAAATTTGCCAGCCTGGTCTTCGTTCTTGCACACCAGTCCAAAGTGGACGTCGCACTGCACGACCTGTCCGATTGACTGGATGGAGACGTCGGGGTAGTCCTCGGCCCGGCACTCGATTTCCTTTGGGCGCTGACAGACTTCCTTCCCGGCGGCCCGGATGTGCTGGTAGGTTTCAAAGTCTCCCTGGCTGGGCCCCGAGGAGGGGAAGTCGACGTCGAACCATTCGCTCCAGAAGCACAGCTCGGGTTCGCAGGTGGTGGCGGACTGGGTGGTGGTGGTGGTGGTGGTGGAGGTCACGCCGGTGGAGGATACGGTAGGTGTCGGCGTTGGGGTGGTGGTGCTGGTGGAAGTTTGCAGCGTGGTTTCCGAGGAGGTGGGCAGCGTGGTGGAGGAGTAGGGCGTGGAGGTGGAGGTCGTGACTGTGGTGGAGGTCGGGGCGGTGCTGGTTGATCTGCGGGGGGTGGTGGTGGTGGGGCTGCTGGTGGGCAAGGTGGTGCTGCTTGGGCACTTGTCGTTAGGGCTGCAGCAGAGGACGCGGATCTTGTAGTTGAGGCACATCTTAAATTTGCCAGCCTGGTCTTCGTTCTTGCACACCAGTCCAAAGTGGACGTCGCACTGCACGACCTGTCCGATTGACTGGATGGGGACGTCGGGGTAGTCCTCGGCCCGGCACTCGATTTCCTTTGGGCGCTGACAGACTTCCTTCCCGGCGGCCCGGATGTGCTGGTAGGTTTCAAAGTCTCCCTGGCTGGGCCCCGAGGAGGGGAAGTCAACGTCGAACCATTCGCTCCAGAAGCACAGTTCGGGTTCGCAGGTGGTGGTGGTGGTGGTGGAGGTCACGCCGGTGGAGGATACGGTAGGTGTCGGTGTGGGGCTTGTTTGTTTTGTTTGAGTTTGCGTATGTGTCGTTGTTGGTGATGTAATTCGGACATGAATATGTTCTGTTTGTGGTGGAGTTGTTGATAATGGTGTTGTGTTATGTTTGGTTTCGAAGTGTGGTGTTGTCGTTAATTCTGTGGATGATGTGGTTGAAGTTTTTGAAATAATCCCAGTTGTTTTTGGTTTTTCTGTAGTTGTATGTGGCACTGTAGTTGTCTCGCATGGTACTGTTATATTTTTGCAGCATTTAAATCTTACTTCGTAGTTATAGCAGATGGGTGGTAGTTGGTCTTTATTGTAGCATATCAAGCCTTCTTCTGTATTACATGTTATGTGTTGCTCCAGAAGTTGATATGGTGTATTAGGGAATCTTACTGCTCTGCATTCGACAGCTTTTCTATTATCACAAACTTTATATCCCTCCTGTTTTATTTTCTCAATTGTATCAAAATCTCCATCATTGTATCCCGACCCTGGGTAGCTCACATCATACCACATTGACCAGTAACACTCTTCTTTAATGCAAAGAGGAATTGTGGAAGAAGTGGTGACAGGTCTTGTTATTACATTTGTGCTTGGGGCTGTTTCTTTAGTAGTTGAAGTTGTTAATGTTGTACTTTCAGAAGTTGTAGTAACTGGTGATGGTGTAGTGCTTGGAAATGATGTAGTTTCAGTGCTTTTAGCTGCAACTGTGATTGGTGTTGATGTGCTGAAATGTGTTGTGGAAGAGCATGGTACAAAAATACAGCATAAGATTCTGATTTCATAGTTGTTACACATTGTTGAAATTTGATCTTTGTTGTAACATATGAGGCCAGCTGTTGTACTGCATTCTACTTTTTGGCCAAGGTCTTTCAGTGGTATATTAGGGAATTTCTCTGCTCTGCACTGAACAGCCCGTGGGGCTTTACAGACTTCATAACCTTTGGCTCTCAAATTATCAAAGGTTTCAAAATCTCCACCATCATAGCCAGGGGTTTGCACACTCCCATCATACCATTCTGACCAGTGACAGACTTCATAAACACATACTGATGTAGTTGGTGACACTGTGAAAGAGAAAAAGAAGAGATCATAAAGCTTAAAATAAATTCCTGTAAATATTCTTTTTATTATATTAAATGGGCTGAAAATTCTCCTAAGGTCATTTGCTGCCATTGTGAGCCTGTAGTGCATCAGTTTAGTGTACTTATTTAATATGAAGTAGAACAGAAAATCCATCACCCAGCAATTTAATGTACTGACGTGATTAGACCTGTCACTTGTCAAATGAATGCTACTTACCTTTTACAAAGTGCTGAAATAAGTCTCTGGCTTAATTTATACACATTGGGGGTAAAAAAAACCCTCTCATTTTTTTTTTACATTTGAATCAGTGTGATTGCTTAGTTTGTATCTTTCTTCAATATTTACTAGTCTATCTGGAATGTCAAAACCTGATTCAAATCCAGTGGAAAAAATAAGATTTAGTCTATTCATCAGGATTCATAGGTACTTTTTTTTTTTCCTTCTCTTCAGAATGAGCTGACTTCTCCTGTAATATGCTGCATTGTCTTTGCTCCTCCATTTGATATAAAAGATACCTAATGCAGCTTTATTAGCACCCCTACACTTTGTACTTAAGCTCTGGTCTTACGAAACCATTTATTGGTTGGAGATCAGTCTGTAAGCTTTTGCAGGTGAATTCTCATTGTGAAATGGCTGGAAAACAGCTGATGAATTCCAGCAGTGCTGATGGTTTCTGTGATTTCAAAACCTGTAGTTCTAAATTTTGTACTGAATACTTATTTCATTAAACAAAATGCACCCATAGTAATTAGAGATTGCCAGCCTGAAGAATGCTCAACAGGAATTCTAGAAATTAAAATTTCAGTATCTCAGTGCCAATATCTGAACAATCCACTTAGTACTGTAATTATCAATACAATGCAACCTACCAAGAATTTTACAGAAAGTAATAATTCTGTAATTTAATAGGAAAAATAATGAATTATATGTTCAGTAATGATTATTCCAGATACAGAAATAGTTACAATTACAGATAATAAATCTGATACTGTTTTTTATCATTCACTGTGAAGATAAGCAAAATAATAGTATCGAACCAGTGTGCAGTGGTTGCCAGTTTAGTGTTTCAGAAGTGGTTTTATTTTCTATGTTTATTTCCTTGTATTTGCTAACCAAATACTGACTGAAACCAAATGCTAATAACAAATGAGACTATAATTTATTTTGAGGTTATATTAATTCATTTATGTTGTGAGTTTGGGCATGGTTTTGTAGCTATATTTTACTCCCTACTGAAGAGAATACGCTCTTATGGGCTGTAAAGGATGTACCTGAGGAAGTAGTGGCAGGTGGCGTAGTGCTGAAGTGAAACGTTGTTGTTGTTGTGGGTGATGTTGAGGTTGGACATTCATAGACAACTCTTTGAAGAGTTCCATTGGGACCACAGATTGCAACAATACACCCTCCTGTGCCATCTGTAGTATTGTAGATCACATCTTTATAGTTGTATTTCTGTCCCTCATAAATACAGACACATTCTGTAAATCAAAAGAGAGTGATATTCCTTGGTATCCAAAACACAGAGCAGAGTGCCTCAAATGCATCCTATTCAGATAAAAACAACTTTGTCAACATACCATATTCATCATATTTGCATTTTTTGCCATGATTTGTGCATTCACTGGAAAAGAGAAAAAAGGAGATGATGAATGTGAATATATTGGTTCATGACATCATTCTATTTTTTCAATTTTTTCTACCCTTCCTTTGCTATTCATTGTGTGTTTAAATGTAGAAGGACCCTGTCTTCTCTGAGTTAGATATTCAGTTCTGCTGTACAAATTCAGGTTAGGTAGGATCACTCAGTTTTCTGGCAAGAAAGGCAACTCTTCTATGCCAGCATACTAAACTTGCAGTATCCTTATTGGTGCTTTTGGGGGCTGGGCAAAGATGTGGGGATGGGTAATCTGAAGTGTTCTTACCTCCCTGATAGCTATACTTATTTTTTGGAAGTGCAGTAAATGTATCATTTGAGAAAGGATCACTGTATCACAGATGTTGAGGTTGTCTACACAGTGCATTTCCATCAGACTTCAAAAGACGCAAGAATGCATTCCATTTCTAAAGGGAATTTATCTATTATCTCTTAAGAACTGAATCCTGATATGTTTATTTACAGTGACTGAGGGCATCTGTAGACTGAATAAACTTAAGTGAATATAGATATGTATTTAACAGGTTAGGCTTAGTGCTGTTAATGACATAGACAATGCAGGCAAAGCTGTATATGAACTGTGAAACATGCCATGAAAGTTGGATTAGCTCCAATGGGCTTCATGCTAAGCTCTTTGCAATGCTGAGTGCACTGCTTACAGTATTCAACTGTAGCTACTTTAAAGGTATCATAGGACAGGTGTTAACTCCTTCAACAAATGGTTCTTCTAACTTTGTGCTATTTGATAGAAGGCTTAGTAGTACTTGTCCCAACGTCATCAATTCTGACAGAATGTGGGGAATACTTGCTGACTGCTGCAAATATGCAAGCACTAGTGCAATAACAGAAAAAAAACTCAAAACAATGAAGATTATTTGCCTGCTAACTTCTATATAATTTCACATAATGATTTTAGGGATATCTTAATAAAAGTTTTCAGACTCTTGTCTTCACTATTATTATTTTGGTTTTACTTAATTTAATAATGATAATAATAATTTAAAGGTACTCTTATTAGAGTACAGAATAAGTAGTAAATTAATCTCTCTATGGTAAAATGTTTCACCATATCATCATTTAACTTCCTGGGAACAGAAGAAAATTAGACATTATTCAGCAGCCTATGACTGGCTTAGTTCCTGTTGACAACGAAAAACTTAATTGATTATGCATTATGTTCCACAACTTTAAACTCAACATTTAAAAATCTTTACTAATCCTACCATGATTGACAATTCTGCTTTGAAGGCATCTGCATTCCTGGTTTGTAATTTTTTCCATTTTCATAACAACCACAATTAGAAACACACGTCATGGTTTCTTCATCAAAATAGGGCTTATTCTTTGGACAGTGTGGATAGCAGCCTGCAATTAAAAAAAAAAAAAAAGAAAAAAAGAGAGTTATGTTGACACTAGGCCTTTCACAAGTAGAAGTAACTCTATACTCTGCTTATATCTGCTTTCCTCAAATTATCCCATACAGTAAGTGGAATTTCAGACACTGTTACTGCTATTCCTTTGACTACGCATTAAGCTTTGGAGCATTTTGTCCTCATCTTCACTCCGAAAAAGGTCATGATCCATGAGGGAGTAAGATACTAATTAGAAAATCTCTTCTTATAATTTCTAACATAAACATGTCATACACTGAGCAATATAAATTTTGTTAATCATATTACATTTTAGCTTTTTATAAGTAGAATGAGATGTGCGTAATTATGTTTACCTTCCAAACCTCTCAACTCATGAAGGCAGTTCCCACTCGGATTATTGCAGGTCTTCATACAAGGGGCTCCACATGGCTTGTAGTGCCACTCACACTCCCCTTGCGGATTGTAGTAATCACAGAACAGAGCTAGAGGAAGAAGAAATGACAGAAAAAGACCTTTGATCTTTTTGCTCTACAGTCTTTCAGTTTTTCTGGGTAAAAATCCCAGGTGATCAGCATAATCACATGGGTGGTGAACAGTATATTGTCTTATTTCTAATTTAATACAGTTGTTACACTTCTACCACCTTTTGACACCAATACTGTTATAAAGCATAGAAACAGAGCTACACATTAAGCATAAAAAATCAATTAATTGAATCACTGATTTTAGCTAGTATGCACTAATATTTATTCACACTAAACCTGATGTAGACAGGTGGGAGTGTAATATAATATTATAGTTCACCACTTGTGTATCATGATTGACAAGTAAATCAGACACTAATGACACCACTGGTAAAGTTACTATCAATGGTTTCATTTTAAGAAGATGGATTGGCTTCCAGTGATTTATCCAAAATGCTTTGTGGTTTGTTTTTTTTTTTTTTTCTGTTTTTAGAATACAGCAGTTCCTCTTACAAATACAATTTTATCCTTCTTTCTTTTTTCTTTCTACTTGTTTTTCTTTTTTTCTTTTCTGTTTTCTTTCCCTCTGACCCCTTCAAAAAGAAGTAGGGTGAAACTCACGACAAATGGACGGAGTTCTCCATGAAATGCAGATGTCCAGCTCATTGCACGCTTGAGCATAGGCAGCCACTGCTGTACAGAAACATTCACAGTCTCCTCCAGTGTCGCAGGCACAAGCATCATCCACGCATGCTTGATAATATTCATTTGGTTCAACCTGTTGGAGAAAACATTTGAGTTTTCATGCACTTGTCCTCTTTGAAAAGGTATTCACTGTCCTAAAAAAGCTGAATAAAATATCTGAAACTGACAACTCTATATGTGTGAGAAAGGTAAGAGAGGAAGAAACCATGAGAATGCTTTGAAAAAAGAGGAAAATGTAGAATAAAGCTATTACTAATAAGTTGTAATGCTAAGAACTATTTGGTGTTGAAGATACATTTGCAGAAAGAATACTGTTACATTACTACAAGCTAGCACACAGTTATATATATATATATTAGTAGAAAATGATGCCATTAGAAAATAAACATAACCTGAGATTTATTTGTGGTTGTCCCTTCTATTAAAAACCCTACAACTATCAATTTCTTTAGTGCACTAGTTCAAGGCACAAGCTGAGAAAATGAAACTGAAAATACTTTCTATGCAGTCTTCCTGGAACTTGATCTGACTTCACTTTGTCAAGGATGGCAAAGTGTATTTTAGTGTTTTTTCAGCTATCCCACATGAAAATTAATGTAATCTCTTGCTCCAGAGAATTTAAGACTGAAGTTTTTGTCATACCTGGGAGTGACACTTGGTAAACACTTCGCTGGTAATGATGCTGCATTGCTTTTGTGCCCAGGCTTTCCTGTATGGGTTCGCAGTGCATGGATCCTTGGTACGATTGGCATTTGGGCAATTAGAAGACACTTTCCAGCTATTGGCAAACTCCAGCACATTTCCTACCACAGACTGACTGCGAGTAGTGAAGTCATTATTTCCATTGCCATCATAGTTTCCGCAAAGTCCACAGACATGTCCCTGGATGGGGATAAACGCAAAATGACAAAGATTAGTAAGGTACAGTTTCTCAGTATCTGCAAGTAACAGACCTCAGGATGAATCTTATTTAAGGTTATCAGGGCCTCTTCATTAACAGTCTTGGACACTTTCATAAAATATCTTTCATGAAAGGATGTCTCTAACATTGTCAGGAAGGATAAGGATAGGAAGCAGAGTAGACTCATGGTTTTTGTTCTTAGTATTGAGCTAATTAGTTTAACCTAATCCTGAACATATCTTTTCAGTGAGGGCTTTTTATGAAGAAAGCTACTCTGTAGTTGCTCTTGTGCCATTGCTGAATAATGTAATTTAAGGAAAATGTGTAATACACAACATAAGTCAACACTACAAGGATAATAAAATGCAATTGCTGCTCTTTCAGTCTTCTGGTTACAGCCTAAATTTCCATTTTTTTCCCTTTCAGAGGTAACATGAATATGTTTCAGAAATAATTTTATCCAGGTTTTGGATTTTAAAATGTACCTGAAAGTTAGGACTAAGTTTGATGAATATACTGGTTTTCTTGTCCCACATGAGTATCAGGCCAACAGTAGTGTCAACCACCAGGTAGATACCCATGGAACGGATTTGGAATGGCATTTTTCCTCCAGGTGTCCTCTGGATGACATCAGAGCGTCCATCACTGAGTACCAGCTCATAGTTCTAAGACAGGAAAAGAAAAAGAGACCAATTAAAAAAGTCACCTATTGGGTACAGTTTTATATATTACCAGTAACTGTTACTGAAATAACAACTCTATCATCAAAATGATTCTATTAAACAACCTCATGTTAAGCAATTTCTCTTTAGAATTCCCTACTTTGCTTTCTCTAGCAGAGAGCAGAATCATTAGTAGTGAGCAAAGAAGTGTAGTAACATTTCCACTGTCTTGGAGAACACTTCTACAATGCAGTCTATCGGGGACAGCTTGTTCCATTCTTCTGGCACATTAGGCCTGGGGTACAACTTATTAAAGAAAATACTTACCCCCAGGAAAACTTTAATAGACTTAGAGCAGGTGGTTCCTGTAGTGCCACATGGAATGTTCTCAGTGATGACTCTGAAGGTTCCCTGATTCATACCTTGTTGACCACAGTAGTTCTGGAACAGGGGAATGATATTTAGTGTTAACTATGCTACATAGTCATATGTAAAATGCAAGGTACTTTGATAGTGCAAAAATCTGGGAAGGACTCTGTTACCTGGACCAGAACATATTCACAGTCTCCTTCAAAATCAAAGCGTTTGCCATCAAAGGTGGTGTAATGCCCATCTCCATAAACAGAACAGGTTTCCAGGCAAGGTTCCTCAGAGCAGTGCCATTTTCTGTTTCTACATGTGCTACATAAGAAAAAAAGCACTCTGAATGTAAAAACCAGACATACACACAATACAGCTATATGTACATTCCTGCATGTACATCAATCCAATTTTAAAATGTGTTAAGCCTATACTGAAAAAATAAAGTTTGCTTATTCTCAGAAATGCAGCATAGCTCAAAAGCCTTCAGGATTTACCCAAAGTCTGTGTTACTTCATGATGTCATGAATAATTTGGATTAGAAAATACTTTAAATCTTTCACATTTCCAAATCTTGTTGGATGTATTGAAATGTAGACATTCCGTGTGAGGAAAAAGCTTTCTTGACTCCAATGAATACAACATCCAAGCCATACCATTCTTCTGACCACTTGTCATTTCTGTGCTGAGTGCCACTATAAAAACCAGACAGAGCTTGCTTTTTAGGTACTAAGTGGATCATCTTATGTAGGATTCCTTCCTATAAACCTTGATACTGCTAGAGTGAAATGCTATAATTCACCTAGAGCTTAAACTATTTGCTTTCAGATGCTTGAAAATAACATTTTTCAACATGCTCTTACCAGTTATTACAGCCAACTCTGATTGATTCTCCTGGACTGTAGGAGTTCCCATTATGAACACATGGACAGTCTTCTGGAGCTATACAGCCACGTTTACCATCCAACACTTGATTGTGAGGACATACACAGCCAGAGACACATTGGGTTCTGTACTGTAAGGACCGTATAGAAAACATGACTTGAAACATTTATTTCCCTGATGAAAGAGTCAAGCTGGAGCTGGTAATTGTAAAAGAGATCTAGTTTAATATGCTTTCAACTGGGTATAAAGAGTCTACACTTACACATTCCATATCTAGAGTCTGACAGCTCTTCTGGCATCCTGCTCCTACCACATCTGCAGTGGCATTGCCACAGTCTATATAGACCATGGGAGGTACGCAGACTGAAAGAGAGAAAAGCCATGAGAAATGTGAGATCAACCATGTATTTATATCTTCACGTTTCCTTAATGCAGGCTGAAGGAAAAAAAAAAGGGGGGGGGGGAGACTCCTTTGTGAGATATGTGTACCTTAATATAAAGCATTTGACCAGAAAGAGAAACTGAATATTGTTTTGAAGTCATGCTCATCTGGTTTTTGTGCTTAAGCTTGGACTACTCATAGAAATTAATGTTTAGTTAGCTTCATGAAACACTTCCTTTCAGGGAAGAAAAAAAAAAAGAAGAAAAGAAAACAAAGATCCTGGTTTATGTTGTATTTTTTAGGCTTTTAGTACTTTTATTTTATTTTAAAAGTGGACGGTTTTCTCCTCATGTTCAGTGAGGTGACCAAGTATTCTTTTCCCCTGGGTAACCCAGGGGGTTATAACTTGTTTCAGCCATCTGAAAGGTAAGACAGTATTTCTTTACATTTTAGGAATATCCTCTACATTACAGAAGTCATCAGTTCATTTTCTTGTTTTTTTCAGACTTGTACAATTTGCTTCATTATGACAAAAAAAAAAAAGAGAGAACTGAAAAGGGTAAACATGGAAAGGAAGAATTAAAGAAAATCTTAAGTGATATGTTACCTGGTTCAGGTTTCTCTCCAATGCAGCTCAGCTTTCCATAGGTGCAAGTGCTATAAAAAAAAAGAAAAAGACAACGGATATGTTTTTGCTTTTCCTTGTTAAGTTTCAGCTTGTTTCCTAATGAATTTGAAATAATGAAAAATTACTGTGTGATAAAACAGAGAAAATATGTCCTTTATCAGATTGTTAGTACTGTTCAAAAGTATTTTATGTTAGAGCAGACAAAAATACAAGCATATTCTACATAAAGACACGTTTGCTCTGTCCATTTGCCTGTTTAAAAACTGTCCTTCAGAACAGTTCAGGTTCCATTCATAATGGGAATAATCTGTAATGGGATTATTAAGCATTTTTCACCATGGAACAAGTGTTTTACAGTCATGGATAAGAAAAGTATGTGTGGTGGGGAATGAGCAACTGGGTGGGAGTTTGGCTGTTAGCCAAGGCTAACCTACCACAGTATGGTTTGTTGAATTCCTGTAGTAGTCTAAGTACAATCTTCTGAACATAGATAGCCCTAACAATTTTTTAGGATCTGTGATTTTTTTTTTTGATTGAAATTATTAGGGAGAGAAATGCATATGACTTGAATAGATGCATAACATGTATAAGGTTCCATGATTGCCAATATCCATTCTCATTCCTTTGTTTACAAATCTCTTACCAGACAACACCATTATCATGAATAACTTCTCCAGAAGACAGAGGCATTCCTTTGTAGTAACAAGGACAGCTAGAAGCAGGCACACATTTGCCACTTTCATCCATGTAGGTTCCATTTACGCAGGTGCAGCCATCAACTGGGACAAACTTGATGCTGCATGTGACATCAGGCTCACTCAGAGACCGACAGGTGGGTTGACAGGAATCGACATTGTAAGTGTACTTCAAGGATTTCGGACACAAGGTGGTGTATTTTGCTTGAAAGTAAAAAGGCGAGTTACATCTGTAGTTCATTTAAGAATCAACGTAGGTATAAATGCAGTATTTGAGGTGAAGTATATATCATAAACATTACAATATATGTACATATACTTTACTGATATCCTTGATAATATAATTATTTTTTTTGTACTGCTAGGGCAGAATTTTTTCCTATGTGTCACAAATACAAATGTTTTGTTCAGGTTAAAAGAAGAAAAAAGTTCAATTATATTAATGCATAGTGTGTTTTTTCTTCATTGCTATTTTCATATTTTTTGTCAAAGTAAACTGAGAAACACTCCACTTATTTTATTCCTATTGCAAGGGTATTGAGGTCCATGTTGCTGCTTCTCGTTCTGAGCAAGCAGTCTAACAGAGACTCTTTTTTATATTTCTCCCTGCTTACTGCTTGTCTTTTATTGTATTCCCTTCCTCCTCGAATTTTTGAAAGTCAATGCCATACTCAAAATTTAACACAATTTACTGTGGGAATCCCCAAGAGCTGCTGTGTGGGGCATTCTGGATGATCATTTTCAAGAGGCAAAGGGATGTAGAACTTACTGCAGGCTTTGCTCCTCCATCCAGTGATCACAACTCCTTTAGCAGCACAGGCCCTGACATAGCTGGAAAGGGCAGCACACATGCAGTCCTCACTCTTCTCACAGTTACACGTGTCAAACATGCAGTTCTAGGGACAGAGGATGATGTATGATTGTCAGATTGTTGTATCAAAGCCATGGCGCTCTCTACTTTTTAGTGTCATGCTCGTTAGAGCTAAAAGTGAGTGTAATCCATATGCATAAACAAACATATGCCTGTTTTTCACTTGAAGATTTCACTGAGCACTTTCAAAAAAGATTCTTTGCAAGGAGAGAGAGTAATTAGAGGTCCACAATTTTAAACTATTTTTTCTTTTTCTTGTTCTTTTTTACTTTTTCAGGTGTTGGTAGGTTTCCCAACTACTTTCAGTTTGCAGTCACTGTGCCATACATACTTAGAGCAAGCAGAGGGTATCTGAATGCCACCCAGCTTTTAGGGGTTAGGCTTAGGAGCTTGGGCTCTCTGCATCAGAGGAACAAAGAAAACAAGAAGTCATTTAACGTGTAACTATGCTGGGCAAGGTCACTATAATATTGTCATTCCAGAAGATGTTGAACATAATCTTATAGATTTCCAGTAACAGGGAGAATTTGTAAAGTCCTCAGGCAGTCTGTTCCAGAGCTTCATTGTCTTGAATTCCTGGAACATTTTTGTTCACATCTTATCTAAATCTCTTTGCTGCTTCTTACATGCATTTCTTGCCTTGTCCTTGGATATATGCAAAAGCCTTCTGAGAGCAGTTCAGAGCAACTAAGCAAAGTGCTAGTTAAGATTCTGACTAAAGCTTTCCTCATATCTCAGGAGGGACAGCTTGTGTCCTTTGACCTCATAAGAAGTCCAGGGAGTCCAAACTCCTAGCTTAGGCATTTAGGTTAGTACCTAAAAATATGGGCAGCAGAAATACAGCTGTAAGTTTATCCTCCTGGGAATGAAAAGAAAGGTACCTTTACAAAGGAGTTATTATCATGATGTGGAGATAAAAATGAACCCTTGGCTTGAAAAGAATGACCATGAATGCATCTCCTCCCAATTGGCAAGTTCTTCTCTCAGGTGTTAGTATCAGAAATCTGAGTCTTTTTCTTTTGTATGGGAAAAAAGCTAAGAGGCAAGTACCTTCTGGTAAACTTCAGGATTCACTGTTGAGTGACATTCAGCAAAAGGTCCCATGGTATCAGAAAGCAGTCCACACCAGTGCTGAGCATACTGGTCTGTGAATTGAATACATAAGAAATTCTGTTGCACTTCATTGTCTAAACTCTTGTCCCAATGTAACTATACTTCCTGCAGGGAAATTGCAGGAGCTTAACTTTAAAACAGAATTCAGCTGTGAATTTGCTGAAACACAGTCTTTCACTTCCTCTATACAGAAATATGAACGCTTAATAAACTGAATGCTCTTAATTCATGGTAGTTGTCATGGAATAAACTAAGACATCCTTAGCTGAATTTTGAAAATGAAGGTTCACATTGTGAATTAAAAATATGCTAGTTCATCTCAGAAAACAGAACACAGTGGCTTGTGAATGCTCAAAACTTACATATTTCATTGGGTGAAATGGAGCCTGAGAGCTACGAAGCTCTGAATTGTAAGTCTCATTCTCAGTTTAACAGTAGAAGGACCACACCGTGTCCAACCTTCAGTGAGGCTATGCACAGCTTTTTTCCTGTATGACAATCAGTCCTTTCCAGGAATGGATCCCTGCTATGCTGTATGGTTTGTTTCCCTTACGTAAGTTGGCAAAAACACTTGCTTTCTTTATGCAAAAAAATACTTTTGAAGATCCAAAATATTATCCTAGTTATTAGAAGACTTCTAGTATCAACTGAGCAAAATAGTGTGTGTGCAAATGGTCCACTTATTTTGGCTAAATACTTGGTGATAGATCAACTTATTCCTTCTTTCCATCTTAAAAGAGAACAGCAAGAGGTTACTATATGCTGAGCTTACCATTTTGTATGCTGACAGTACAGGGGTTCTCAAAGGTATTTTTGGCATCAGGACAATCAGCCCGAGTTTTCCAAGTATTGCCAAAAGCAGCTGAAGTACCCTCTATTACACCACTGGTGGTTTTGAAATCATCTGTCTGCATGTCATTGAAGTTTCCACAGAGACCTAAAAGGAAGCAAATAGGCTGTGTACATCTCCTACAGAATGAAGCATACTGATGAAGGCCGTTGTTACAATAAGATCACTTACCGCAGGTCTGCCCTTTATGTGATGGGTCTAAGTCTATAAAAAGTTGCATGAGAGGCATGAGCTGAACCTGTAGCTGAAGACCAAAAGATGTTTGCAGAATGATGAAGAAAGATGATGGTCTGAAGATGGTGACATTTGCTAGGGACATAAGAACATAAGAGTTATAATTTCATACAAGATGAGCAGCTGAAATGACTGTTCATTATATAGAGAGATTCTACAGTTGTGTTTGATATGATCCTAATTTCTGAAGAACTGGGGGGGAAATGATCCATATGGGATTTAAAATCCAGCACCAAACCAGACTCTCTTTACCCTAAACAACAAATGTATAAAACCCCTCCACTTTCTGTCGCGTATTTTAAAATAAGGGGAAGAACACACACTTCTGTTGCTATTTAAAAGACCACATTTGCTTGATGGAAATTATATACCATGATTTAGTGCTAGACTCCAACCTGGACCTATTCTGTTCTTTCAGGGTTTGCTTTCTGTTCAGGTGCAGTAGTATGTGAGAAGAACTGGCATGAGAGAAACTCTCCAGTCATAAATGTGCACTAAGCAAAAGGACAGAAGGAACACAGGAAACTAAACAATTTGAGATATCGGAGTCCTGTTGCATATCAGAATTTTCCTTTCCTCTCTTATGGCAATGTTTGGATCTGGAAATGTGCAATGATGCTATTTGCTTGAATTGAATCTCCATTTAATTAGATATTGCTAAAATTAGACCATAATTTTGCTAAAATGATGAGTTAAACAGGCAAACCCTATTACTTAAAAAATGAGAGACTATGCTCTATTGGAGTACCTTGGTTTTGCTGCAGTGTAACCAAAGGTAAAATTTGACTTTAGATTAAATGATGTAATAACATTTTGAAGTCAAAAAAGAGAAAAGTTGCAGAAGTCTTCCAGAGGAACTTACCTGCAGAGAATGGCAGCTGCGTGTAGATCTTATTTACAAATACGCTGCCAGAAGGCTGGATCACTATGTTCTGTCCACAAGAAAAGACAAAGATTTTTTCAAGCATATTTAGGAAAGGTAAAACACTTTCCAAATATTTTCTATCTAGTATTCTTCAGGATAAAGGAAAAAAAATAGGGGGAGACTGTGATGATGTTCTGATTCCTATACCATTTCTTTAATCTTTATTACAGTGGTTCATCGACTGTCAAAACAAACAAGCAAAAACCCTAAGACAACTAAATGACAGAAGACTACTAGGATCTTGACTTCCAATGTATCTCCTTTATGCTAAATTTTTCTTTGAGTAATGTTCAAATGAGATACAACAACAAAAAAAAAGAGTGCAGATTTCCTGCGTGTGCTGTTATGTGTCATTTGCAAACTACTTGTCTATTAAGCTTTGAAAACATCCCTGCAGAATGTTAGGTGTCTACATTTGCTACTTACAGTTTGTCCTCCACTTAGGCTGACAGCTATACCCTTGAGGCATGTCTCAGTGTCAGTCAGGCCACACTTGTGGATATCTCCCAGAACAGTGAACTCATTGCTGTCACAGAGCTAAAAGAATACAAAATATATTGTTAAAAGGATTTGTTATATTAAAATATTGTTATGTTAACAAGGTTCAAACTCAAATGGCATTCTTAGTAAAGTGGTCCTTTTAAAATATTGTTAATTCCTTTTCTTCCAGCTCATACGTTCTTACATATATGCATAGAGTCACCAGGTAAGGTGCATTCATGCAGTCTGCACAGTGGAAGTTATCTATTACTTCTGACATTTAAGGGCAAGTTAGACATATCAAGCTGAACATTAAAATTTCCTAATGTTTTGGTAATAGTAGTTCCTAATGTTTAGTTAATACTAGTTTAATATGCTAGAGAAGGAGAAGGAAGTGTGCCTTTCTTGCCCACTGGTTATGGTGTTTACCTGGGAGGGGAGAGAAATTGTTTCCGGTTTTTTCTGCACTGAATAGATTATCAAGGAAACAGTGATTTGGTCATTCTTTTAACAGGTAGGAAAAATGCATTTAAATATCCTCTCATAGGAGAAAATTAAGCTAATATCACTATTCACTAAGCTACTGAATAAAGGCAAAATTCAGTTTTTCTCTTGGTTCTGATTTTCATTGGACTCTGTTCTGTAAGGTATATTCAAAGTGTGCCTAATGGCCAAGACATTACAGGGAAACATGCAGAAGGCTGTGATTCTGAATGTGTCTTATAATTTTCTTGGTGTAATGAAGATTAAATTAAGGACAGCTGAGTTGCAGAATTACAGCCATCTGGAAATTTAATGTTAAAATTGTGGGCTTTTTGACTTTTTACGTCCACATTTAGGGGTTTTCTGTACCTCCAGAGCCTCTGAGAATCTAATTTTATGTGTTGGTGCCAAAAGGTGAGTTTAGCATGTAAGTCTGATCTATGTTCCCATTGTAGATTGAGCCCAGTGCTCATGAAACTCATTAAAAAGTTTCATTGATTTAGTCTAACCTATTTCTAAATTACCTCATTCTAGCTAATTTCTAAGTTCTTACAGTTCTCTTTCTTGGTGACATTCAGTTTGAGCTTTTTGAGAACAGATTTTATATAATATGAAGTTTTTATGAAAATTGTTTACATCACTCATCCAATACAAATAAACATCAAATATACCTAGGGTTCTGAAAATCTGCAAATCTGTAGTCATTATTTTAGATATATCTACTCAGAACTCAGTCCTTACTAATCTAAAAAACTCTAGTAAATCTTAGGTATTTTTGTAAGCCATCAATTTCTAATTCAAGTTTTAGAATACACATACAACTTAGATTTTTGCTTTTAAACTCTAGAATCTTCAGTGTTTACTGGGGAAGACTGTTTGGAGGGTTGATCATCTTAATGAAATAACTCCTCTCACATGAATGCTGTATAATAATAATTCCTTTACAAATACTGTTAATAAAATAAGCCATTGAACTATATTAACTATGACAAAAAGGACAGTACCAATGGATGTAATAAACACATTGCTCAGAAAGAGTAGTTATAAAACACCGGACAGGCAATATTTAATTAAAAAATTAATGGGAAGCATGGAGATTGTTTCATGGAATCTAAAAACTCAGTGCAATTCTTAAATGATGATCAAAGAACACAAAACTACTACAATATGTTTATTTAGTATAACCCTAACAGAAAGCCCCCTGAAATTCATTTAAGGCTCCATGTGGAACCTCTAAATTTCAGAAAGTTGATGTGATTGCCAGTAGTTTTAATTAAACAACATTATATATAATTAAAAAAATTTCCTTTAGCATATTGCTTTATAGCAAGGATTCTGACTCATTTTTACCTTTGTTAGGACATAGCTACAGTCTCCGAAGAAGGAATAATATTTCTCATCAAATGTTGAAATGTGGGAGCCTCCTTCAATACTGCAAGATCCAGGGCATGACTGGGTGATACAAGACCATTCACCTCCAGCACAGGTACTGAAATGAAGAAAGCATTCAGTAACCTTGGGTAATGCAAGTATAAATGAAATAAGAGACAATAAGGGCAGTTGATGCCTTAATTTTCCTCTTGAAGCATTGATCATACTGTCAAAGAAACCAACATTGCTTTGAAATCTCAGAATAAATATGGGGCAGGCACATTTATATTAGTGATAATGTTTTATATATTGCTGTTCATTTCCAATCTTTGGACAGAATTCAGTCTTGGTGAACCTGGCATCCATTCTGCTGCGTATGAAGGATCGCCCCTCATCTTCCTTAGCATGGCTCAAGCTTCAAACATGCTAAGTATTTCTTGGAAAATAACATGCATGTTTGTTGTTCTTGTATTCATAGGTAGATAGGTGCATTTGCATACACTTATGCAATAATACTTCAGTAATTACAGTGATATTTTAAAAATATATATCATATCTGTCAAGCATGCCTCTCAAATGTGATCTCCCGCTCTGTCTAATGCCACATGTCCCTAAATGTCACGTCCTCCATAGTATTTACCTGAGCATCCTACTATTACACTATAGTGCTACAAAGGATGCAACACAGTAATTCACATTTTTAAACACTTCTGGTATTTGAATTTGATTGTCTCCTTTAACTGATTGGTCTTGAAATTGGAGTACCTATATGTAAACTCAAATTTTTTGCTTCTACGTGTGAGGAGAAAACAGAGATGTAAGTATCCTCTAAAAATGTGTAATCAAGGAAGTTCAGTTGATAAGTATTTCCTCATTTCTTTTTAAGAGGAAATTAGTAATTTTTCCCCGTCTTCAAAATGTTCAGGTAATGCACCTAAGAAAAAAAAAAGTATGAGAAAGAGAGTATGTTACCATGATCTGCATTTAGATGAGAAGGAAGCACCAGGAGCATAAGTTTCACCTTCATAGGTACAGTAACATTCTTGACGGGGAATGCAGCCAGCACCATTAATGTCATCAAATACCATTCCTAGGGAAAAAAAAATGGTCTGTTACTTATTCTATGCACTGCAGAACCTGCTTTTGTACAGGTATCTGGCAGATGCCTGAAAGCATGTTCCATTTCTTCTTTATTACACAGAAAATGAATAGAAAGTACTTTAAAATAATAGGATGCCAGCTATGTAGGGATTGAAGGGCTATGTTCCATTGAAGCCTATCTAAAATCTTAGGGTGATTGAAAGAGACCTCTAGGGAAATACCTTTCTGTTGTTGACTTCATTAGAATAAAATTACGAAGAAAATTACTAGATAATGAGGTGGAATAGATGAACCACTTGTGAGACTGCCCAGGGACATATTTGTACAGTAAATATTTCTATACCCAAAGGCAGAGGATTATCTAAGAGAAGTCAGTGCTATTATACAAACACGTGCTGGTGAATTCTGTGAGATGTCATGGAGGATGGGCAGAAGAGCTGCAAGGGGTGAAGATCCTACCATGCAGTCACTCACAAGAGCAACAATTCTCAACCCCAGAAGTAAGCATGCACAAAAAGAACACATTTGCATTGTTTGTCTTGTAGTGATATTCAGTTCTCATGCATAATTCTCTGAAGCACCAGATTTTACACACTGCCTAGTGCTCTCTCAGCTTCTTGTTGTTTAGACATGCAGCACTGGACAGGAAGGGTTTGGTAATTTGGGGAGCCAGATGCAGCTTCGCCAACACCAGGAGTTACCATTGTGGGCAAAATGTGATTAAACATTACATACTTTCTGTGAACTGAACATGGATGCTGAGAATAGAAGACTTCCCCTTATTGTTAGGAGTGAAGTATCTTATTCTCAGTTCAGTCATTATGTACATCTCAGGCACATTTGTTGTTTAAAAGGACATTTTTAGCAATCTGAATAGAAATGATGCATGTGTATCAAGGAAGAAATGCAGTTATTACTTTGATGATAATAACAGTGATGATGTAATGAGAATGATACAGAGCATGAAAGTTGTTAAATGTGTGCAGGTAAGTGCTCTAGCCATCCTGGATATGAAAAATGGGCAGGAAAGAAGCTTGCCTGGAGGACAGACGCAGCCATCTGTACAATGATCTTCACAAAGTGCAGATCGTTCCGGGTTGCTGCACGTGTCAGAGCAGGGGGAGCCACACTCCTGGTATTGCATGTTGAAAGGACATGATTTGGCTGAAAGAAGAAAGAGTACTATAATGCTGACTTTTCCTTTGAAATGTTAAGGAAACAGTACTCGCAATTTAGGATGTTTTCTGTCAAGATACAATGGGGAATCCTGATCCAAGTGAAGGCTGCAACATTTTAGACTTTCTGATATATATCAAAACCCCTTAGTAATGCAAACTACTCTAAACTTCCATATTCCCAAAGTCTTGAGTATGCTCAGGTTAAAACTGATTTCATGAAAATTACATGCACCTTTAAACAGCTGTCGTCTTTAGGAAAAAAAGTCACATATTTGAAGTTTACTAGATATGGGTAGTAAGCACAGGTGAAAGTCCATTCCTGAGATACTTACGGCAAAGTCCTGAGGTTCTCCAGTTCAGAGGCTGTCCCCCTGCATGAGCGCACTGCCGGGAGTACTCAGCAAAGGTGTTGCACATGCAGAAGTCAGCCATAGAGCTATCACAGTGGCATAGGTCTTGTATGCAAGTTTCAATGTAGTCCTGGACATTCACAAGTGCATTACAGCTTGTAAATGCTTTACTGGTTAATACTGTCTCACAGATAGAAGCCTAGGATGGAAAATAGAGGTTAAACAAGGGTTTGGAAAATATGAAACTAAATATTTAAGGCATGTAGCAGAACAAACCAAAGGTCCATCTGGTCCAGAAACCTGTCCAATAGTAGCCATAAGCAGATGTTTAGGGAAAGGTACAACAATAAGGCAAGTACACATGGAACTCCTTTGATTAACTCCCATATCTTCCCATATCTTGAGCTACTTTCAGGTCAGGTGACTTTATACAGTTTCTTTGTATTAAGACAACCCCAGTGAATTTCTCTTTCTTGAAAATATCCAGTCTTCTCTTGGAAGGGGAATGCAACTTTTTAGCATTCACTTTAGCAAAGAACAAAAAATTAAATTTAGAAAAATTTTCTTTCTAGACCAATGGTTGAGTCATATTCATGCTATATTTTTTCCAATTCTAACAAATTTTCTCCAAAGACAGGGAGAATGTATTTTACACTGAGAAAACAAATTTTAAGCAAGGTGGTTCTTACAAATTCAGCTGAGCAGTTCACCGGAACACTAGGAGGAATAGGATCAGCACACTGCTCTGTGGGTCCATCCATCTTCTGCTTATTCCCAAACTGAATGGGAGTCAGTTTTGTGTCTGTAAAAAGCAGTCCAAATATTAGAATAATATTTACTGGTTTACTGGCTTTTGCATGGACATATTTTCTTTTGTGACACTACCCACTATGGCATGAACAGTGATTACCAAATAATATCATTATAATATGAAAGGCAAAAGGAGATGAAGAAGTTACACAGGGAACTGGATCCTAACTATTGAAAACGAGTTGAAAGTTGCATGTGGCAAATCTTAAAAGATCTAACAGTGATGGAAGCAGCCTAATACATCTCAAAGCCCTGACTCTATACACAACTGACATCATAGAAATGCCTGAAGAAGTATCACTAGTTTTGCAGTTAATACAACCCACAACCTATGTTACAGCATACTACTAAAAGAAAGAAAAACAAAGCACCAATACTTCATAATGCTTTTTATTACTTACTCTCTGAAATAAATTCATTGTTAATTGGAATTCCATTGAAGTCCCCACAAAGTCCACAAGTTTGATTGGCATATTTCTTATCTAGTTCCACCTAAAAGAAATAAGGAAAGAGAGCTTAGGTTCATAGTAACATCAGCCTTGATGGTTAGGAACACAGCCTACACCAATATTGCTTATGTACTCAAAATTAGACATATGTATGCTGTGCAGACTGTGTTGTGTGGTAACAAGGTGGGCACCGTTGGGAAGGTCAGTGGCCACCAAGAAAAGATTGGTCTTATTCTAGCCCTGGGGCTGCGAACAACAGCGCATTGCCAGGTCTGGAATCTGAGCAATACTTCACTGTGAGGTGGAAACTTTATAATTGGGGGTCTATTGATCCTAAGCTGAGATGGATGGTAAAAAAAAAAAAAAAAAAAAAGGGAAACTGGGAGAAGACTGGAAGACAGAACAATCCACTAAAAATGGACACAGATCCAAAAGTAACTAATACCTGCCTGGCTGATTAAGACTGCAAAGATGTAAACAGACTATTTTCAAAATACAGGCTTTCTGCCATATTTTGGATGTTTGCTTACCAGGAGGGCATCTTCTTTATTCCAGAGGAAGGTCAGTCCTAACTTGGCAGAAACTTTCAAATAGCTGTTACTTCTCTCTATCAAGACTCCCATATGGCTGTAGGGCATCTGAACCCTGGGGAAAGATCACCATAATTCAGCAGGTGGTAGGGACAGAATATCCATTGAATATCCACACTGATATCCTTTCTCATTCTCTTTGAGAAGCTTCAACATACATACATACATAGGTGAGGAAATTAGTCAGAGCAGTAACTAAATACAGACAACACATGTTTGAAACATTTTGGCTGGTTCCTAAGCAATTACATCTCATTGAGGAAATGGATCAGCCTTGCTTTCCCTGCTGTTCCTTTTGGCTCTCTCTGTTAATGGTGTTTTGGTAGGTAAAAAGTTGGCATGTGTCTTCAGTTGTATTGTTCAAAAAAGTGCTGGGAGGTTCTGTTTTGCAGGCAGTAAGCTTCAGGATATTGCTATTTACTCCTTAAAGTCCTTGATAATAAAGGGATAGACTTGTTAAGCTTTCTGTGATATGCGTGCCATTCATAAAGGTGTACCCAAGATAACCTTTAGCTCACTGTACGTAGCTGCTATAATGCACAACTCACTGTGGGATAGCTGCCCAAATATTTACCCAGCCTTTTGGACAGGTTTCACACCCTATGCCAAAGTCAGTGCTACCATTGCTACACAGTTAGCAAGTTTCCAGACTAGCTCATTTTAAATGAGTGCAGGTACAAGCTGCAGTCACTGCTTAACTGCATAGTCTTCAGTGCAAGGACAAAAGCCATTAAAAATTCCTCTCAAGGATCCTGTTCTGGTAAAATTAATGGTAAGTAGAAACTTACAGTGTAAAAACCTAACATTTTGACTGAATCCCACTTACAGACTCAATTGTATATATACACACACAATTGTAGCAGTGGGGCAGCATCTGGGATATAGCTTATCTGAACAAAATGGACACAGGGATAATCTGCAGGAGCAGCACTTAGCTCACTGTCAGGCCCTTATTTTTGTTAATACTTCAGGAAGGACCTGAGCCCCCCAGCTGCTCGGGAGCAATGTGAGATCAAATGAGGGAAAAGGACGCTCTCTCAAAGAGCCCACTGGGAGCAAGAGCAGTGATTGCAGTTTCAAGTTATGAACATACGATTTGCCATCAAGCAGGACAGAGTCATAGGTCAGTTCAATCACGACTCCTTCCAGCTTCATGATGACATGAGTGATCTTCGTAGCATTTTCCACCATTGTACGCCTAATCTGGATGTTGAAGTCCTCATAGGGAGATTTGCAGTTGGACGCAAAGATGTAATTGCAGACCCCAGGGAAGTAAAAGATGTCCCCGTCAAAGGTTTTGAAGTGGAAGTTACCCCATGTGCTGCACACACGGCCATTGTGAGAGGGGTTGCCAGCTGCGGATTCAAAATAAGCAGTAAGAATTTTCTGTTATTTGCTGTAGATACTCTCCCTTTAGTTGCTTTTCCCATTTTATTTCTTTCACTAGCCTCTGTCCAAAAGCCCATCTTCTGTTTTCCTTCTTGTCAAGCTATTTTTTTTTAATCAATCTGTTATTTATTTAGTTCGGTTATCTTTTGTGTTTAATCTGTTTTGCATAGGGATAGAGGGCCTAAGATTGGAAGAGACCTCCCAGGTCACTATGTCCAATGCTTTGGTTCTGCTGACAGCCATATTCTATAAATCCTTTCCTAAATGTCTGAAGTTCTAAAACCACTATGAAGTTTCACCATAAAACCAGTTTAAAGTTAGTTTAAAACTAGCTGGTACTCTTACTAGGGAAGGCCACTCATAGCCACACCCTTCAAATGGCTGGAAGACTTTTGCCAGCATTTTCCAAAACATATTCCTGTTTCTTGTATGCCTGGCTGTTCTTGTGCCAGTGTTACACTTCACCTTGAAGGGGTTCCACCTCTATAATGAGTGGGGGGAGGAGCAGAGAAATCACTTATGTCTTTTCAGTCTTCATTTCCTTACAAGCACGGTCTCCTATCTCCCTGATTATCCTCACAGTCCCTCTCTGCATCTCTTCCAGATTTACACTCACCCTGCTTGAACGCGGCTAGTCAGAATTGTACCCTATACCCTAGGTAAGGTCTCTCACTGGTGTTTTGTACACATTAATATTTCCTTCTCTTTACTGGAAATATTGTACATGATTTATCCCAGTATTATTTATATTTTATATATACATATACATATATAATTTAAAAAAATATTTTTTTTTACAGCTACATCATATTAACAAAATGCAGGCTGAGTACTGGAGTCACATTTAGATTATCCTTGTTACCTGATGAACTGGCTACTTTTCTTGTTCATTTTTTATTTTATGATGCTAAAGGATCTTACACAGTTTATTAATCTCCTCAGTTACTCCATGGTCTTCCTGTGTGATCAACAAGAACACAGATATCTGAGCCATGACATTTGTTTAACTCACCCTTTACTTTCAGTGTGTTTTGAAAAGTTGGAATGATTTTCACTTCTTGGGATTTCAAAGCTGGTGGAAAATCTAAGGGGGAAAAAAATGATCAAGTTTAAACTTATTAGAAGTCCTAAAAAATGGATAGAGATTGCCTAGTCTCTTTATTAATTAACATTTCATACTGTTGTTGTTTAAACCCAACAAGCAACTAAGCACCATGCAGCTGCTCGCTCACTCCTCCCCCCACCCTGGTGGGATGAGGAGGAGAATCGGGGCAAAAAAAGTAAAACAAATGGGTTGAGATAAGAACAGTTTAAGAATTGAAATAAAATACAATAATAATGGTGATGAAAGGGAAGATAACAAAAAGAGAGATATAAAACCCGAGAAAGACAAGTGATGCACAATGCAATTGCTCACCACCCACTGACTGATGCCCAGACAGTCCCTGAGCAGCCATCTGCCCCTCCTGGCCAACTCCCCCCAGTTTATATAAGGAGCATGACATCCTATGGTATGGAATATCCCTTTGGCTAAGTTGGTTCAGCTGTCCTGGCTATGGTCCCTCCCAGCTTCTTGTGCACCTCCTCACTGGCAGAGCATGAGAAACTGAAAAATCCTTGACTTAAGATAAGCGCTACTTAGTGACAACTAAAATGTCAGTGTGTTATTAACATTATTCTCATACTAAATCCAAAATTCAGCACTGTACCAGCTACTAGGAAGAAAATTAACTCTGTCCCAGCCAAAACCAAGACACCTACTACTAGTTACACTCTAGGGGAAGTTTCCACAAGGTTTCATTGGAGGATTTTGCACAGTGCTTTGTGTTCCATCTTTCTATATATTTCACTAACAGCTAAAGTCCAAAGACCATGCCCTTTGGCTGTAGTAGTTTCACTCATTATTTATTCAAGACACCTATTTGATGCTGGACCTGATGTTCCGAACTCAAAAGCAGCAATCTAATCCTTAGAGCACAGTGTTGTAATAGTGATGCGGAAAAAGCAGTGTTAATGTCTATGTCTGAACCTTTGCCTCTCAGTACACCTAGAAGCAGAAAGTTACTGAAGTATATTAGAAGGTGAGGATGAGAAACAGGAGCTGTTTTTTTCTGAAGCTCATGTCTTTCTTTGTGCTGAGACATGCACTTTTGCACAACCAACTCTAAGCAGACTTTTTAAAAAGCAGTTTAAATTCTGTGAAACTTTAATCATGTGCTTTTTATGCAAAGACTTTTATTGGTACAATCCAGCCCTAAATTTTCCATGTCCAAATCCAGTGTTTTCTCTTTGGATCCAGCAATGAAAGGGATAGAATACTTAAAGAACCTGGAACATGATTTTCTTAACATGAGAATGAGGAATTGATGCAGTTTCTCCCTTGAAAGTATCAAAACTCTAGAATTTGATGACTTCCAAACTGTAGATTGTGCAATGTCAGCCATGGACTTCTGCATTTAGACCAAGAAAACATCACTGAGACAGATATGCGTTTTAGAAAGACAATCTCATTTAGTTTTGATGTAAAGATTTTAAGGGAAAGCACACATATTACCATCCTTGACAATCTGTTCCAATAATTAAATGCACTCACTATTATTAAATAATTTGTGGTACACTTCCATTTTGGGTTTATCATTATTTTAATTGCCAGCTAGTGACCTAATAAATTGCAGATTGCGGGGCAGGCTTAATGATTAATTGTTTCAGCCTGTCATTACCAATATACCAGTCAGCATTGTATCCTTTCACCCTTATTTTGCTCAGTACAGTTATGGTGTTTGCTCTGTACAGTTGTGTCATGCATGATCTTGTAGTGCTTAATTATTTTAATGTTTAACGTAGTTACAGTTTTCTTATTCTCTCGTGATGCAGTCATCTTGACACAGCATAAAAAATGTATCTTTTATTACCCACTATCAAGTACCTTGGTTATATGTATGTATACACACACCTCTTCTGAAAATACACTTTTAGATAGAAGGTATGTACGTTTCATGAAGTTAAAGATTAGATAAATGTATCATATCGGTAGACCAGATCCGCTGGGCCAGATCTCAGAGGAAGTTCTCCAGTTTAGAGCAGTCAGAGATTGGCTGGGAATTGGGTATTGTCCAGAGGATTTCTCTCTCCTTTTTTTTTTTTTTTTTTTTTGGGTGGGGGGGGGAACGATGGGACGGGACAGGGGCAGGGGAAGGGAAAGTATGTTCTAGCTAGAAATAAGAAGATTCTAGTAATCTTAGTATTTATCAATTTAATTTGGGACAAAATCTTAGAAATAGATCAGTATAAAAATACTTACTGTTTTGTCGCTGCAGGGTGGATGAAGAAACATAGTTTGATTTTGTTTGTTGTTCATCATCCTGGGCTTGAACTGCGTCAAGAAGAATGGAAGAGGAAAATGTTAATGTCTAATTTTCTTGAGTTCCCTCATCATTTCTGAATTATATCTGTTTAAACATGCAACAGTCAGTATATCAAAAACCAGCAAAGCTATGTTCAGGTACAGGAGGTCAGATTTGTATCAAGAGCTGTGCTACATGTAACCACGATGGCCATATACTTCTCCTTCAGCTTTTTTTTTCTTTTTTTTTCCTCCCTAATAAATTACTGCAGGGAAGCCATCAAAAACATGCCTGTTATAATTTGAGCAGATCCTTATTCTGTTATTGTCACAGTATCCCCAGATGCCCTTGTTAGCTTTTCAGATAAAGGACTTAATTTTCTTAGTTTTTATGATCACTGTGTACTTTAAGCATCAGTAAAACCCTTTGTCTAGCCAGAGGGCTTTAAAAATAGGTCCTTTTTTACAGGAGGAATTCATTTTAGAGTTAGAGGACTGATCTCTGTCCTCCTTTACTGAAAGCCAAAGTTCGTCTGTATTTTACAGTTTCAAGCACTTTTGTAATAAGCAGCAGAAGGAAAATAAACACACAAGTCACACAAAGAAATAGGCCTTTCCAATAGATACATTTGTGACTGTTGATTTTGCCCCAGAGAAAACCTTTTTGCTTCCAGCAAAGAAACCATTTCTCATTCCATTCCATGGCAGCATCAGAATAGGAATACACACAAAATCTGCAGGGGCCGGGGTGGCTTTTAATGCACCACTTACTGAGAGTTCATCAGCGGGCAGGTTGCAGGGGAGGCTACGCTGGCCAGAGAACACCAAGGCGGCAGGCTCACCCTCTGCTGCAGCCCATAACAAGGGCAGTCCGAGGGCAGCACTGCTGGAGGGGCTAATGCAGAAATCGGAACTGCGGGGAGCTCCCCACGTCCCTTCCTTTTCGCACCCGCTAAGGATCTGCAGCTAGTGTTGGAAGGACACGCTGTGCCCGTTTTTAAGCTATGAACCATTCAGTGCTTCTGGGCTCCTCCACAGCCTAGCCTCAGAGAGCTTTTTGCTTCTCTCACCACGCACGGTATGGCTCCAACACCCTGCCTCATGCCATATGCATTGCAGACTCCTGTTTCCATTGCACAGTGTGGTAATGCTACAGCTAGTCTTTGGATGGGCTATTCTTTGACACCACCACTTTTTAACATAAGTTACTGTGGAATTACCTGGAAGTAGGAAGAAGTAATGTACTACAATAGGATCTGCACCTGAGATCAAAATGCACTAAAAATTAACATTGTTGTCACCTTGAGCTTTAAGGGACGTTAACAGGTAAAGTATATGTAAAAAAGGTTTCCACTCATCTGTGAGTATTAAATGCCCTCTTAGAATATTTAAGGCAACTCCATTTGTTTTCAGCCCATCAAAAAACAACCCTGTGCTCTAAGATTTTATGCAACCTCATGTGCAAGAATAGATGAACTTTCAAAAATCTGTTGTCCAATGTTTTTCAAGCAAAATCTCTCCTTTTTTCAGTACTGTATCATCAGCTGATAAAACAAAGTCTTTAATAATGCATGCAAACAGACTCCACTGATTTGTTCCTCCCTAAAGCCACTTTTGCACCTTTTGGTTTGTGCATTTAGAAATGCCATGCCACCTTGAAGAGGACATCAAAAGACATCAAAAGCTAAATGCAAATCTTGAGGCATTTTGGTAGAAATGTGAGCTCCTAGTGGGTTCTACTGAATTCAGTGGAGCTATTCCAGATTTCAACTGGACAAAATAGGATGAGAGCATAGGCTGCAATACAAATTTTCAAGACAGTTAATTTCTTCTTCTTAGATAGGAAAGTATTTGTAGCAGCAAAGAAAATCTTGCATAAAGGTAACAGGTTCATTAGCTTCACAAAGCCAAGAAAAACATTTCAAACTCCAAAGCAAGTTATAAATTCTTTAAAATAGTAAAAAAGCCAAACAAGTGAATCTTCCTACCTTTGATCTGTATGAAGGCAAGTGCTAGTATTGATATCTGTAGCAGTATTCGTGTCCCACCACCCGTGCCCATCTTCTGGAAGTCCAGTAGAAACTACCGAACAACCTGCCTCTGAGGAAATACCTGTCTGCTCCTGAGTCTTATATAGTGAGAGAGTAGGTTTTGGCTCAGTTCCCAGATTGTTTCACAAGGTTCTTAAAAGGTGGGGCTTCAGACATTTTAGTTTTCCTTTGCAGGTGCACAGGTAAATAGAGGATGCTCTGACTTTCCCTCAGGTATTTGCACTCTAGGAGGAGTCTTCTTTCTACAGGTCTTTTTGATGAAATATCAAGAAGTGAGCAGGAGAAACTTTTGCTCAGGCTTAGTCTTCCCAAATTGTTACATATTATGGGATAAATACAATTTAGGGGAGTTCTGAGTGACTTTTGAGCAGGAGCTTGGAATGAATTACTTCACTTTTCTTTAATTTTCCTCCTTATGGTAAATGATGGCAACAACTTCTCAAAAAAAACGAGGAAGTTCCGCCTGACATGGATTTTTTTTAATGAGTTTGCTCATTAATGAGTTTGCTCATGAGTTAATTAGTGCTACTTCAGCTGTTTCTTTTCTGAGTAAACATGATTTCACCATAACAAATTAGATTGATTCTACCTACAATTAAAAAATATAGATTTTCTTGGTGATTGCTGTTCTTAGAAACACAAAAAGATTGATTTGCAAGAATGTCCTTTGGAATGTTCCTTATCTTAGGAACAATGAGAGAGTGAACAATGTTTTGTGAATATGTTAATATATTTATTTACAGCTATATTACTCTTGTGAATTGACCTTTTCTAGTGTTTTACCCTGGGGTATAAAGAAACACAGTCATTCAGTAGGAGGATGGATCCCATAATCCCACATGGGATCAAACAGTTCCTGCAAAGAAGGTGGTACTGGGACAGTCTCCGTATTCTTTGGCAAGAGGACAAGACATAATTAGGTTTAAAACTGGAATGAAGTTTAGGTTAGGTGTTGGGGAGAAAGCTTCTTTTTGCAAGGATGGTGAAGTACTCATATAGGTTGCCCAAGAAGACTGTTGAATTTCCATCACTGATGGGTTTTATAAACAAGTTAGAAAAACACCTGCCTGAGAATGGTGTAAGTGCTATTGATAGTGCCCTGGGGCACAGGAATAGTCTAAATGGCCATTTGAGATTCCTTCAAACATGATTTTCTATGACTTTTTTCTGTATTCTCTCTGCTGGAGCAGTTATATTTGAGGAAGTAACTTCACATTAAGAGAGAAATAAAAGGCACTTTTTTTTTTTCCCTAAGCAGTAAACAGAAGCAAGATGCTGTCTTTCCTGAGCATTTTAAAAGTACAACTGGGTATTTATTTTTAAATAAAAGTGACATAAGCAAATAAAATTGGAAGTGTTGAGGAAAAGAATTGGTCGATTTCAGTCATAAATTTTACCTTTGGCAAATTTATTGATGTATAAGTCTGTAGAAATTACCTATTAGTATTATTTAATTAGAAAGAAGATGACTACAGGATACTTGTATATACAGAAATACATGCAGTGAAAATTTAAGGGAAATGTTATTGCCTCTAACACTTATTATCAAAGTTCCAGGATGAAGATCTAAAAAAGAAAAATTTTAATGGATATAACTGATGCGTAATTAATGTAATTATAAAAATAATATGGTAAAGTCAGCTGGGTAACATACGTAAGCATATTAAGTGATTTTGCTGGTGAGAAGAAAAATATGCTTTATGAATCATTACATTGCCTACCACTGAAAAATAATTCATATCAGCAGTTGCTATGTTGTGGTTTCATATACACAGGTTAACATTTTCTGCATGTTCAGGGAAGTACTATGACCCATCAGAGATCCAAGTTTGGTCACTACTGATCATTCCCTTTGTATGGCCATCACAAATTAGGCTGAAACTGGTTCACAGTTAAATTTAACACCTTTGAGCTTTAACGCACCACTAAAAGTGTTTCCCTATGTCTGCATTTTTTGCTGAAAGTCTCAAATCTCTTTTATGTCATGGATCACATTATCCTTACACTCCTAAGTGATTACTTCATTAATTAATCCTCTTGCCATGTTAACTTCCATTATCTTGTGCTGATTCTTTTCAGAAATTATTATAAAATAGATCAAAATATGAGACTTGCAAAAACAATTTCCAAATATTTATGGTAAATTAATTTAGTAGTATTACTAATTATTCACAGAAATAATTTCTTTTCAAATTGTATTTCACCTCCATTCACTCAATAGACCTACACAGGTGACATGGGAGAGTATTTTTGTTAAGACTTTGGTATGGAGTAACATGTCCAGATTTGTGTAACTGTTTATAATCAAACCAGTGTACAGCTGACTGCATAAGCAGAAGTATTAATATGTTAGAAAAAATTATTGATGTACAGTTTGGGATTTTTTTAACAGAAATTATAAAAGATTCTGACATTGCATTTGATCTGAAAACTCTGACACTTCTTTCTACAACTTCTCTTTCTTTTTCATGGGATCATATTCCTACTCTCTCCATGTGCAATATTAAATTGAATGAAACATTTCAGTAAAACAGTTGTTAGCATTTTCAGATCCATTCTTTTTAATCCTACATGATCAAATGCTCCATGGTGATGATATTAATTCACACATCTTTCTCATGATTTCTGAATCTGGTTCTTCATAAGAAAAAATGAGACCATCATATCTTATTTTCAGACATCCTCTCTGTAGAATGCAAATAAAATGTCCTAGCAAATTTGGTTAACATTCAGGTGCAGTAATGATTGAAATCAGTGTCTCCATTTATATTTCTAAGAGATAGAATGATGGACTTGTAGAGACATGCAGAAGGTGTCTAGTCCACCTAGTGCTATATTGGAGTAGCTTCATTTCAAGGGAAGGACAAAAACATTTGTAATTGATAGAAACTATGGCACTTCCTCTGTGCCAGCACTAAAATGCAAATTAACAAGGATCTGCCTGCTGGGCTTTTCTTGGCTGGTCATTTGCCCACTTCTGAGGTTGAGTTTAAGCTCCGGATTTGGTGCTGGGACGTTAGGATTTGCATTCAGCTGAAGTACCATTCTGATTGTCCCTAATTTTTTATCTGTGCAAATTAAACCCCACATTTTTTATCTGAAAGTTTCTATGGAAAAGTGAGGTAACTGATCAGTTTCTACACAAAAGTTGTTCATTAACATTATAGGTGTTCTCTTAATTATGTGAAGATGAACTACATTTTGAACAGTTGCAGTAGGTATCTTATAGTATGATACAATATAGTCTATCTAAAGTAAAGCTATAGTTAAAGACTAGAATAGGGATACAACTCCTTTTATGTCCTTTACTAGATCTTAGTCTGATGTGGTGCCATTGATCCATTCCTTTACTTCCAAGTGCTTAGATAAAACTCATTGATCGAAAATCAAATCACATTAATACATGAGATTTGAAACCCTGTTTCATTAACATGAGTAGTTCTCCTGCTGTCTTTTAGTGTGTACACTGTAGACAACCAAGAACATAATGCTTTGATCTCCACTGCAGCCTCTATGCTTTTCTGTAAAACATGCAATGTGTAATATGATTAGGTTCTATTTCTGGTTTCATTTCTATTATCATATTATTCTATATTTCGAAGGTTGCAGTGTCATTTAGAAGAACCCAAGCAAAGCATAACAAATTAAAACAGTCATTGGAAGCTGTCTAGCTGCAACATAGGAGGCTAATTTACACCAATATGACTAGGAAGTAAAATACATTGAGTATAGTATCTCTCTTTATTTAACAGTTTTCCTTTGGGAAGAAATTCAGTCACAGAACATCTTAGAGTCCTGTATGAAGACATTCCACCTATGCAAAGTTAGTAGAGAGACCTCATTTTATAAGTATTGCATGTGAAATATACCCATGCTCTTATATTGACAAAGCTCCTTTTCCTCGGAAAGATCTGAAATGTCATGACTGGTGTGGACAGGGTCAAGTGGACAATAGTATTTGTATTAGCATGATAATGTGAGATTGCCACAAGTTCCCAGAGTAACCCTGTACTGGTATGAGGTGCTTTCCCCTGTAATAAAACATTCAGAGGTTGAACAGGATTGTTTTAGCCTTCCTTCACAACTTTCCGCAACTCCACTGCCAAATTTCATGTTGTCATTCCCAGGATTTTGCATACAGAATAACCTTTCTCATGGCTGGCTGCTTCTGCCATCTAGATCATTACTGTTTCTTTGCTTCAGATCTACCTGCAATCAATGCTGCTCTGCATTCTTCTCTTCCTTTTCTTCCTCCCTCCAGTGTCCTTTATCTTCTTGACATACCTAGTTGAAGAAAACTTGGGATCTGGTGTTTTTTTTTTTTTCCAGTGTATTTGTCATTACATACAGTGCTGTATGGTCAGAGTATGGCTCCCATTTGTTTCAGCAGTAACTAAATGCACGTTCAGTCTCAGCGTTTCAAGCTGATTGTCTAGAAAATGAAGAATGCACAGTTAAAAACCATGATTATGATTTGACATGAATCTTTTAACTGGCATCACAAATCAACTTTGTGGCACTCAAACAGCTTGATGATACTGTCCTTGCTCTTTTCAGTGTTTTCTTCATACAGTCACTTCAAATTTAAGTTCTGCAAGAAACAAATAAATAAACAAAGCAGGAAATCTTAAAGACAATTTTACCAGGAAGATCCCTGCAATGCTCTGAGTAAGAGAAGGTTCTGCAGAAAAAATAATGTGCATCCTGTACCATGAGGAGTATGAAGACAGGGGCCAGAGTGCGGTTTCCATGTTGTCTGAACACATCCGGGATATCTCTGTGTATAAAGCGGATAAACACTTAAGCCTCTTTATAGCTTGTAAACACAGACACCACAACTGTGTGTACTAATATTTGAGATTGGTATTATAGACTAAAAAATTGATGTACACACATACATGAGGATATATTTACATTGTGCAGTGGTGCATGTTGCGGAGATCCCTGTGCTAGCAACAGCCAAGGTAAATTTATAATAAAAAATAGTGTCACTACATTGATATGAAGTTGCAGCCAAGAGAATTTGCCTTTCTCTGAGGCACTGACACTGCAACATTGTGTTTGGGATCTGAGCTGATATCTCTACCCAGGGCTATACTGTGCCATATGGTCATAGCAGCACTGCCTAAAGCCAGCTGAAAGCTGGACTCTGTTATGTAGTGCCATAGTGCCCCAAAATAAATAAAAAAAAATCAGTCTTTAGAAGAAATTGGTGTTTGCAGGCTCAGAGAAATAAATGGTACAACTAGTAAAAAAGTGGATGAAACGGAGTGCTGAGCTGAGCAGTATATCTAAACCCTCAAAGGGACATATTAGTGATATACAACCTCAAAAAGTCTATGTACTAGAATACTCTGGTGGACATAATTCTGCTGAATGACACTCAGATACATTTGTAATAATATAAACAACAGGCTGTGTAAGAAGGGGATATATGTATACTACCACCACTAGCAACTTTTGTCAGAAGTCCTATTATTAGTGGAAGTTGTATGGTTCTTCCTCCACCAGACCCTTGCAAATATACCCTTAGTTTATATCTGTAGCAGACTTTCTTTATCCAAAAAAGTGCATGGAAGATATAATCAAATGCATAGAAACAAAGGCAAACATGGACAAAGAAACAAAATCTGTGGTCCATGTATGATTCAAGACTCTGAGAAACTAGTTAAATTTATAGCTGTGGTGTATAAGTTAACAGAGACCTCTTTAGTGTTTCTATTTAAATATTGCCATTCATTTTAATAATTAAAGTTTCTGCTATGTCATCCTCCTTGAGGGGAGAACTTATTGAAAGGGGTGTGTGTGGGTGTGGGTGTTGAATCTCTATTGTAAAATAACTTTTAAAAGTTCCTTTTCTATATTTAGCATTTCAGTTTACAAACTTAGATAATAGTACAGCAGAAAGACTTAAACTAATGGAAAATATTGGACAAAATACAGGGAAGTACAAATTGGCCACGAATTAATTTCGCTTGGAAATTTGGATAAGGTTTGTAAGTGTCAAAGGATTGCCATCAGTTCTGCAAGACCTTATTGCAGTAGCAGGGAACAGGACTGTAAGTACTTTGAAGACAATCCTGACGTTCACTCATGTGGTTATTGGTACAATGCTTTATATTAACATTCTCTTCATCCATTGTTTTATTTTTAGTTTAGTAAATTTTATGCAAAACTCCTCTTTATTTTTATAAAATATTATTAAGTTTGCAAGTTCAAAACACTGGGAGGTATTTGTGTTAAGACTGTCAGTGCAGTTTCATGAGGTAGTTTTAAATTGCATGAGTGAAATATTATGTTTCTTAGGGGGTTCTTGCTTTTTTTAGGCAGAGCTTAGATAACGAGTATTGCATCTTAAGTCATTTGTTCAATTTTTTTTAACTATGTGTCCTAACACTTTGTTACCGTGTGTTATTCAAACCTTACTTGGAATATAGACTTATCAGTTCCCTCAGTTACTTTGCTGTGGTGCCCATCACTGCAGTGCCTGAGAAGTTCATCAGTAGTAATGTATTGCTTTTGAAAATATGTTTGGAAATACTTGGGGTTTATTATCTTTGTTTTACATATTGCTAGATGAAGCATAGAAAAGTTATGGGTATCCAGTAATTTTGGGTGAACAGTCTAACACTCCTAGGGTTCCTTTTTCAAAGTACTGAGCTTTATTTTGGTAGTATGCATGTTTAGTGTGTAGACTTTGGGTAGAACTGTGAAGGTCCCACACTTCTGCAGCTGAGATGCTGAAGTGTCCAGCATGGCATCTAGAAGAAAACAAATCACTGACTGTGAAAACTGCAGTTTAAACAGATATGTGCAGCATCAAAAAAGAACTATTCTAATTGAGAGAGAAATTGAATCCATTTCAACCTGGTGACACCTGTGTGTCACATTTACTCCACAATAGCCAAATTCTCCAGGCAATGAGAGAGAGGACTGTGGACAACCATCACACTCACAACATGCTGTCATTCAGCCTTGAGTCCGGGTTCACCCTCCCTACAGCAGGTGCTTGATGTGCACCCAGTGAAATAGGAACCCAGCGGAGAACAGCAGGATCCAATCACATACTTAGAGATTGTGTAATACTGCATACGCACAAAGATGGCACATTACAACTTCAGATAGCCTGCACTCTTACTCATGTAAGTAATCCTTCGTCACTGCATCTGAGTTGGCAGAGGAGAACTTCTCATGAGAAATTATCATTTCTCTGGGCTCTATGTTTTAAGTTATCATAGACCATGTTTTTTAGATATAGTTTCTAAATATGCATCATGGAGGTGATGCATGGTCTGCATGGTTTGCTAACCTGAGCTGTCAGCCTCCTTATCATTTTGGAATGCCAAAGTATGATATAAAACAAGAATGCTGTCAAACTTGAGCAGCTAGACTTGTACTATATTGAACATTCAATACGTCAGTGGATGAATTGTCTGTTGACTTCTTTTATAGTCAGTTTTTGGCTTTATTGATCTGAAAACTATGAAAATCCTTATCTGTTTTGATCCATTGCTGCAAGTGGCTGAAAACTGGTGTTGCACATTCATGTTTTGTACATAAGAACTGTATTGACTGAAATTTCTTCCCTTGACTTGAAATGACTGCCAGAGTTATAGATGAACAGAAGATGATTCTGCTCCTTTCTATTGTCATAATCAGGCAAACTTTATCAATAGCTGTTTGACTGTCAGTTTTCAGTAGGAGTATGATGTTGTAAGCTTGTAATGATTGCTGTAGCCATAGTCTGATTTTGACAGAGTACATCTTCTAACTCTGCAGCTCCTTCGAGTGCTAACAATATTTCTGACTCAATTAAGGCAGAGTCTGCATTGTTAGTAATAAAGTGAACAGAGAGAATCCCACACAGACTGCAGATCTGAAGCAGATTTTGGTGAGCTGCTGATCAGGAAAGTAAGACTAAATTATAAACTGTTTCTAGTCACCTAGAAATCAAAATAATGGTATTTCTAGATTCCCTACACAGTGTGAAATTCATCTAGTTTTCATAATAAAAATGGTATTCAGGTACTTAATTTCTACAAGATAGATTTGCCTTTTTATTTGCTTCGCTAGGTTTTCAAACACTTGATCTTCTGTATCTCATCTGTCTCTTGATACAGTGGCCATTGTGGTAAGGTAGAATATGTGGAATTTTTTTTATCTTCTTGATAATTTTGTTCTACATTATGTTATCTTAAGACTTATTCTGTGTGTGGTTAGTTCTGATACATGCATGTGGGCTGAAGCCATTATACAGGTGCAAAGTAGAAGAGCTATGATTCTTTTTGTATGACACAATAAAGCACATTTATCTCTTGTTTATATTAACACACAAGTAGCTTTAGGGAAACACCCCTCTGTCAGTTCTTCATGTGTCTTCTGTACTTTTTTTCCTTCTTTTGAGAATATGGTCTGTGATAGAACAAGAGTAATTTGTGCTAGAACATTTAACTCATTGGCTGCAATATATTATTTGTGCATGTTTCCATTTCGTGAGTGAAATAACACTAGATCCTGCTTATTGGTGAAAGCACTATGCCCTGTTGTTGAAGAAGTTAATGTAATTTTGTGGAGAGCAAACTTTTGACTGCTGACTCAAACTAAGCTCAACACTGTTATCAATTCCCCTCTTAATAACATAGGAATGTTGTTACTGTTTCTGGAAACTGTTTTGGATACTACAGATAGAAAATGCTGCATTAGAGCAAATAAGATCTGCAATAATGAATGCATCAAGGGCAGGTCTGAACTGACAGTCTTACCATCTCTATGTAGTGGATGCTGAAGAGATCTGAAGAAAACTTGTCCATTGTAGAATTAATTACATGATCATGGAAATGGCTGGAAAACATATTTCTGTAAAAGGCTGACTTTTTTTGAAATTGAAAGTGAAATAGGGTTTCTTATTGAAGTTTATCTCAGATTAATATTGACACAAAGGGTTGTCTTCCGTTATTAGCCTTATCAATGCAATAACATTTTTGATAGAGAAAATGTTGTCATGAAATGAGGAGATATTTTTTCTGTCTTTACAAGAAGGAACAAATCAATTAGTCTACTACAGTCCTGAGAAAGAAATAGAAAAATTGGACATATGTTTCATAGCAGACAATGAGCTCTTAAGCTTTCTGAAACAAGCACAATCCAGAAGGCTGTCCATCTCCATTTTCTGTTTCTGTCTAACAAGAAGAGAAACAGGAAAAGTAAGTTTGCTTTTATGGTGTGGATCCTGCAGTTTTGGAACTCCTTTGTATGCTCATTTGTTCTGTCTGAATCATACTTGCAAACAGGTGGGGAGCGCTTTCCTTTCTTACAGATTTTGGATTGAATTCAAGACTCCAGGAAGCTCAAGTCTCTTATGCTGGTGTACTTTCAAAGTAGTTCAGCATAACTCAGTTGAGCTGTGCAGAAGTAAACCTGCATGTGAGTTCCATGCTCTTTCAATGATATTCCAAACAACTTCTAGTACATTTCAAGACTCAAAGATTTAAAGCCATCAGAGATCATTGTGATCATTTTTGTTGAACCAGACCTCCTCTATAAACCAGACCACACTCTCATACACTTTTTCCTGTACTTTTTTTCATGTAACTTACCAATTTACATTTGATTTAGGGAAAATCCTTTAGGCAAACATCCCTTCTTGGCTCAGAGATTCCCAATGACAGAGAATTGTCTGCATCTGTTGATAAGCCATTCTAGTTGCTGTATACTCAACATTGCTAAATGACACAATATATTTTTCTAAGGGAAGAGTTGAGGGGAGGAAGCATACATACATCAGTAGCTGAAGCATTGCCCAGCTGAGCACTAAGTCAGTTTGCTGAAAGATTGATGTTAAAACTTGGTTAAAAATAGGTTTGACTGCCTTGTTTTTCATGGGTAGTTTCAGCTCCCAGGAGCTCAGTCCATTTTTATCCCACACCAAGTGAAGGTAGATCAGATCAAGACAAAATACTGCCTGTAGGTGAAAAAAGTGAGAGAAGCCATTCACTGTGTTAGGAATCATTTGGATTGTATGTAGCCAAAGGTGTTTTGACCACATTGGAGCTATACAATGGTCACTTCAGCATAATCTTTTAGGCTTTGTGGTGTATTTCAACTTTGCTGTAACTGCTGCGTATCAGAAGGCTTAAATGATTTTGTGTTTTGTCTTACAATTTGTATAATGCTTAGTAATTGCTGAGCTATTTATGCATGTTATGGCTTGAAACTCCATCAAGCTAGACCCCCATTTGAACCAGCTTGTCGTTGCTCACATGAATTCATTGTGTTTACACTGATTAAGCTAGCTGAGGAAATACAAGGTGTTTTCTTACTGCAATCACTTTCCCCTCTAGTGGTTCCAAGCTGAACTTATAAGTATTACTAGGAGTTCATAATGCAAATTTTGTACATTTTCTCTCATGCAACATTATAATAGCCTAGATTCTTAGGTAGTAGAAACAGGTTTCAGTGTATCTGACCTATAAAATCTTCTGATATTCAATTAAACTTTGTCCACTGAAGGATTCATTTGCAGATATTCACAAAACTTACTATGCTGTTCTCAAAGCCAAAAGCAAAACTTTTCCTCAGCTTGCCCTCAAGTCTACAGGAAGTAATGGTTATTTCTGTGTTGTGCAGTTCATTAAATTCAGTGGTCCTGGGAGATGATCCACCAGGATAAGCAATCTACTTTGACAATCTACTTTTCCACTACAGAAGCTAGGGGAAAATTCCATGGGCTTGGAATATGACTCTTTTTAACTTCTAAACTGCAAAAGGTGGGATTTTTTGTGTGTGGTAAGTAAAAATAGATACGCACAGTTGGATTCTAGCTTAGAAGTTTAAAAATCAGAGGCATTGAATGGATAGTGATTTGTGCTGGTTCCCACCTTGGTAAATAAAAGGATAGGGTAGAAATGCCTGAGAAACCTGGTCAGAGCCAGAATTGTAAATGAATAAGTAAACAAACGGATCTAAGGACACTTTCCCTTTGTAAAGAACAATAACTGTTTTACACTGTACAGTTCCAACATATAAGATTACCCAGGACAAATCCCATTAAAATCTTAAACACACAAGCCTAGCCACTGTTTAGGGCAGTGTATAACACAGCTCAGTATTTAATGATGCAGGATGGCAGGCTAAATGCTAAGAAAAGGTAGAGGCCAGAGCTATGGCATTGATGATGATTTTAAATGCACAAGTGCATTTAAGTGCATAAGTTCAATCACTCTTCCCTTTGCCATTCCCTGAAAACAAGGCACTTAAAACTCAGAGCCACATTTCATAGTGTAAAAACAGTATTTGTTGAAATACTGGAAGTCAGAAACAATGCTTTTGTTGGCAGCCTTCTTGACATGAGCCTATTCAAACCAGGGAAGAAATGGTTTGATACACAGTATTGGAGAAACAGTTCCAGATAAAGATCTCCTCTGCATTGCTTTTTCTCTTCATTCCAATAACCACAAAGAATAAAACAACCCTTGATGGAAGCGCTGCCACAGAATGTGCCCCAGCAGGCATGCAGAGATTTTTCTTGTGTCCCTCTCACAGGAATTTTGGGAGATAAAGAAGGAAAAGTGGAAGGAATGATAGTTGTTAGTAGTATCTTGTAGAATGGTAATGTTGCGTCTTAAGCACTGGCCACAATCACAAAAGAGATTTGCTTACAGCACACAGTTTCTTGAAGGTTTTGCAGCACTGGTTAAGGCGAGCTAAAAGAGCACCTTCTGGAAATGCAACTAAGAGGGGCTGAGCAGAACTGAAGGTGTTATGAACAGACTTCTTCCTTCATATGTCACTACCGTAATCTGCAAGTGACATCTTTGAGCTTAAAGAGAAGGTTTACCCTTACAATGAATAATGTATTTAGAGAGTTATGCAGCTATCCAGCTTACTGGCAATTGCTCCTCATGTCCCAAACACTTTGGGTCTCAATAGTATATCCTTGGCTGCTTTATTTGAGGATAGCCATACATCTAATGGTGATTCCTGATGCTCTACTATGGCTAGCAGGAAATGTAATCATTGTAAGAACCACTGGTAGTTACAGATTGAGGTCTGATTTGAGAATTTCTCTACTAAGGATGAAGCTGCGGTATAAATTCCTGGCAGCTTGCATACATAAGATTGTGCAGCAGTGCTTTGGAAGCATAAAAGTTTCCAACTTACTCAACGATAAACAGGCAATAACTGAATGGAAGTAATATGATGCTATTTTACTAACATGCTAACTGGAAATTATAGCAAACTGTATGTCACTTTCCTGGCTAGCTTTTGGTACCTAATTCCCTCTGCAATTCCTAAATTCCTTTTGCCAAACTAAAATCAACTGCTCAAATAGTTTTTATGTTCTGCTCTTAATTTTAGATATTTTTCCAGTTTGTCTGGGTAATTTTTATGTCAATTCTTTTTTCCAGAGTACTTGTTGCCCATCCAAGGTTGGCACTATCAAGAAATGCTATTATCCAAATCATGAATGAAACACTGAATGGAACTATGTCCAGAACAGATACCAATTTACATGTTCAGAGGACTAGAATGATTTGTGATATTAGTATAATATATAATAAGAATTTCCTATATTATTTCAGTAAATTATTAATTTATAGAATTCCTGTCTTAGCAATTTCCCATTCTATGTTATTAGTTATTAGTGCAAAATCTGTGCTGTTTGATTATGCCAGTATTTTCTATTGGAGTGAAGAGCAGATTCTTACCATGACAGTATTTTTAAACAAAATGTTTAGCAAGTACACAGCCATAGAGAATGCACAGCACTGCCAAAAGGTTGTTCTCTCTGGTGCCAAAACACTAATGAACAACTTCGAGCCAAGCATCTGTGAAAACAAAGACTAGCCTGTTCAAACCATTATCTAGGAGAACAAGAACAATAGCAAAGAATACCATTTGTTGGTTGGTTTCCACCCATAAATGTATGTTTAATACTAAACTGTGCTGTGCAGGCAGGTATCTGAAAGGAAATTTCTCATGTTCAGTAAGAACAAAGTACAGAACTCCCACTTCATTTTATCCCAGATAAATACCAGGCATCTCTTGATAGTAACCATACAGTCCATAACCATATAGGTCCCAAATCTGGAATTCTTGTTCAGCCAAAATTTCACATGTCAAGCACTACAAGGTTAAATGTGTTTGTTTCTGCAATGACTGCAAAAACCAAATTGCAGTTTTACCTGAAGGGGTCTCCTGGTCAATCTACTGTAAATAGAAGACTCATTTATTCCTGGTGGTTACTGTGGAGCAATAAGGAGTTTAAATATACTGAGCTGAACAGCACACTCAACTAGCACATACACTAAGCATGCCAGTTTACATATGGCTTCTGGGGCTCTCAGACAGCATCTTTTACACAACAGAAGAGACAAATGTTGCTGTATCTGTTGCAGGTCCTTGGACACAACCCTGAATGTCAGCATGAGCTTCATTCTTGACTGACTAAACAGGGAGCAACACCACTGAAAGGGCATGTGCTGGTTGATGGCTATGGTGCAGCAACAGCAGGAAATAAAGAGAGTCCTCAGAAATGTGTCTTGCTACTGTGCATGCCCCAGGTTCTTTCTGTAATTACATTCACTTGCAGGTCTACACATTTGAGTCAGGAAATTTAACTCTATTTTGAACCAAAACACCGTGGTTGGGTTAAACCGTGGATTGTGAAGTGTATTCTGTCTTTATCTGTAGTAAAATCTATGGCTCAAGTGAAAGTATACCTATGAAATATATTGACCCTATAGTCCTTGTAATTAATTATATCAAACATCTGTTAATTATCCCGTGACTTCTGATTGTTTGCTTGGTTGTTTGAGAACATGAGTACCTGCAGTGTGTAACTTCCTGTTGACAAGACTGCACATTTTCTTTCCTTGGAAAAGTAGTACTTTAAATTCAGAAAATACTCTGGTGCTGTCCCAGTGAAATTCAGTCCAAATCAAGCCTTGTTCCAAGTCACATTTCCCACTTGTTTTGCAGAGATTTGGCTGATGAGCCCTGACTATGTCTCCTAGCAGGGGTACAGGGAGGCAGCAAGACTCTCTGCAGCTGGGGAAAGGCAGAGTCTCAGTTTACCTGCTTTTCTGTACTGGCAAGGAGTGAAGTAACGACTCAAGGAGCAAAGCTTGTGTGAGAATAGAGTGATGATGCTGAGGGGGTTGCAACTGGGCAGTTTGGATGAAACAGACACCTTTTGTGGCACAAAGGGGAAAAAGACCATTTTTCTAGTTGGTAGGGTCAGAAAATAAGGGAGTAAGACTATGACTCATAATTCGTTTCATTTCAAATAACACTTAAAGAGGAAATTCTGCATTCACATGAACTTAATGATGGATGGTTGTGGCTAGAGGTGCTTATTCTGATAATTATTTGTTTCAATGAACAGCTTCCAGATCACCTATTTGTATCTGCCATCTTTGGGAGTTATAGATTATTTGTCTACTTTTATTTGTTTAAGTTTCCATATTTGTTCAAGGTGCCAGCTGGGAAGTGGCTTTTGGTAAGTACAGAAAATAACACCTACCTTCTCATGGAAAAAAAATTAGGTTCCATTTCTAACATGATTCTCACATTGAGAAGATGGGTGGAAGTGGTGTTTTCCACACTATAATGCCCTCTTGGGATTATACAGGAGTCATGTTTAATGCTGTTTGAGAGGGAAACAGGATTCACCAGTAAGATCCAACTCAAAAGAAGCAGAGGAGCCCAGCAGAGATTTCCAAGGCAAAAGGCAAATTACCTGAAAGCACTGCATCTCTCCACTCAATTAAGGACACAGATGCTGGAATACTTAGTGTTTGTGGCAAGACACCTCGGTCTCTTGCCGCATGTAGCAACCAGTAGTGCAAAAGATTGGAAGGACAGCTCTAGTCTCCCAAAGGGTGAGGCAAAAAGAAAGGCTGCCTGCAGGCACATCAGTCATGCAGATCTCTTGCTGGAGGAGAAGAAAATCATCCTGGTCTCAAACAAGATGAAGGGAATACACAAAACCTTAGAAAAATGTTGTTTTCATTTGAAAGCATAGAAATGCATTGCATAGAAATGCAATTTTTCGTATGAATGGTGGGATGGAAGTAAGTTTTTTTGCAGAACTCTTAGGGTTTCTTTTTTCATCTGCTGTTTGATTATTGACACTTAACTAGCTGAAGCAAGGAAGGCAGTGTCCTGGACCAGCTAACACTGGCTTTTTCTGCTAGCTCAGACCCTCTGTCTCTTTTGTGAAATTGTTTCCTGTGACATTTGCAGATCTCCTTTAATATCCCCTTTGATAAACAGCCTTCCAGAGCTATCTGACCACTGCACTAGCTCTGCAGCCATGAGGGCAAAAGGCAGTAACTTTTGAAAATCTGCCATCTCTGAGACCATTACTGAATTTTTACAGAGAGTGACTTAGATGAAATCCTGCTGACAATATTTAATTTGATTTTTAATTGTGGAATAATGTAATACTTAAAAATCAGATAAAGATATTTATAACTTAGGTTGTGCTACACTTCAGTCTCACACTTAAGCCCTCTAAATATTTAAGTTAAAGCAGGAAAAATTTTATTCTGTTAACAAAAATTAATGGAGGTAAATTCTTGGATACTGTAAACCAGCCCTCTTCTACTTATTTAAACCTAGCTCTGTTGATTTAATTATGAGTCTGGTCCATGATGCACTGTAAGTGAGGAGCACACAGCTACTAGAACTAACCTTCAAAAGAGATGCTAAACTAGGATTCTCTGCCCTCCACTGTGGTGATTCAGATGTACACCTGAACACACTGAAACCATAATTTATGTCTTCCAAAACCCTGAGAAAGTTTGAATCTGGATCACACTCTTTTCTCATACCTCTGGTTACAGACTGGGGTTTGCATGTTCCACGTTTATGGCAGGCAAAGGTTTGTTATTTTAAAATACATGGCTTAGACCATTTGACTAGTAAAAATGAAGTGTTGGGAATTGACGAAAGATAACCCAGTACAGGAATAATGAACTGAGAAAGAAGGAGGAGTTGGGTGACCTACAGCCAGTCTTGAATAAGTTGCTGTGGAAGGTGGTATGAAGTCATGAACATATAAAGAGAAGCTATGTATATATATCGGTCTCAGGCCAAACCTCTGCTCTGCTAGACATGTAATTACAGGGCAAAATATTTCTCTCTGCCACAAAGGTCTTGCAACCAAAGAACAAAACAACAGACAGCAAAACAGGCTTTGGATGGCATGCAAGTAATAGTGTGTGGGAAAATGGTCTTAGTTAAAAACAAGTGCAAAAACTAGAAAGTGTGGAAGCAGGGTGTAGTGCAGCTTTTCTATGGAACATGCACAGAGGACAACTTTTTGAGTAAATATTAGCAAAGAATTACTCCAGATATTTATCCAGGTCCAATGAAAGTGCATGTGTGTGTGGAATCGGCTGATCTGCTCAGCCACTACACACCTGTTCTCTTGGAGACATTCCTTTGACTGGAAGGAGCAAGTGCGAGACTGAAATGCCAAAACACCCAGCCACAGCCCGTTCTGCCAGGCTCACAGCATTGCATAAAACGCCCATAAAAGGAGAAACTCATGAAACTGCATGCAGAATGAAAATACCCTGCAGGAAAAATGTCTGCCCCCTCTGAACATTTACTTCCAAGATGTTACAGTTAAGGCTTGGACTAGGTCAAGGAGGGAAATGAGCTGCATTTTAAACCTCTTTACCCTCCAGTTATTTGTGTTCAGTCAGTCACCCACAGCTAATGTTTCTCCTTTTTTTTCTCTCTCTGTTATGACAGACCTCAGCTAGACAAGACAGGTACCATTTGTAGAAACAGCTCTTCAGTGAATGAGGAGGTCCACGATGACCTCCTTCAAGATGTATTCACTGTATCATGGTGCTAATGGAAGAGGCTCTCAACCAGTGCTCACACCGATAGCCACTGTTTATTGCTGCTTCAACAGCCATGTCAACAGAGAGCAACGTTCAGAGCAGAGAATGGTCTTGATTATGACTTTTTTTTTTTTTCAATAATGCTCTTAAAAGCAGATTTGACAGTGCCACACAGACTACCAGCTCCCAACAAGTTTGCTGTGCCAATAGGAAAGATGAGATTTGGAGCAGAGAACAATCTCATCATAAACACTTTTGGTCTTCTCAGTGCAGGCTGGCAGGTTGACACCAGGCTTCCAGGCATTTCTGCTGCAGTGAGTTTGCAGAGGTCAGAGGAGAAGGGAGAGTGTTGGGCTGAGGGGAAGATAACCAGGAGGTGAGAAGGAGGAAGGAAGCAGTCACTGGGAAGGAATAACGAGAAAGGGAAGAATGTAGCAACAATGAAAAAGACTGGAAACTAGCTGCTTTTATATGGGGGTGGGAAAGGTAATGTGATTTAAGCGAGATAATAGAAAAGATGATAGTTTTTTTTAAGGTAGTAGGATTCACTGATATGTCTTTAAACATTTATTTAGGATGTCAGATAAAAAAAAAAAGGATTCAAAAGCTACCATGAAAATGAAATTGCTGGCTTTCCATGTAAAGTTGTTTGAAGAGTTGTGAATGTGTTTTACTAGCGTGGTGCTTTTGATTTGTGGCAAACAGGTGAAAATCTTTTGGAGAAGCTCTGAATAAATTGCTGAAAAGCTGTTGGATGTTGCTGGGTGACAATCTGAAATAGCAACTGGAACAGAACAGAGTTCAGTTCAGGTAAAAATGATAACAGTATGTGATTTTTTTTGTTGTTATCATTTTAAAGACCTGCAGGTTAGAACCCCATAATGCTGACCAGCACACACATGTAGAGTGAAATGTAGTCCCTCCCTAATCCAACTCACACTCTGAATAGATGTGAATACTAAGAAAGAGCAGACATGTAACTTGTTCTTTGCCCTCACATAAGTCTGTGGTGGAATTCAGGAGAGACTGCAGATCTCCTAGTGTGGTTACAGCCACTAGTTTGCATAATTTCCCAAATTTCCTCTCCTTATTGATATCCTGCTCCTCCCTTCCCCACTATAAAGGAGGAAAAGTTCTAGTGTTAGGGAGGATCTATGATTCATTTCTAAATTTTGCTGGATTACTAATATTTAAGCAGGTCTTACTCTAAATTATTCTTGCCCTTCACAATTACATGTCTTTAAATATTTCAAAATCACAGATCTTTGGCTAGCAATCAGCTACATTTCTTACTGGCCTGAGAGTAGTATTCAGCTAGTTGGTCCTAGGTATAAGCCTTGCATATAAAGTTTATGTTTTTTCTTTTCCAGAGCCCAGTTACACCACATATTTCTCATTAAACAAACAAACAAACACATTTGGATATTTCAGAACAAAGCACACAGGAGTGTTTAGAGTTCTCACTATGTAATATACATCATGAATGTAGCAGTCAAGAATTGGCACATATTTTCCTCCCTTCCCCTGGCTTTCTTCATGGTCCCTAGGTCAAATCTGAAGATACCTCCAGACATGACTTCTCATTTCCTCTCCTAGTCCAGAATTTCTGTGACAGTAACTTCTTACCTTAACAGAGTCTTAGCACAGCTAAATGGTTCAGCACCTGCACTCAGCTCTTTCAGATGTAATGACCTTGTTCACCAGTGACCAGTCAGCTCTGACAATACCTTTTGATGTTAAAGAGTAATTACGAGAATGGCTCGTAAAGAAATAGCTCATCTCCACCTGTATACAGAGATACAGACAGAGGTCACCAATTAACTGTATGGGATCCTTGTTCTGCTCAGTGGCTTCCTGAAATAACATTATATCAGTTCTAGGATTAAATAAGAATCCCTGCTCCATGTCAACACAGGTCTTCTTTATTTTCCCAATAGTCCTGTGCATATGTAGATGGGTGGTGGATCATATGCAGATCTCTAGGAGGAAGCTGAGCTTCTGCAAGTGGTTTATCCCTTTGGAATTTGCACTAATCACCCCTCCCCAAGTAATGCTTCATGGAACAAAAAGATGCATAGACCTTAACAGATGTAACACTCTCCAGTTTAACTATATCTGAAGTCCCTGTGATTTCATAGTTGCATTTCTCAAAATTAGAGTGTCCTTGCCAGCAGCTCCTCCCAAAATTCAGATCCAAAGCCCAAAGCTATTGGATAAAACAGTTTTACCTTCCCAAGGATGCAGGGCTCTGCTGTATTTCTGTACTTGCTCTGCAGAGGAGCAGAAGCAACACTTCAGCCTATTACCTGGCACAGCATCTAGTGACAGGTGCCTGCTGTCCTAGAGGTTGTGGAGCTCACCTGTAACAGCTTCCCATCTGGGCCTACTGTTTGGATTTTGTCTGTGCATCCAGGGAGGAGGGATCAAAAGGGGAAGGGAAAAAGCAGAAAAAATCAGGAAGCATGTCAGCCCTCCACTGAACAATTATTTTTGTTGATGTGCTAAAATATCTCTAAAAAGACAGAAGTTATGCTGCTTACCAGCTGTGGTTGTTTCACCTGATTTTTGGGAATAAGCTGATTGGCCATTTGCATGTTAGAATTGCAGCCAAAACCAGAAGACATATGAAGCCGTAGCAGCATGGACACTTCATAGATAATTATAATGGGATGCGGTATAAAGAAAAAATGAACTTCTTTTAAGAAACAGGTAAACCATTTTAAATATCTAATAAACCAAAAGCAAACTAATTTACTCTTCCCTTTGACACACTAATGTGTCAAAGTAGAGCTCATATTCTGTATCTGGCCAATAAAAATGTTATTGATGTGTGGAAAAGTAGAGCGAGAAGTACTTTTCCTTTAAAGAAAACACAAAAAAGATATAAAGAAAGTGGAATACACATACATGAAATCCATAAATGTTACAATAAAGGGCTTGAGATAGGTATATGTATATCAGAAGAGAGTAAGTCAGAAGCTCATAAAAAGAAAAAGGAACTTATAGGGAAGAGGGAAAAAAATTAATTGGCATTAGCCAAGAAAATATCAAGCAGAAAGTTGCCTGGTTTAAAATAAATTAGAAAAAGAAATTAATAATTTTTTAAAGGAAAAATATAGACAGAGGAAAGAAAAAGGGTAAAAGAAGCAGAAATGTAGTTTAATTTGAAATAAATTCCTTTGGGAACAAAACTAATGGAAGTGGTTTGTGAAAGACATTATTTTCATATTAACAGGAAGCAAAGAAAAACTAAAAGCAAAGATATAAAAATAATGTACAGGAGTAAAGACCATAGTTATAATTACGATTATTTTCTTTTAAAGACTTACAAAATACCCCATTCCACCACTTGCACCTGATTATTTTTGAAGTACATATTTTTTCTTTTTTTTTTTTTTTCATATTCAATGCTATCATAATGTAGTGCAAGCATGTGCAAGTGCTTCTCCGAATGCCCGCTACTGGTACCTCTAGCTGTAGTGCTGCATAGCATTAAAAATGGACTTCACCCACTCTGAACTTATATGTCTCAACCTGCTGCTCCTTTCATGTGCAGCATTTCAGCATCCTTGTAACTGCCAAATTCCTTGGCTTTCCTTCTGAGTTAGGGCAGGTGTTGCTCATGGGAGCATTTGGACTGAGAGCATCTCTGAAAGTCCCCTTTATAGGTTTGAAAGAATGAATATTCACAGCCAAGTCCAAATAGATTTTCCCTCCCCATCAGTGGAATATACCATTCTTGCACTGTGATGTGAATGCAAATACTTATTTCCTTTGAAGCCAGGAACCCCAACCATTTCACCATTTACTGTCTGAAAATGGAGGCGAAAGCTGAACCAGGAATCTCAAAGGAACTTAAACTCTCCCATTGACTGGAAGATCCTGATTTAATGGCTCAACAGAATCTTGGCTTCCATGACAGCTTAGTAAGGTAGGTGCTATAGGTTGTTTTCCAGACATGATAGAAAAATGTATAATCCTCTGCTCACCTCTGTGACACTTTCCCCTTAAAGCTCTGCTCACTTTAAAGTAGGAACCGTTATGGTAAGTAAATTCATACAGTGAGTAGAAAGCATGGTGGAAAATCACCTTTCCATGAGATATGTACTAAAGATGTGTAAGGGATGTCAAATTAACATCTTCAATACATTCTTCCCCCTGACCTTTCAGATGTTTCTGAAAATGAGAATGGAAAAAAGGCATTTCTCTTGAGTTTTTTTTCTTTTCATTTCCTTTGGAGTTTTTTGTGGTTTGGTGTTTTTTTTAAGGTAAATTCACATTTACTCAAAAAGCCATTTTTATCTTTAACATTGATTCTGATGAGAAATCTTTTGACTACTTTATTGTATATTATACCTAGAGAAGTAAAAGAAGTAGAATTTTTTCCTACTCTGTCATTTATTTTATGTCTTTTGATCTTGTCTCTGTGCCGGAGATGATATTCCTGTGAGAAGTCTGTGGCAAATCTCCAGGGTGAGAAAGGAGCTTAGCTCTTTGAAATGAATGTAGTCCAATTTGTGTTACACCCTCCGTGATCTGATAACAACAAATTTAACATGCAAACAATTGCAGAGACATATACATACAGGTAATCCACTTATTTGCAGACTTGAACAAATATTGACAGAAGAATCACCATACTTGTGGGTAATGACCCACCACACTGATGACAGATCACAGCCCTAACCAGAACTAGTGCATGAAAATACTGGATGTACAGGGCCTAGCTCCGTTTTCCCAGCAGTATAATGTGTTTTCTTCTTTTGCATTAAAATTGATCAAGTCAAAAGAGTGACACTGATCTGCGTGGGTCAGGTGTCAGAAGATACTTCTGAATGCTGCTTTAATGGTGTTTGCTACAGAATGGTAACTTCGCATGTAGCTATACTACATGTTCCAGTCAGATTTTAGGTGGGCTGAATGACCTCCTGGGAGTGCCTCTCTCTACTGTTAACAGAGGAGGACCAAGAAACTAAGTGCTGGATTTAAGAGACTCAGTTATGTGCATTTCACGCTCTGAGTTTTTCACCTCTGTGTAATTCCTGATTCATTTTGGGTAGGATGCTATGGGCTAGGTGTGAGAGGTTTTGTTAGACCAATGTAAGCCAGAATAAATGTGAAATCCCTTCTGTAAACTACTTTTTGGAAAATAACCCATCCAATTCATAGATGCTAGACATTTTGATGTCATTCCTATAGTAGAAATAGCCTGCATTTTGGAATTACTATTATCACATTTTTGCTATATAGAGAAGTTTAAAAATATAGCAGTAATGTTTTTGTAATGGCAATGGTCTGAAGATATTTGTAAGATAAAGATAGAAAAAACAGACATAAGGATGAAAATTCTTAGGTTGGATAGCTTTCTCTTTGGTTAGGAACAGTTTGGGTACTTGCAGGTTCCTAAATTGCTTATAATATCCTCCTGCTTTCACTCTGTCTTTTCATCCTGGAGCTCCAGCCCAAAAAAAAGGATGTCAAGTCTGAGATGGGCCAGTAACATCCTAATTCAACAGAGGAAAAGAAAGGGAAACTATTCTGTTATTTTTAGAAGAGCAACTGTCCTCCCACACGTTCACCAAATACACCTTGCACAGTATATCTTACATGCATGCCTGCTTGATGAGGAACCACAGGCTTCATTGTATTTGGCTCTTCAAAGAGTGTATTTTGTAGGTGTGATGCCATTGTGCAGCTACGCAGTCAGCATACCACACCTCAAAGCATGGGCCTTTCCGAGTCTCTCGCTGAACATCTCTAAGTTGCCAGACTCCTATCAATACAAGGGCTGCTGCTGGAAGAACTGGTCAGGAATATTATGCCAGGATGATTTTGCTAAAAAGGTCTTTCTAGCAACCAGTCCACTCCAAAAAAGAAACAACTCTTCCCTTCTATCCCTCCTCCCCCAGCCAAAAGAAGTAGCTCTCCATCTGCTTGCTTGGAAGGCTCACTTTTTGCCTGCAAAGAACCTTAATGTCAAAAACAGCAAGCAAAAACATTACAGGTTGATTCCCTCCCCCATATATTTTCACTTTTTTTTTCATCCAGATTTGGGGTGAACATTTCCTCCAAGCACATTATACCTTTTTCTTTTCTGTTTTAAAATTGGGAAGGTATGTCTGATGTTAATACATCTCTAATTATGTTCCATAGCTTGCTGAAATGAAGCTAAAATTACATCTTTCTTGATGACAGTCAATCAACTTTTCTACCTGTTTGGGTGGATATGAAGGTTTGTGTCCTCCTGATGCCATTGACTCAGGACTGCTGAAGGAAGTCTGTGAAGGAAAGTCTTCTTTTATCACTTGGTATTTCTGACTTGCTAATCTGATTTGAAAGAAAAATTGTTTATAGGAGTTCCTGGTTCAGATCCTCTTCCTTGCTGAAGCTGATGTCAAAGCATGCGCAACAGTAACTGGATGAGCAAGTCAAGCTTGCTGAGTTGAGACCCAGATATGCTAAGAATTTACTGATTTAGCAGCTCTCAGATGCCGGTTACTAACCAGAGAAATAGCAACCCACCCAAAGTTACTGAGTTGGACAATCTGACTTCTTCCTGTACTGGTGCCAAAACCCAAGTCTGGGTTATGTTCCAACTCAACAAATCTCTGTGTCAAAGATTATATTCATCTGATGCCCCTGGCTAGATGAACTGATAAAAAAACCAGCCTGCGTTTTCTCCCCTCCACCACCCCCCCTCCTTTACTTCCCATTGCTACTTACATGGTTTTATTACCCACACTGTCTGTCTCTTGCAGCATAGTCTGACCAAGCAAGTGATATGGTGAAACTCAGGCTCCTTTTTGTGTGGCTATTCAGCCTCTTCCTGGTAGCAAGGGGGGAGTGTCAGCAATAATAGTCTGCACTCAGACACATCAGAGAAAATACCTGCTTGGGAAATCATGTGAGGGGGGAAAAGCTACATGGTATCCTTCACAGGATCAAATGGTATAGTTAGAGAAGGTGACGAGCCCACCACACTTTGGACAGAATAGTTAACATTTTCCAGATGTTTTCCTTGTGCCCCAAATCAAGCTTCCAGTTCAGTTTTCAAAAGTCTGTATTCCTGACAACACAGAATTTATTACAGGAAATAGACATCTGTGATCATGTGATCACAAAAAGAAGATAAAACTTTTCATGAGTTTTCTTTTTTTTTTTTTTTTTTAACCAGCTATGTAAAATCTCCCTGAAGTATTGACTCATCTTGTTTGAGAGAGAGAGGCCTTGGGGAAGGCAATAATAGGACTCATTCTTATTTACTCCAAGGTAGCAAAGGCTTCACCCTCATGATGCCTTTAGGGACTCTATTCAAACAGTCGGTAAGAATCTTTACATTGATACCCTTGGGCATGCCCACCAACAGAAAGCCCTCATCACTCAGGGTTAACAGGGAGGTGGAAATCTTTTGGGAGCCTACAGTATTCAATTCTGCATGGCTGGTGTCAGTACTCAGAACCCGTGGGGTCAGTCAGTCAGCTTGTCTGCGGCCATGGCCAGTGGCAAGCCATATTCCTTTATGGTAACACCGACTATACATCAGCTCCCTGCAAAAAAAAATGATGTCCCCAGAGGTGGGCCACATGTATCCTGTTGGCATGGTCCACATTCAGGGTTGTTCCTATTTGGCTCCATTCCCTTGAAGAGACGAGGAGCAGCTGTGCAGGAAGTAAGTGATGCCCACACCGCCTAATGCTTCCTCCTGTACAAACAAATGGTGAGCTACACAGCTTGGTTAAAGGCATGTACTGGACAGCTGGAATCCATTCCCCTCATGTGCATGACCACATGACACCAAATGAGGGCTGCCACAACGGGTGGGCAGGCTGGAGATGTCCCATAGCTAGGATATGACCTCCACAGCTACCAATATTGCAGAGGCTTGTGAATGACAACTCGACACATCCATCCCTTAAGCAGCAGCCCCACAAAACAAAAAAAAAGGGGGGGGGGGGCCTATTCTTCTTGTCTGAAAACAGTTAGTTCCAGTTTTCTACCAAAATATCAAAAAATTTCAGTTACTTTAATTCCATTATAAAAAGTTTTGAAGCCCTTTTCTACTGATTATTCTAAAATTAATTATATATGTCATTGTTTCATTATTAATTTTTCCATTTGCCACTTATCAGAACTTTCAAAGGGAAAGTGAAGCTCCTGTACCACATCACTATGCCAATACTGAGCAGAAAAGCAACAGGATAGAAACCCAAAAGTACAAGAGAAAATATGACAGTAAAAGAACCTCTGTCTTATTATTATATTCATCCTAAAGAGAAGAAGGGCTTGGAGATGCGGAAAGGAATGGAAAGAAGTCAGAGGAGGAAACCAAAATCTGATCATTTGAAACATTCAAAAGAATATTTTTTAAGTATGCTTTAAGGAATGAAAGTATGTTTGACTTCATTGTAAAACAATTTCAGACGGCTAAGTTTTGATAGGCTTGTATGTGCGTGTGTGTGCATGTTTAAAACTGTAAAGATTAATATATCAAAAACTAAAGTAATTGGCTTTAGAAAATCAAAAGCTAATATGAGATGCCAAGTTTAGTTGTGTGATCATTACAGAGGAGAAACTAGAAATTAGTCTGTAGACATAAACACCATACTATGCCTTCACAGCTAAAGACATCATCCAAACAATCTCTGACTGCCAAGGCTAGTTTCCTCTGGAGCAGACTGACCACGTTCATGTTGGGAAGCTTTTGACCTGGATTTCCTCTGGGTGATATGTGGGGCTTTTGTGGCGCTAAAACATAATTATTCTGTGTTTGGTTTGGGCCTTTTTCAGTCTAAAGTGCACAAATCAATGAGATGGGAGAGAGGTATCTTAAAGTGTGATGCCAAATGCTTTGAGTTGTGAACCTTGGGCATGGGACTAGAACATTCGATGATTTAAGACCTTGCTGGATAATGCTAAAGGACCATGTAGGTCAGAAGGTGCTGGTCCTAGCATGGGCTTCTCCATTCTGCCTCAGGAGGGAAATTACCAGGTGGAGGTATCTCTCAAATTCAGATTTCACCCTGGGTGGAGTTAGTCTGTTTCTGAAAAGAGCCTGGGAGTAAGCTGGCATACGAAAAACATTAGTGAGCCGTTGAAACCGGGACTTAGGAATGAGTATGAGCGTGTAGGAACTCAGTTAGATTTCTTCTATGGGAGTAACTAATGCCTGACTTCCCAGGTTCATGGCACCAGGGATGTGGAATAATTAGACTTGCCAATATATATTTTCAACATTAATTTTTTTTTCTGTTCTGCATTGAATTTTTTTGGCAAACTTCCCACCTGCCAACTTTTGTCGGCCTGCAGAGCCCTGTTAGTCTTTAGGCTGAACTGTAATTAAGGGCTTTTCAAAACCATGGGTGGATTTTGTCCAGGTGACAAATGCACTGAACCATTAAGCCCAGTCTTGTTTATTGCAGTATCTCTCTGCCTGGAAATCCCCATTTCTTTTAGGTCAAAGTATGAGCAAATATTTGAAGTAACATGAAAATGAGATCCTATAGATTCTTAAAACAGCTTGTTGCTCTGAATCACTATTAGTAAAGAAATATATGATGCTTTACTCTAAAAAGGTTGGTAGTTTTCATTATAAAGTGCATGAGATGTGAGGTAGCAAAGGGGGAGATATTTTCTAAGATTCAGTTTGCTTTACAGTGCACACACCTGTAGTTTTTTCTAGTGGCTGCAGATGTGGTAAAACATACCAACTCGATAACATAGCAGTTTTCAAATAAGTAGTTCTCATTCCCAGTCATTTACTGTTCCTTTCTTTTTCTTCTTCAGTTTCTTAGCTTGAGTTCTTTCCATTAACTTACCTGTAAGCTGACCTGAAAACAAGAGGAAATTATTTTTCTTTAATGAGAATGTTCATTTTACCACTTCATGTTAATTTCAAGCTTGAGGTGCTTGCAATGTTCCTGCCTGACAGTGGATTTTAGGCTTTATTTTAGTGATGAGAAAAACTCATAGTCAGATCCAGCACCCAATTGACCCAAGATGACGTATGTGAACATAGCATTAAAGACCTCACTGAAATGTGGATAGGTTTCTAAAAGCCGAAGCTACTGCATTTTGGTGGAAAATTGCTTGGATTGATCTTTAAGAAACCATTACATTTCACATAGAGATGGGAGTCCTGTCTTTGTTTTATGTGACTGGCTTTTCTGATGATGCAGTAGATCATTACTGTTCCAAACGCAAGTACATTGCTTGTGATTACATCAGAAGGTGTTGTCACAAAGTGGTTATATGGAGTTCATGAGATCTTTTTCCATAAAAAAAGACAATAAACACAGATAAGGGAAAAATAACAAGCTGGTGAAGAAGTTGAATATCTGAATTCCACAAAATGTGGCTTCCTTCTTTTTAAAATACACTTTTAAAATGCACAAGAATCAGTCTAAAAGAAAACATTGCATTTTATTCACCAACACAGAGAATTTAAAGCATTAGTGGCCAGCTGAAGATTCCCTCTCATATCATGAAGTCAGATATGATTTGGAAAATGTTTGTAGTGATAGAAAAGGCAGATCTACAAGTACGGTAGAATTCCGAAGACATTAATTGCTCAGTTATATGGACAATGAATATGTCTTCTGTTCTGTTACGTAAGCTATATACGTCATACTTCAGAACATCTGCTAATTATTAATTGACAGGAATTAGATAGAAACTTAGTGTGGTTGAGCTATTTTTTACTTGGCTGATGTGAGATTTTTTGCACCAGGATGTTGACTTTGTTAAACCACTGTAGCGTCTCCTAGCTACCTAATGGTGTAAATTTTAATATACACCAAAAAATGGAAAAGATACTTCAATTTTGTTTATTTTCTGTAATATTAAAATAGAAACAACAGGCTCAAATAATGGAACACTGTATATTCTTACATTCTTGGTGTAAGAAGAGAAAAGGTATTGCTTGTCAGCTTGCTTTCCATGAATGATTGTTTATTGTTTCATTTGCAAACTTTCTTGATGTAGATACAATTTATTTATGTTTTCATGGGATAATTATAATAGACCATGGATACAATTGCAGTTCTGTCAGTGGTTGCGGAAAGGGTTTCCCAGACTGTACAGGGAGTGGGCTTGTACTTGCAATGATAATTCAAGTTCATCAGGTATGAGCCATTGACATACCTGCCCAAGTCAAAGTGGATTTCAAAGCCCATGGAAACTCACTGTGCTTGTATACCCAATACCCTCCAGTGAGGTAGAATACCAAGAGCAGGCTTCCTCCTCTGGTTGCATCCCCTAGTGCAGCAAGTATAGTGCCATAAAAGTATGAATAGTAAGCAGCAATAATTTATATTTGGTATGCATCTTAGCAAGCATGTTGGAAGGACAGCACTTGTTACTATTCTGAAAAAAAAGCAGTGCCTTTTTCATTCTTCAAGAATGCTCCCTTTTAATCTTTGACAAATGAACTAAAAAAAATTATCTCTTGATGGATCTGTTTAATTACTCTGTACCTGTGACTACCAATAACTTGGGCTTCAAAATTTAGGCTGTTATTGTCTATACAGCTTAAAAACAGGAGCTGGAATTTTCCATGGGCTCTGTTGACAGTGGGTCAGATGAGATTGGGCTTGGATTCATCATGCACCATTTTTATGGTTATAGATAATGCATCACATCATATTTTTTATTTACATTTTTGTACATTATTGTGCTGTCTCTCTTTTCCAAATAGGACTGAAAGTGGAACATATTATGACTCAGGAAAACTACTTGATACATTAGCAAGGAGGTGTTACTTAAGAATGAGAACAAATGCTTCCTCCCTCAGCACTTTGTTATATTTTTGCATCTGGGAGCACTGGGGACTGCCAGGCACAGCCTGATTTTGGACATCTTTCTCTAGACCCCAGAAGTAGGATTTAGTTGCCTCAATATAGTGCCAATGAAAAAGCCTTGTGGCCCTTAAATGGCCCAGGATACCTGACAGGCATCAACAGGGAATTTGTGTCCTTCTACCTCTGCAACCACAGGTGATGCCAGATACTTGTGAAGGGCACCGTATGCCTGTGTTCGTGTAGCTGTATCCCACCTCTTCCACTGCTGGGGGAGAATAGAGGATGCTAAGTTTGATGCTGTAAATATTCCCCTGGAGGAGCTTGATTCCCTGCACTGACTTTAGAGGGAATGTGGTCTTCCACCTCAGGTGTCTGAGTTGCAATCCTGAGGTTGAATTTTGTGACATTTCACTGCTGCTACAGAGCTGGCCAGTTGGGAGAAGGCAGCAGACCTAGAACTTCATGATGGCTACTGCTGAGCCAGCCACACCATCACTGTAGCCTTCAGCAATGGCTCATTTAGACCCATTGATGGTGGGAGAAGAAGTCAAGCCTGTGGAATCAGGAGGTGAAAGAGAGATTGAATGGGTTGTTTGCTCTTGTCTTACCTTGGTATCACCTGTATTATTTACCACTACAAGTGTTATTAACACAGGCTGTGTGACTTCCAGTCAGGCAATGAGCTCAAAATCTACCTGAAATTCTCCAAACCCACACCCATTGCTTCCCTGCTGGCATAAAGATGCTATCACAAAAATCTGTGGGTTGAGTACCTCTCTCAGCGTAATCTTCTGCATACAGCTTGAGCCACATACCTGAAAAGCTGAGCTGCATTCAACTCCTTGGAAACCTGGAAATTAGGTCATTCTACATGACTATAGAAAGACCTGCCTTTTTGGAAGGCTGTTAGCCATGTTGTGGTTTGATGGCCATTGTCCTAATAGGAAGCCACTGAACTACAGCATAGGTTGAACTGTGTACCACGTAGCAGTCAGGAGATGGTAAATCACAGTCAATGAAGCTAAGGCTGGGGGTTGCCTCAGTGTTGGTAGAAATAAGACTTTACATTTCAGTATTGGTTCTCTAAGACATTCAGTACCTGTACTTCATTATCAGGATAAACCTGTGTAACTTGAGATTATCCAATTCTCATTTGGACAATATAATATTTATTTATTATCTCATATATACCAACTAAGTGAACTAATCTTTAAAATTTATTACTACACTGGTCTTTACTATGACACAATTACTCAGTGATACAATGAACTCCTGTGCATATGCATATGTCATGAGACAGGGAGTCGATTTCCAGCTTTGCTGGAGTGCCTTTGTAAGCATGGTAGAGCTTTCAAATCTATAAAGCAACATTCAAATTAAACTTTCAGCTTCTTAGCTGAATGATCTCTTTTTTTTATTGCCCTTTTTTTTATTTCATCAATAATGTCAGTGCTGACTTCAGCAGTGCTCTACTACCTGAGTGCTGAGGGCACTATGCACACAACAGGTCTAATGGCAGCAGGTGATAGTAGGATTTTTTTCTGTCTAGGAGGGTAGAAATTTGTTCAGTATAACCTTAGGCTGTTCAAAGTCAGTGGCAGGGAGAAGCTTTTTGCTTAGGGTTTCTGATCCTCCTAAGACCATTCAGATTCTCTGATAATACAATTAGGGATCTGAGGCACCTATGTTAACCATGAATGCTTCCTTTGCAGCAGTGTGTGGGATGATCTTTTGCAGTTTTTCACCTTATTCGAAGCTGAAGCTTCTGGACATTTTGTAGGGTACACTAGGAGGGTTTTTTTCTTGCAAATTTATAATGAACATAATTGGTTTAATCTTTAAGGCTTATTAATTTCCTGTGTCACCTGATACCTTCTATTATTCTGGTCATTCTTGTTGCATTGCTGCTTGGAAGCACTTCCCTGCTGCTGTTGGTCCATTTTAACGGAACAAAGTTATTTATCCATTGGACACCATTTCTGGCATAAGACAAAACATTACACTTGATGTGGCTGACCAGACTATTGCATTAAGTAACTAAAAGGGAAGAAAGGTGGGAGAAGTCATAGTCTCAATGTGCCTGGTAAACGAACCCCTGATGGTGTTTGTAATGAAACAGTGAAGATGAGTTGCTGCATACTCCATGTGCTAGGGGTGACACCCAATGACACTCAGCACACTATAACAAGTTTGGCAATTCTGCCCTGTGTGTATTTGTCAGGTTGAAATTGATTCCTGAAAGATGAGTGTCTAACTGCCACCACTGATGAATTAGACACCGATAAGTTGGACTTGATGATCCTTATGGATTCCCTCCAACTTGAGATATTCTATTATAAGAAAAATCCCCTTTCTTTCTGCTTTTTATGTTTGCATAATTCTATGTTTAAAAGCATTATTAAGGGCTTGAAAGTGGAACAAAACATTTCTAATATGTACACGTGATATTTTAATCACCTTAAAGAATTTTGGTTTGGTTTAAAATAATAATTTCAGAAAGAAAATAATTTGCATGCTGGTCTTGAGACTGGCTCTTGTAACGCAGTGCATTGTTTTCTCTGACTTAAAGCATTAGCAGCTAGATGATGGCACTAGTATGGAAGTATTCTTTTATGAGTGGGCTTTGCTAGGATTCTCCTAAGTGTTAGCTGAATGCCTTGGTTTTGTTTATGGACTCATTCTCTCTTAATTTATAGACAAAAAAAAAAAGGAAGCTAAGAAAACTCTAAGGCACTGGTTTGGTTTTTATGCAGGAGTACAGCACCAAAGAGTTAGGTACTTAAGAGTTGTAGAAAATCAAAACCAAAGGCTTCCCAAAAGTCACACAAGAATTCAGGTATGAAACCAGGAGTCATCACAGCCAGATCTCCAAGATAAGAAGTCCAGTGCTGACTGGCAGCCATTCTGCAGAAAAAAATTTGATAGAACTGTGAAATACTTCATTCATAATGTTCATTTTTCTTTATCTAATATGAGCGAGTTGCTTACCATTTTAACCACACAAAACTCAGTGTTCAGAGAATGCATTCAGCTTAGCTAAATCAAAATCTCAGCTACGTGGCAACTGAAAATCAGTGGAACTACAGTTATTTATGAGAAGTTAGGCCCTGAGTTCAAAATGTCACACAGCATTGCCAAGGCAGCAATACCAAATCATGATTAGTAGAAATACTCTGAACAGTAGACATAGCTTAAAATGAGGTTAAACCTGCTTTTTCTGAAGGTCAAAGAGGGCCACAACACTCACCAGTTGCCTTTGAGTAAACAGCACCTACAATACCTACAGTATCTTTAGCCTCTATAATGCATAGCATCGCCTTTGTGATAGACATCCTATTGACTCTGTATGACTCATATTTTATGACCTCACCAATGAGATAACACCCTCATTTGATGAAAGGCTATATCAATTAAGAAAAGCCCTGCTGTCTGATAACCTGATTAAGAGCTGAGTACTCAGGGTGGTGTTGTGAGACCTTTCATTTCTAATCACTTCTAGCTTCTTGTTGAGTAGCTTTATGGAATTATCCAGCCTTTGACAAACTTTTGTACGATGCTTATTGCACCTAAAGATAAATTATTCTTTATTTGTTCAATTTACTGCAAGGTGGGGCCCACCTGCTTGTAGAGATCAGTTTTCTAAAGACTTGGTATCAGAAGGTTCTTTTTCCATTTGAGTAGGGCTTTTGTACTTTTGCCATCTTTAGAAGTCAAAAAAGGAAAAGCAAAGAAAAAAAGTCATGCAAAAACTTGAGTTTTAAGATCACAGATGTACATGCTGGTTTATAAGTTCTCTGACCAAAAATGTCAATGATTAATATAAAATTTGAGAAAATTCCCAAATCTAGAACTGGAAACAAGGTTTTCCTTCTTTAGGTAATCCAGTAAATGTAGATCATAAAATATATCCATTCTTCCAACAACGTGGCCAAACCCCTCCCGCTGTGAAAATGTTGTCACACATCACTAAGTAATGGAAAATTTGAATACGTATTGTGAAACATACTATTAGGGCTTACGTACCCTTTTCCAAGGGTGGAAACATCTATGAGGAAAATGCCATGTAGTTTACTTTATAGTTCGGTTCTCCTTTTGTTGCTCCCCTTTGGATGTCTAATCTTAGGATAAGTGTTGAACTTAGTTACTAACACGGCCCTTAACAAAGCACCTGTGTAGGAAGGAGATGTGTCCCTTTTTTCTGTTTCAGTTTAAACAAGAAAAACTTCTGATAGCACTGATGTAGATAACGGTGAGGTTTTGCTCCTTGGTAACCAGCAGTGTTTTGTGGTGGCAGCAGGAGCTCGAGGCCATTCTGGAAGCCACTGGTGGAGCACTGGGACTCAGGATAGGCCTGCCTCCACTCTGCCTAACACAATGCAGGCAAACCAGAAAGCACCATGCTAGGATTTTTTTGTTTTGGTTTGGTTTTAAGATTCAAGCCCATCTGTTTAAAACCTTCCTGTTACTGAGCTGGCTTTTGCTGTTAGGATGGCTACAGTTTTACTTTGTGAGCTGAGACCCAGTTTAGATAGTGTTTCCTCTGATAACAATCTTTCACAACTATTTTAGAAGCTACTAAACAACATCCTCTCTCTTAGGCAAAGACTGTTGGATCAAAATTCAGTCCTCCCAGGGCGTCCCTATTTCGGTCAAAGCCCTGTGTCCGTTCTTAGATTAAGTGTGGATTAGGACATGTCCTTTGTCTAAATCAGAGCCTTCTTTTCTACCTCTGGTCCCTTTTGTATTTTCAGTCTCCTGAACTATGTATATTCAGTTGAATGTCATGCTGCCCAAGCAGTGCTTAGGTGGAATAGGTATCTGCAGACATCTGACACTAGAAGTGTCATTTCTTGCACAAAACCTCCTTTAGCTGACTCAGCTGATCAGAAAAGCGGTTGTTAACAGACAAGTAGCAGTTATAACAATATATACAACTATATAATAATGTTTAAATATTCTATGTTCATCAATCATGCCTCAGTAAAATGTTTGAATGGTACAGTTTACAACAGTCTTCAGAATAATTTATGTGAGAACCTGAAGGCAGAAAAGGTGATAGTGCCAGCAGACCTTGAAGGAAGACAGTGCCTAGAAAAGCACTTGCAGTGTTGGGAGAGCATGATGTCAGATACAAACTAAAATCTAGGTAGTTCAGGCAGGGGTGGAGTCAAAACAGCCACTTGCCATTGCTGGCAGAAGTGCAAACCAAGGGAACATCTGTGGGATCTCCAAAAGGGGAACAGAGACCTACACCAAGAATATGGATGTTATGGTCCAACAAATATACTCCTGAAAATATAAAAACTTAAAGAGTGTGAATAACCAGGTGAGCAGCAGAAGATGCTTACAGAATATTGTGAGAACAGGGCATGTGTAAGATACATCATATCTTACAATAAGCAGTTTGGAAACTTCCTGAAACATTAAAAACAGCAAGAAAATAAACCATCAGATATTTATACACAAGGCTAAGGCACCTCATGAGCCTTCTGTGTTCCAGGCTAACCAATCCCAGCTCTCTCAGCCTCTCCTCACCTGACAGATGCTTCAGTCCCTTAAACATCTCTGTGACTGTTTGCTGGACTTGCCCCAGTAGCTCCATATCTCTTTTGTACCAAGGAGCCCAGAACTGCACACAGCACTCTGGATGTGCCTCACCAGTTGTGAGTAGAGGGGAAGGATCTCTCCCCGTCTCAACCAGCTGGCAACACTCCCCAATGCAGCCCAGGAGGTTGATAGGACATAAATTGTACTGGCGATACATGAATAGGTGGGGCGATGTACAATAAAAACATTCTGAGAGAGTGGCAAGTGCAGTTGAAAGCTAATGAGATAGCTCATATTGCCCCACCTGGATCAGGGTATCACCCACTAATGGGCAGCAACACAACAGAAACTAGATTCAAACTCAGGACATCAATATAAGACCTGAGGCATGAGTATCACAATGATGGGCCCTGCCCAGTATTGTACCAGGATGTGTCAAGGACATATGGCAAGGAGACAATCTGGTGAAGTTAGGACCAGGCACCTTTGAGATTATACTAATCATATCACATCATACCATATCATATCTAATAGATACATGTAAATATATACACATATATGTACACAAAAAGGCATGGAGGAATGTACTGGCAAATCTGTAAAGAAGAGGAAGACTTCCCCAGTTAGCATGGTCGCACTGGTAAATTTATAGTCTGGTAGCAGTGAGAAATCCTTCAGGAACACCACAAATCTGCATGATCCCAAACTGCTTAATAGTGCATTGAAAAGCAGTCATTAGCCATTACTGGTAGAAGATGTACTGTCTGATTTATCCTGGGTAAAATGTCCAGATGCAGTGGTGGCACATTAAGCTAGATAAGCCATCCATGGCATACCTTTCACTTGTTACCAGCTATGGGTGATAAAGCAATCCCAGAGATGTTCCAGTGTAAAGTGAACTAGGAATATTGCAGACATAAAGAGTTTCTATTTTGCAAGAAGTTAATATCAGGGAAGAGGCAGGATAGGAACTTGTTATCAAACAAATGAGGGCCAATATACATTCACAGCGAAAGCAGCAAATGGAAATTGTAGAGAACTGAGACCATATTTATTGGCTTTGGAATTAATCAGTAAGGAAATGCTTAATCAAAACTAGAGTGTGGGAGCTCAGAAGTTGTGGAGATCTTTACAGATTATACACCCCCCATACTTGTCCTGCAGTTTTGTTTCTTCTGCAAATGCTTTCACTTCCCCCGTGGTGTCATGTGTCGTCCCCCGTCCCCATCCCCGTCCCGTCCCGTCCCCCGGTGTGGTATGCCAGCTATGCAAATGTTTGACACTGTGAACATTCAAAAATTGATTGTATTTTCTGGCCTTGCTGAACACAAGCCAACCCGTGTCTGCAGAAACAGTATTTTCCAGATGCAGCAGTGAGTATGCACAGACATGTGCTCTGCTTTACTCAGGGCACATGCCAAAGCCTTGTGTATGTGTCCAGAAAAGAGAAATGTTCCTGGTCAGTCAAGTCACTCCAACCTTTACCATCAGGAGTTAGTAGAAGAGATCCCCTTTTTAAGTAATGACCTCTTATTTATGCAATATGTGTTATAAAATAATATGTTCACTGGTGTAAACATCTGTCTGTTCCCCAGAACATTATCTGGACCTTTGGCTAATTTCAGTCAAATTTAGCAGATGGCTAGATGTCTCAAGTTCCTGTAAGTTTCTGTAAGGCTAGAGAAATTAGTTAGCTAAGTAAAAGAAAGAAACTTTATTAGGATATCTCTGTTAAAGACCTTCCACTGCAGGAGAAGCTTCAGTATTAATCTGCCCCTTATTGCACAGGGAATCAACATAAGAGCTTAACATCAAAATGCTTATATGTTGGAAACAAGGCTTCATTGCCCCACACCTTAAGAAACCTCTGACCTGATGGGTGGGTTCTGTGGTATCTACTAAGATGTATATACTGACTGAAAGCTGGCACATTCATAACATTCTTAGCTTGGATGAATAATGTTGGTGTAGTTCAATTAAAATTCCATTTGGTGTAACTCAAAGTTTCAGTGGACCAAGAGGACAGAACCCTATAGGCAACCTGACTTTATTAGGTCTGATGCTTGTGGAACTGCTGTTCAGGATATTTTTTGCCCTGGAACTGAATGAATCCACTGTGGTTGTCCCTCATTGTGCACTACTGTTCCGAGAGGAATGAAAGACCTCCCCTTTTAGCTGTTAAAAAAGATGTACTTTTTTATGCAATCATGTACTTTCCAGTTGTTGTGAGTCATGAAGACACTTTCAGCTCTCCTGACCTTTCTTCCCCGTTCTTCCTACTCTCTGAGACTGAGAGCATCCTGGTTGTCTGAACTAGCTCTTGTGCTCTGTTCTGCCATCTGTGCACACTAGGATAATATTCTTTCTTGTCTATGACTTCAAGAGCTTCGCTCATCTTCCTACTTTCAGGTCTTTGTTACTGGTACTTTTATTGAACTGCTATTCCTCCTTTATAAATTCAGTCTGAACTTCAAATTTTTCTCTTGTTTGGCAAACTCTTTGTTGTTAATTCTTAACTCTTAATTTCAAAATTGCTTCTTCAGTATTCACTCAGTTCTTCTGCAGTTTTCTCTTTGGGTCACAAGGTTAAACACAGTGTGTTTAGGAGATTATTTTGATAGATACAAAACCTGAGGAATGCCACAAAAAAAGCAATACAGTTTCAGAGCCAGCTTCCTCCACCTCCATTCATGAATAGGGTTAAAACCCACACAGTGCTTCGGAACTTGCCACTATCAGAAATAAGGCTGCTTTCTCATTGTCTTGCTTTTCACTGTCACTCATCAGTTGTAGCTATGGAGATAAATGCTCCTGAAATCTCTTCTTTCATCTTTATAGAGAGTCTACTACTCCATTTCCGCCATGGGGTCACTTTCTTTTGTTTCTATTTATTTTTCACTATCCATGTTATTTGGGAAACATTTCAGACCCAAACAGTCAAATTCAGAATGACTCTGAACAGAGGCATCTGCCATGCCCCTTCTCAGCTTTTTTGTTTCTTAAGCCATGTGTTGAAAGGTACATTTCTCAGGAATACCATAGCAGATTCTCTGCACAGCACGTAAGCAATCATTTGCACAAAATTGCAAGGATGGGCTTCAGAGTAAAATACTGAGGAGCCAAAATCCAGTGCATTACCATGAGGGTGCAAACTGTAGTAAGAAGAATAATAATGATTGACCTAATTCAGACATGAGGATGCTCCCTCAGACCTCTGTGGGAGAGAGCGAGCACTGCTTCCTCTTACAGATGTGTGTGGAGACAGGAAGCTCTCAGCGGCTGCTCTTCCTCCCAGGATAAGTGCATTGCAGACCTGGTCCAAAGTTTCTCCTCATGGACTTGGGAACTTTGGAGGTAAGCTTCGTCTTTATTTGGGAACGTTTTGATACTGCTGGTAGAGAGGGAATGGTGGGAACAGCATACAGGTTCTGCAGCCTCTGCTCATCTCCCAGGCAGCTTTTCCCCGGTGAATCCATGAACATACCTACCATGACATTCACCCAAACAACAACCTGCACAACACAGTGCTGTACACAAAGGTTCTGCATCAGCCCTCCTTGTCTCCCTGTAAACTGTGGTTTCCCTTCCTTGCTGAAGTTAGCTATAGCCATCTTCTGGACAATATTTTGGCTTTGTCACATGCTCGAAGCCCAATCCCATAGGTGACTTCCTGCCAGTCTTTAACCTTGTACAAGAGAAAGCCCCCTTTAATATGCTACTACCTGAAAGTTAAGACATATTGACCAACATTTTCAGGAAACAGGGACTGCTCTGTCATCCCCATAGTGCACAGGAAATGACTTTACGCTCTGTTTGGAGCTTAGGTTTAAATGCCTATAGGTGAAGAGGTACTATTTCCTCAGTCAAATTCTTGATGGAAAGTGGACAGGATGCAAGCATTTCTGTTGGCGTATCGGGCAGAAAAGGCAGCAGGCACACCTCAAATGCGTGTATAGCTCCTGGAGAAACTGGGAAAGCAGGCTGGGGAATTTTAGCTTTCCATGTGAGAGTATTTTCATTTGTATTGTTCCTGGTATGACATCCACATTTTCCCTTTTCCTCCCCTCTCCTTAATCCACATGCAAAGCTGAAAGAAAATCAGTTCATGAATGATTTATTAAAGCACTACACAAGGGTCAGTCCTTCTGGTGGATTTGCCAAGTAATGTGACATATTGTATTACACCACATGAGTTATTGGTCTTTGTCATGCTCGGGGTGGGGTGGGGGTGGGGGGTGGGTTATTTTACCAGCAGTGTGAATTTTACTGTAGACTGTGTGTGACATGGGGATTCAGATTCTCTTCCTGGTTCTGCAAAGTTAACGCATTTCTAAGAGCTGCCTCAGTAGCTGAGAAGGAAGTCTCTAGTTGTGTTTTAGTCACAACAAAAAGGTTTTCTGGAAAATACAATAGAGAAAATAATACAATTTATTTGTTTTCATTTGCCTGGGGGACTATTTTAACTCCACAACTTCAGCATGGGGCAATATTCAGCTCCAGCTTCCTTCAGTTCACTTCTCAGTCTCCAGTTAACTTATTAACGATGTGTTCCAGGAGACCTTTCCAGATCTGGTGTCCTGATTTTCTTCTTAAAGCAGAGGTCCCTTGGCATTAGCACGGTAGCAGAGCATATGGTCTGACAGCCTGTGGCATTAGAAGGTGGGAAGGGGCACCCAACAAGGGTCGTTGGTCTTTCTGCTCTAGGAGAATACAGGCAAGAAGCAAAGCATGTTGGGGACCAGGTAACTGAGACAGATGGGAAAAATTCAGAGGCAGCTTAAAAAACTTAAGAAAGCTGTTTCAAAACTGGTTTGAGTTGAAAGAAGAGACCAAAACCTGTAGTAAATGGATTGTGTGTTTCTCTTCCCAGAGCAGCTTCAAAATTCTGAAGTTTGCAGTTTCATAGAGTGAAGCACAGGTCTGTCTGCACACTTGGCTTGGATAACTCTTTTGGGTCACTCATATTTAAAGAAAACAGTAAGATGGTTGGGGGAAAAAAAAAGAAGAAAAAAAGGACCATGGCTTTGGGAGGAAGAGCAGCCTGGAAGAGCTGGACTTAGAATTGATCATGTTTCTTTCCATTTTCCCTATTTTGTTTTTTTTTGGAAGCTCTGGCCTTTGTTAGGAAGCGTTTTTTCAAAAAATGGGATTGAGAAAGGCAAGCAAAAGAGAAGTTTGCTTTTCCAAAAAAGGACCTTCTGCTTATCAAAAACTTAGGAAACTTAATAGTGAAATGAGTTTCATTTTGATATGAAGTAATGTCTTTCTGATTCTGGTAGGAGGGAGGTGACTAGTACTAATTATCTTCTTAGTGTAATGAAGCCCAAGATTGTATTTGCCTTGCTGACTTATACATAGATGATGCCTCCATGCCCCTGTATTTCATATAACTATGACACACTTGTTAAATAATAATAACCATATTTATATTATTCCTCTCAAATTTTTATGTTATCAATATGTTTAGCTAAGGAGGCAACACATCATACAAGTTACCAAACAGAAAACAAGTTTAATGGACAAAGATTGCAAAAACTACATGAGAGAAGGTAACACAAGAAACATGAAGATATGTAAAACAGGAGTTAATCTCCAGCATGCCTAGGTGGATGCAACTCTACAACCCTTACCAGTTTGTCCTTTGAGTTTTTTTCTGCCACAGTGAAATAAAATTATTTGGTACATGGGAATCCTGGAGATCCTTCCTGGCTTATATGGCCTCTCTACCTCATTTCTGTCCAAAAGCTAAGAAAAAATGGACATATCTTGAAGGAGGCGCCTGAACAGGCTGTATCAGTAATTGTTGTCAGCAACCCCTGCTCCTTCGGTTTCACTAGGCTTACCTTGAGTTTTAGCTAGTGGAGGATCTAGTTTATTAACTCTCTAACTTTTGATGTTTCATGGAGATAGACTCCATGTCAAAGTTTAACTCCCCACTGAGAGGTTTTGTGAGGGTTTGCTGCTGATGGAGAAACCACATGCAGGAAAGTACAACTTCTTTCCTGGTTCTAGTTTTATGTTTGTGTGACTGTTAAGATAAGTTCCAACCACAGCTGTAAGACGAAGATATGCACAGTCTCTAATAAATTTATATGTGGCTTACAAGTTGTATTGACTAAAGAGAAAGTCTGTAATGCTGAGACAAGTAGGGGAGCAACTCTGTCATCTACCTCTGCGATCAAATGTGTTCACAAGGCAGTACTGACAGACCGAAAAGCATGTTAGGATACCGGTAAACTACATCTAGGTGGGCAGAAAAAGGCCAATTATTTATGTTGGAATTTGGGAATATAAGCATCCCCCAAGAAAGAGTAGGGAGGTGGGTTTTAAAGTAAGTATAGAGAAAAAGGAGAAATATTAATAAGGTTTTCACCTGAAAATAAAAAAAAATAAATAAATGAAGAATTGAAGAGATTTTTTGTTAGCTTAATTTTTCAAGCTGGGTTTTCATTTTCTCATTTTTTTTTTTTTTATTTCAGTGTCTTGAGAGGTTTGGATCTGTGTTTGCAATAAACTGCACAGGCAAAGCTCCTAAGAGACATCAGTTTGCATACTACTTTAATTTCAGTCCATATGCCTTTGATATACATATTTTTAAGTCAATAGATTATAAAAGGGAATATTTTTTTATCCTTTAGCTCTCTAAATTAGACATTGTTCAGATTTAAAGAAAACTGCTAGTGTCTCAAGGAGAAAGGAACCCTAATCTGAATCCAAAGTCATCTTCAGTGCTCACAGAGGGAGATGTCCTCCTTCACAGGAATTCAGTCTTCCACAGGCTGGAACTGCCTATTTCTCCTACCCATGCCCTGGCCTCCCAGGACCTTCTTCCCTCTCTGCCTGGTTCATCTCTCTGAGATATATAATAGTCCTTCCTCTTGGAATAAGGGAAATTGGTGCTGGCAGCCTCCACCTACAGCCTTCTCAAGTGCTGGCAGTCCAAGAAGCCCTTCTGTGATTTCTTGGGAATTGCTGCAAAGCAGTTATGGTAGGAAAACACCAAGAACATATTGACAAAGAGGTGCATGAGACTAATTCCGGCAGCCAAGCCTGCAAATCCTGTAAATTGCCTTTGGCAATGGCTGGCCAAGTAGCACTTCCCAAGGAAAGTGCAAGAAACCTCACAACAGACAGTGAAAAGGAACAGCTTATCAGCAAGAGGAATTTACGCCTACCTTGCCTCAGGCAATGGAGCCTGAAGGTTTGTGTAACAGTATCTTCAGTATCTGTCTTTCCGCCAGAGAGACCTGGCCACTGGGTGCATGGGGTTAGGGGCTGTGGGGTGCACTAGCAGGTTTGTTTATTCCTGTTGCTGTGGTTGTGGCTGTAGCTGGCACACAGCTGACCTGTGGCAAGGAGCCTCAGTGAGATTCCAAAGAGAGAAAAATACATGGATTTGAAGGATATCCAAATGAGCCGTAGAGACACAGGGAATGATGAGCTTGCAGCAGAGTTTGTTAATTCTGGTGGAGTTCAGGATGACGAGTGAGGAAGGATGGAGATGCAGCATGTTCTGTATGAATCTCTGTACGTATTTCCAATGAACCAAGGGAATCCCTTATATTTTACCCTGGGAGTAGAGTGAGTTAGCTTTGTTAATCTCAGAAATAATTCTGCTATTGTAGTGTAACAAAACCTCTAGATTGAGACTAATACTCCAGCTGTAAGTAAACATATTGGGTCACAATCATAGATGTGCTACTGTTCACGTAAATGGTGTTTTATCAGTTTGCTTAAGTGCTGACTCTTAGCTTATAAAACACTTGAATTTACCATATAATACAGTCAACTTCAAGGAACTGCTGGTAAATAAACGTTTCTGATGAAGACTGATAAGTCTTAGAGCCACAAAGCCATTTTTGTTTGCCAGTTAAGATTCAGTGGCCTGAAGAAAAAGTAGATGAGGAAACAGGTATTTGTTCTCTACAAATAGCTTCTTTTTAGTATTGGTAGATCACGCATGTTTGAGATGAACACCAGATACACAGGGATAGTTTCTAATTCTTTCTACATAGTGCCCAAGGAAGGAAAACAATGCCTTCAAGATTTTGTGCTTCCTTTTAAACTGTACCACATATTTAAGAAAATATTGCTGATGTGCAGAAACCACCTGCTTTGTTTTTTTAAATGAGACATCTGAGAATTTTAGAAAGAACCTAGAACATCATGATTTTCTTTATGTAGTGTCTAATTTGTTTCATGGCTTTATTTTCAGTTGTTCTTATTACATTAAAGGAGCATTATAAATTGCTAAACTAGTACACTCAAGTAACACTGAACAGTGCACACCCAATGGTACCCAGCCTACACTCCGCACATTCACTGGCAAGGCTTCAGGGCTCTCATTATCTTGCATGAATCACTGAACAAACTGACATCCTGTTTCCTAAAGGTAAGTCTACCCTGCTGTTGCTCCAACAGCAGCAAAGTGCAGCCATACCACAAAACCTATGTAAAATGAATCTAAATTAGCCTGTACTGCTGCAGCTGATTTATAAAAGTATCGGTAAGGATAGATGCTGTCATGTTCAGCCGGACTCCTTTCACTTAACCTGAGCCATCTGAAGACAACTCCCTAGCCTTATGGGTTCATACAGATCTCCCTTAGTCCAGAGAGAGAGATGGGCACCTCTAGAAGATGATTCCTCTCTTTTGGGGTGACTAGGATAGGGGAAGGGAGCTGTCTATGTGGTCTTATGTGCTCAAACTTCAAGTCCCCAAAGTTAGGTGAAAAGCGCCTTCTGCAATGTGGTTGCTCTGTGTTTCTATCCAGTTACTGTGCACTCACACATCCCTCCAAAGCAGGACTAAACCCATTTTTCATGTGACACAAGAGCCCAGTAAGGCCCCTTTTGGTGTCCCCACTGAAGGTCCTAACACAGTGCTATGAAGAACAAAGTCTGATGAGGGATTGAAGATGTGCGCGCCTTCAAAATGAGAACTGAAATTAGTAGCCTGTGTCAGGCTTTTTAATACATTACTACATGAATATAGAAGGGAGTCAGCTGGTCATATATTAAAGCTTCTAACTCTAATGGCTGTAGAGCTGTGCAAACAGAAACTAGTAAGTGTTTGAGAAGCCTTGCTAAAAGCTGCATAATTACTCAGACAAAAGAAGGTATGAGCATTGAACATGAAAATAACAGAAGTATATTATGGTTTATCTTACTGTAAGAACAGTCACATGGCTTCCTTTCAAGGAATAATATGAGCAATTAATCTTGTAGTGCATTCATGTGGTAAGATTGAAATCTTTATAAATTACACAGTAAAGATATTGTACATCAAATAGCCTTTTAAGTCCAGCAGTATTTTTCAAGTCATTTACAAAGTTAATATTTGACATTATGTTTCTAGTGATATTAATAATATAAAAGTGGTGTAATTATAATGTTAACCAATAAAATAAGGGGTATATAATACAGAACCAATGCAAGTTGCTTCAAAACAACTAATCAAATAACTCTTCCTTTCCAACATCTGCTATTCTTGCTTTTCTTAAGCAAAAAACTTTGTGAGTATGAGAAGAAAAACTGTTGTGATAGGATATTATTACTGAAAGCTTCTATATTATTAGGACTGCTTAAAATAGTTCCTGTTATACTGTAATAAATATTGTGATTGTACTGAAACATGATACTAATTTAAAAAAATAGCTTTTTAACTAACCTGTCATTATTTAACATTGTATGCATTAATTTCTATATCATTGACTTGAAATAGTTCGAGTAGTTTGAAAGCCTTATTCCAATGTGTAGCTTTTACTCCACTTTTTCCGTGTTGGTAATCTCTGATTTTTGCTAAAGCTGAGTATTCCTGATATCCCTAATATTTAATAAGTACTGACAATGTGCCTTTTAATATGCACTTTAACAAATGTTTTTATGGGCTTTCATGACCATTGTTATTGTGTGTGCAGGTAAAATGTCTAACTTGGAAAGTCTAACGTGTACCTTTTAAGTCTGTTTTTTGACAAGCTCATGACCAAGAATTCCAATCTAAAACCAAACTCTGAACCATTTTAAAGCAAATAGTGTAGTATATTGTTTTCACGTAAACCTGAAACCCTCTGGAAATATCCATCAGTGCCACAGAAGTGGCTGGGGGAGCCCTGCTTCTAACAAAGCTCCAGGCTTAGAAGCCCAAAAGCTTCTAAGTGCAAATGGCATTCCTGGATATAATTTTTACTGAGTAACTGTGGCATCCTGGGAACAGGCTAATATTTTTAAAACACCATGTGCTAGCTTATGAACTAAAGTTTTCTTTGCATTTCCAGCTTTTTTTTAATTATAATTATTTATTTTAATCGGTTTGGTCAAAACCTTTCCCTTTGTTCTTTGTCAGCATTAACAGCTACATTGCAGTGACCAGACTAATGCTGAATTTTATTTTTTTTTTGCAGTATTTGGAGGTATTAAATCTGTAACTACATATATACAGTAGATACTAACCTGAAGCATTTCTGTTTGGGTGATAGCTGAAGGCAAATATTCATAGCTGACATATTTGCTGAAAAGCAGAGACAACAAAGTAGTAAAGCTGGGAACAACATTATTGCAAGTAATTGTGTAGAGTAGCTACATTGGAAGAAAATATAGACCTGGTACAGTCACATTCAGTCAGTCTATAATGTGATACTTTCCTTGCAGTCCTCCTTTTTTGATGTAATTTTTAGACTTGGATTGTTCAAGATATAGAGCCATATCTGTTCATGTGGTTGTTTCCTCTGTTTTATTTATCATTGGATAGAAGTCCAAGCAAACTTTGATTGCTGTTTCAGCAGTGACCAACAGTTTTCGGTGAGATGCATTCTTAATGTCAGCAAAGTGGCCACTTGTAATGTTCAAAATGCTTTCACAGAGATGGAAAAAAAAAAAAAGTCACTTGGCAATTGCACAAGGATTTGTTTATGTCTTAGTAGAAAGGTTGTTATGTATTGACCAGAAAAACTCATTCCTTCCTTTCTATTAACTGTAATCTAACACCCCAGCAATAAATATGTCCCAAGTCAATAGGTTCAGCACCTCTGCAGAGCTTCATCCTTGAGACCTGCTGCAATTCTCCTAAGTCAAAAATCCCAAATCAAGGTAATGGTAATAGACTTTAAAAATCATTTTCCCACCCCTTCTGTCCTAAAGCTGGTCATTAACAGTCCTCAAATCAAATTACAGCAATTGCAGCCCATTCCCCAGAAAATTGTAAGATATTGAGGCAATCACTCATGGAAAGTGTGTTGCAGGATCGTAAGACCTAGTCAAGATCTTACAGGTTTATAGCCTGTTTGAATTTAAAAGGGCTCATTCAGCAAGATCAACTTCAGTAGCTTGTACTCTGTGTCCCTTCTTAAAGCATCCGGAAAGCCGCTGCAAGCTTTTGCTCCCAAACTGGCATGGGATACATAGGGTTACTTGCTACTTCTGTACTCTAAAGAGATATGAAGAATTGGCAAGATAAAGTTGTAACTTTGGCATTTTTTAAACAACCTAAATACTTCTAATTGGTTTGCAATTGAAACAGTCCCAGGTGGCAGAACACAAAGTGGCATCATCTTGCAGCTTCCACATGGAAGGTGTTGTCCCTTCTACATCTTGGAAATGAATGAGGAACTGTAGGTATTTGTTGAGGATGGGCTGAGAGGAGTGGTCCTCATTGTTGGGTCTGTTTTGCTTCTGTGTCACACAAGACTGAAGGGGATGCTGGGAGGGAAATACCACATTACAGCCGATTTATTTTGCTCCAACATATGGCGGTTGAACATTGTCGCTGTGAGTCAAGATACTGTCTGGGAACAAGGAGAGTTTGGAAGAGATGCACCCACCAGGTGTGCAAAGCACGTGGCACAGAGCTGTCTGTGTGGTCATCCTTTGCTGGGTGGTCTCTCATTCAGAGGTTTCCTTCTCTCTCCAGCAAAGCTTTTTACACCATTCCTTTGTGCTACAAGGCAATTGATCCTGGGGGGAGGAGGAAGCTTGCTGTGTCATTTTCCAGGTAAAAGGACTCTTTGCATAGGTGCATGAAGTTCATTGCCCAGGAGTGTACAAAGAGTTGGTGTGGGAGGAAAGCTTGGGCTCCCTTCTTGCACAGGCAAAGCAACAAATTTTTCACTGCCATCTTGCTTCACCGCACCTCAGCCACCTCTAGGCTCCTCTTCCCTGCTGCTCTATATGATGGCCTTAGGCTTGCCAAGAAAGCCATGCATCAGTGCTACACCTCACTGCTCAGCATTGGTCACCCCTTCCTTGGCTCTGCTGCAGGACCTGTCAGAAAACACAGATTGCTGAAAGCCACAGGGCCTTTCTGGAGATTCGGCTGTGCTAAGGGAATTTTTGCACCTCTACCTTTAAGGTCTTTTTCTACCCCAGGTTGTGGTGGTCCATTTCACTGATGTACTGGACTTGGGAACAGAAAAGCACAATATTGGACAAATGTACATTTAAGTGAGTATAAAAACCTCTGCTTCCAACTGTCTACAGTATTGAGTAAAACCTGTCTTTTCTCTTCTTGCTTCAGTTTTTTATGTGGGAGTTAAGATGATGCAGTGATGCAGTGTGGGTCTGTCTGTCTACTTGTCTGCTGTTCCCAGACAACACCTGATGTCAGTGGCTGTTTTCAGTGATATCTGACAGAGGTATGTGATCCCAAAGGCCCTAGGCTCTTGAAAGGTCCATGAAAATAGGGGGTCAAGGAAAAGAAAAAATATCCCTATTTAAAGAAAGGCCATTGTGTGAGCTCAACCCTTGTTACCTGTCAGAGAAACCATGAACTAATCACCAGTAATGCAGATCTGCATGAAATCAGGCCTTCTTGTTCCACAGTTCATGCAACATGCTGGTTTTTTCTTCATAACCTTGCTTATTTTGCTAAATTTCACATGTATCCCTCCAAGTAGACAATGGTTTTTGATTGGTTGTTTTTACTTCAGATTAGCTTTTTCTATATGTAGAAGTCACACACCTTTAGCAGAACAGAAAATGTAGCATGGCTATAAAATGAGTGGTATACATGTGGTGTGCTCATAGTGTTCATTTCTGAACTGAGGTGAACCACTTACAACAGAGTGTAATACCTCTGTATTGCTATAATAATGGTCACACTATGGACTGTACTGGTGCTGCAATGACAAATCATGCCACAGGAGAATACAGCCCATTATTTCTTTAATTGAAGTAATGGGTATTTCTCCACATGAGCTTGCCCACAGGTCAGATGAACTGATGTTTTATAAAAAAGGCAAATGACTTGACATACTTATGAATAATGAATTTTCACCTATTTAGATGTTGCAGTGCAGTTCACTTGGGCAATCACGCATCTGGTGTATCTTTACAACTCACCATCCAACCCTTGACCTGGGCACTTGATTTTTATCTTTATTACATCCATAATATTTGCTACGTATTTCACATAATCCAAGAAAATCCTGAAACTTTGTTCTGCACCACACCATCAATGTAGTCCATGTTTCAGCTTCTACATGATGAAGTCATATGTGCTTTACAGACTTTAGAATATTCTTCAAAAATTCTTCCTAGTGGAGTGATTTAATATGGGTCTTTACAAATTTGTTTTGCTGTTGTAAACTAGATCAGCCAGATTCAGACCAGGCGATCCATTGAGCTAGGAGTGTATATGGGAAATACAGCTTCTCCCTTGCATCTTTGACTCTGCATGACACTTCAAGGTAGTCACACACAGCTATCATTCTCCCTTCTTACATAGTATTTACCCCATTGACTCACTAGTACCAAGAGATACTCTTACCCATGCATGAAGGAATAAAACCATCAGGCTAAAGTTGCCTTAAAAAAGGCAGGGGGTGAATGTGTAGATCTTTATCTTTAGTAACCATAACAAACCTCACTACATTGTATTGCATATTTTTACATTAACAATATTGAATGAAAGGGTATGACGTAAAGGAGCACCTCCCAATAGATCTGTAACAATGATAACAGTTTACAGATATGGCTACTATTTCTAGAATGAATGAATTAGACAAAAGAAAAAAGGTGGACTTCATCTTACACCCTTTTGTATATCTGCAGTGTTTGTATCGGATGTCTATGCCTCCCTTTGCAATGTCTGGACAGAAATGGGCTCTTTTACATTACTGTTCACGCAATATGATTCATAACATAGTACTGAAAGAAAGTTGGATGAACTTTATCATAAAAGTTGTGGCCTCAGGGCTCATGGAAAAGAGATTGTATAAGGAGTGCAGTACTGCTAGACCTTCTCAAAGACTGTACAATCCTGTTACACTTTTGTCCTGTTTCCGTATAATCCAAGAAACTGGAATTGGCTGAAAGTGCAGTTAAAGAAACAGACAGATAATTATATGCAGTTATCTAGTTTGTTCTGATGATGATTTTTTTCTCTTTTTTGATGATTATCAGTCTACAATAAAAATATTATTTTCACAAGGGGTAGATCCAAGCTTCCTCAGTGTTTGTGTATGTACTTATATCTGCTTATATCTTTGACTAATTGCATAAAAACTTTATCATAGTTGAGAATATCTCCAAAGGGGCTTAAACTTCCATTTCCTCAAACAAATCTGTCAGTAATTTCTCCAGGGCATCAGTCTTCCCTGAACTTGTTTCAGCCTCCTGGATTTCAGTTAGGTCTTGAGAAACATTGATTGCAATTGATTGACGGAAAAGAGAAACTCCTCTAACTTAGATAACACTGCAGCATTCATTAAGTTCAACAAAAATTTGCCTGTTTTAATCCCTTTTCATCTTCCTGATGCACAGCTAGCAAGTCAGTCTGCATATGGATGTAGACAGAACACCTGCTAACTCTTCTTGGTTTGGTAACATATTAAAGGCATTGATCAATGAGTAGATGTGTGGCCAACGAATGAGCGATGCACAGTAAGTTCACTGAAGTCAATGGAAATGCACAGTAACTGGTTTTTGGAGCATATCCCAAGGGAGGAAGTAAAGCTCAGTTTCTCACCCTTGGGCCAACAACAGGCAGGCACCTGAAAGTTTATTGTGAAAACAGGTCCACACAGTTGCCAAGAAGGTTGCACCCAGTCAACTCGATGACAGGTTACTTTGATTTGAGAAAAAACAAACAAGCAAACAATACACCCCTCTCCTCCCCCAAATAAAGGATCTTCCAAATTGTTCAAAACACTACTTACTGCATGTGACTAATAAATAAATAAATAAAACAATTATAGGAGAATTTGCTGAGGCAAAGTAGGAACTGGTTGCTGTAAGAAGTTTCCAAACCAATATTAGATTGCCCTTCTGGATGGAAATCTGATAGGATGTCACTGTAAATCAAAACCACTCAGAAGTGTATTAGACATGGATAAAAACCTGTTGAGCCACTCTAGTACAGTCATGCAAAGCTCGTTTACAGTATCTCATCTGTGATTAGATTATGAAATGTGAATATTTCCATGAATCTTGTTGTCTAAGTAAAAACAGTGAACTAACAGTAAGGCCTAAATAAATATCATAGAGGTTATATGGCAGTATGTGTTGGTCAAAGTGAATGCCAGTAGCAGAGATTAGGAAAGGTCTTTAGAAGGAAGTTTTGACCATATTGTTCTTTTTTCTTCTGGGGTCTCTAAGGTTTAATCACTGAAAATAGTGGGGTAACACCTCATATCTTCAGAATGATCTCTACATTCCTAAGTATACTTTTACTATAGCAGTAATACTTAAGAAATTTGGAACAGTACTCCAAAGTCTAGAGTAATTTGTCACGTAGCCATTTTTTGGTTTGGGCTTTTTTTTCCCTAGTAAAGCAGCAGCTAAAAATACTAGGAGTTCTGACTTTTAAACTGTCAAAAATTGGACAAGCGAAGCAGAAGTGGCCATTGGCTTATATCCAGTGAAAAGTCAGTAATGTACATACAAAATCACATACATTCTGATTTGTTCCAATGGAAAATACATCAAAATCTTCGGCATGGTGATCTTGATAAAAATGCCAATAAAATCAATGGAAAGGCTCCACTTGACCTCACTGTGGTTTAGAGCAGAACCACTATGACAATAACTGTCAAAACCCACAAGGTTTTTAAAGGGACTCTACAAGAACAAAGACCTGAGAGATACGTTCAGATGTTGATTGTTAAGATCAGCCCATAAGAGCTTTCTGTTGGATATCTTTTCATTTGTGTGTGTATTATGAGTTTCCCAGTGTCACGAAAGATGAGAAGTTTTAATAAAAACATTACTAAAGAAGAAGTAATTATACTTTCAGGAAAATAACTTCAGAGAACAATTGCATATCTGAATTTAGCGACTATTTCTGATATTTTGCTTCTTTAGTTTTCAGTGCCTGTAAGAGTGCATGATATCTGTGATTCCTGTACTTGCTTTTGCTGGATGTAATCTGATAGCATAATCTCAGCCATTTTGTATTTGAATAGCACCTTTCAGAGACCCTTAGTGTGTGACATAAACAATTCAGTAGGTGACTCATTCGTCTTTTATCCCGGCATTAGACTATTTTTTCCCATCCATCATGCATATCATTAGAAGATGATGTTTGCTGAAAGAACAATTATACAGATAAAAATTGATTATTAGAGGTAAATTCAGTAAAGGAGAAGATACTAATCCCATAGTGGTCTGATTCCAGTTTGGAGGAATTTTTGTGGCTAGAAAACTTGCTTTATATTTTCAACTAAACATAGTACTATTATTATCCCTTATTCTTCAGTGTTTCTCTGAGCTCTGCATTGTCTACAAATGGAAATCACCTACCCACACAATATTCTTAAAACAGCTTGTGAAGCCATAGAGGATGAAAGGGCTTGAATTAATGTGAGATACTGTTATTACTGAAGGTGAGTATGTGCTTGAAGTGCAGAGAATGCTGCAGGTTAGGTAGTAGAAACATTTATTCCACTAGTTTTTGTTCTCATTCTGGTTCACTTTTGTCCTAACTGTCTAGCATTACAAACTAGCAGGATTAAGGAAGTGAAAGACCAGCATTTTTTTCTCCAGCTATGTCAACAGTAGAGATTATCACTTGGAAAAACTTTTCTGGAGGAAGCCAACACCTTGCTGCTTTGCCTAAAGCTTAACCACCCAGTGGGATAACCCAATGAACGCATTCAGTGAAGAATCTGTGTACGTGTGTTCTTACCCAGTTTTGCATAATTCTGCTATGTCAGTAAAGCTGTAGCTGTAATCAAAATTACATTGTCCTTAATGTTGGCCTTGGGCCCCTATCTGCCTTTCATCTCAACCCTAGGTTTTTTTATTTGACCCCAAACAGCAGTGCAGCCTGACCACAGTGGGAGATCTGGTCACCTCCACGTAGCAGACTGACCTGGCTGCTGCTGACTTTCTGGCCTTTGTCTGCGGGGTTGGAGTCTACCCATGTGCAGATCTTAACACAGAAAGCCGAAGGACAGGAATTGCACAATTTCTTGTTCCTGGCTTCTGACCTGTCAGCATACCATGTCTCACATTCTGCATGGAGTAAAGATGTATGGAGGAGAAGCAAGTGTCTACAGAGATGTTCCTCACAGGAATGGAAATCACATGGCGTCCTCTGGCCTTTGGCAGGAATCTTGCTGCTGACTTAAGAAATGCATATGGTATGTATGGGTTCAATAAAGGATACAGGACCTGATGTAGATGGGTGAGGGTGGCTGGTAGAAGGCAAAACCAGCAAAGTCTGAACATCAGCAGACAAAACTTCTAAGTGATCTTCATTCTTTGGCAATTGCAGAAAGGGTGTGCATTGAAGGCAGGTTCTAATGTGCTTCCAAAATAAGAGTGCACAGTTCTGGCACACAGATTGTTTCCAGTCCTCTGTTTATAAATCAGTGTATGCAACCTTAAAGAACATAGTGAAAATGAGTCAACTCTTTGGGACAAGTCAGGTTTTTTCAAACATGTAGCAGGTGCAGCAGCATCCTGTTCTCAGTGGTACAAAATGAGTGAATTTGGTGAGCAGCAGCTCCTGGGGTTGATGGACATGGGGACTGCTGGAAGCTGTGTTACCAAGAAAGCAGTGGAGGTATATGGGAAATTTAGAGCTGTAAGCAACGCTGATGAAGGTAGTGGCAAGACTCCTTGGCAATGTAATAGGCTTTGAAATAAGACAACCACCGGATTCTTTCATGATGACTCTTTTTTTCTAAAAAAGAGAAGGTAGGGGGTGGGGACATTTACACACCTTGCCTGTCTTTTCCAGTATTCCTTGCTTTTACCTCCTGGACTCCCTGAATTCGTATTATTCTAGACTCAAACCAGGCAGGTGATAGCACTAGCTTATGCCCTGCATTTCAAAGGGAATTAGCCAGGTTTTTGAAACATCTGTTCATTTAATTTCTAACACAAAGTTACAAGTGGTATTTCTAACAAGTTAAAATTTACATTTGGGTAATACCTTTCATCCAAAAGGATTCCCAAGAAGATTCACCAGTACATGTAGGCCAGAAACATCATCATTCAAACAGCAAAAGGAGGACAGAGAAATACATCAGATAATTTCTCATTCCTTGGGTAGAAATATGCAGAGATTTAAACTGCATGCCACAGACCTGCCAGGAATTTGCATCTATCCAAAATTTCATAGCCGGGGAGATATCATAAAATGCAACTGCCAAAATGATACTAATTTCTCATTCCTTGGGTAGAAATATGCAGAGATGTAAACTGCATGCCACAGATCTGCCAGGAATTTGCATCTATCTAAAATTTCATAGCAGGGAGATATCATAAAATGCAGCTGCCAAAATGATACATAGAGGGAAGTAAAAGCTTAAAGGACATATTGATGGCTCATGTCCTCATCAAGCTTAACCATCTGTATTTAGTCAGTGTTACTGCTGCAAATAAGTTTGTGCCTTATCAGCTTGACCACAAAGGTTAATTAAACTTTATTCTGGATTTGATATCTTTCCAAGAACACATAGCAAATGATTTGTAGAGGCTAGCCAGTTTGCTACAGGTAATGCTGTTATACACAAGAAAAGACAAATCAATCAGGGCACAGTGAACCTATCAGAAATCTGCCTAGAAAACAGGGAATAGGTTCCACTTGCATAAAATTTCCCCATGTCAAAGAGACTATATGCTTAAAGCCAGACTTGGCATCACTCACTATTTCATGACAAGCCTCAAAGTCCTCTCTTAAAGCAAAAGTAGCTGATGTTGAAAGGTTGCATGAAAACCTCGTCTTTCCATTCAATGCAGTGATAGCAGGATAAAGCTTTAAAGTGAGCATGAAGCTGCCAATAAAAAAAACCAGTGCTATGTAGGCAGAAGACCTCATGAAAATGCTGGAGCAGATGTCTGCTTGTCACTATTGCTGCATAGGGGAGATGGCATAAATTTCAAATGTCACTGTGCCCTACTGTATTTTATTTCCTAAAAACATTTGCCTTGCCTCTTGAATGGATATCACATTAAAGGCAAAATTTTGAAAAAATGCTTTCCTAGAGGAAACTCACCTGGAGGTCATACATCAGGAAAGCATAAAAAACCCAGCCTAGCCAGAGCCTAAAAAGACGTCCTATAATGAGGAACAGAGCAAAAGATACAGAAAAGAATGGGATGTAGCGTTTGCTATGTACATAGACTTTGATGAATCACATCCACATCAGAGAAAAGAGAAGAAATCCCCCAAACCCAACAGACCCTTCCTATAGACTTCAGTGAGGAAAAAAATCCTCTCTGCTCAGTATCTGTTTTAGATCTCTGTGTGCAAAGGGGTCATGGCAGCTAGGTACCTGTGATAGGGGAATGCCACATGAGCACTGCTGCACCCTCTTAGCTCTGCCCAACCTCCAGGACTTCAGAGTCTGAAAAACATACCTGGAAGCCAAATCACATGTGAAGGGACATGGGGTAAAGATTGCTTCCTACTCTGTCCGTCAACACCCTCCCTGTCCCTGGAGATATTGTGAGAAAGGAGGAGAGCGGAGGTATCACAACTGTAAAGTCTATTTCCAGGATTTCTCCTCCAAACTTACCTCAATCCTTGTGTAGGGATTGAACTCCATCTTCTAGTTATTTAGTCTTCTAATAGCCTTTTGGAAGACCAATGCCAAATCCAGTAGTTTCAAGGTCATGACTAGATTATCACTGTCTGATATTTTGCCTAGTTCAGTTTCCAGTTTGCATCATTCTCTTTGCATCTCTCTTCTCCCTACTTCAGATTAAAACCTTTTATGTGTAGACAAAGAAATCTCATAAACCCCTTTGAATCTTTGCCTAAATAAACTATGCTCTTTTAATTTACTTTGATAAACTACTTCATAGTCCTTACTCCTTTTGAGCAACAGAGACTCAAGAAAAGAGAGATCACATGCTAAAATACATGTATTTTATAGAAAAAGAGAAAGACTGAGCAGATCAGACAAGCGAAGGTTTGAGTGAAAAACCTGGGAAAAGAAATTAAGCCATCCATATTTATATTCACGTATGTATATATATGAGTGGAATTACCCACAAATTTGTTTTACTCTCCATATAAACAGAGATTTTACACAATGAACTGTCTCAATCTCTTATTATACAGAAAAGCTATGAGCATGATGTTTTAGTATGATAAGGAATTTTGTACATTTATAATATTAGAAGGTACTCAAAATCACTGCCTAACTCTTCATTACCTTTCAGTAATTTCTGTCCAGGCAGGAACAGCTATCAAGAAATTTCTGATTTCATGTGCAGTGAGAAAATACCTACATGAGGTAAAACAATTTTTTTTCTCTTTCTGGACAATGACTGAAAATCAGAAACTTTGCTGGGTGTCTTCACGGGAATGGCACTAGTTGAGAGCACTTGGGGATTTGGTGCTATCTTTCTTTTTTTTTTAAATTCTGTCTTAAACCACATCATAGCCAGGAGTGTTTGAATCTGGGTTTTGGCTCTGGGTAGGTTTTGTCTGCTTACTTGTTTTGTTCATGGACCCTGTCAGTGCAATAAGCTAAATTGAACTAAACTCTTCCACCTTCAAAGTGTCTGAAATCCAGATCTGATTTACTTTATGGCTTGAGCTCTTTGTTATCCTATTGCAGCCAGCAGCTGGAGAGTTAGCTCTCTGATGAGACACTGCAGCAGACATTCACAGGGTTTGATATAGATCCTCTGACTTATCCTCTGGTTTCCACAGAAATCTATATAATCCGTATAGTGATTGTTTAGTGATTACACAGTGATCTACATAAGCTCCTAAATCTAGTTCTCTTCATTGTGTGTAGGATAAACAGGAACCAACTTGTATCTACTCAATTATATGCATATTAGGGGGATTTCAACAAATCAACATACAGTACCAATATTAAGTTTAAAGATTTGTACTTTTTGGAAAATATGTTCAAAGGCTACATCCATGCATCAGGTGGCTTCCTCCTAACCAAGGGAAAGCTACAGAATGGCATTAAGCTTTATTGTTCACTCTGGTGGACCCTGTACTAGGTCCAGGCACATCAGAGCATTTTAGTGGACTATCAGAGAACTAGTTACCCATTAGTAACGTTGGATAAATGATGATCTTATCATGTTAAGTTAAATGAATGCATTTTTAAGGTATAAAACATCTATTTTTCCATTGGGAATCATAATCCAGTTCTGTATTTTACTAGTTATCATTTCAGAACACCTAGCAGAAGTTTGGAGCAAATGTTGTATATAGTAGTAGTATGCTATTATTTTAACACAAACTCCTGTGTAAATACAGAATACTAAAGGCAAAACCACTCAAAGGTCATGAACTATGCTAATCTGAAAAACATTAATGAAAATGCCATTGAAGCATTTTTGTCTTGAAAAGAAAAAAGGGAAATATTTTGCAAGACCTTGTTAATGAAAACAACACTTTTTATCTAGAAAAACATGTTTGAGCAAGGTAAAAATGCCACTTTAGAGACACTTTTGTGGCTCTAACTTGCATTAATTTTTGGTTATTTTTATGTTATTGGAAAATATCAATACAAAATATGTTGACTATACTCAAAGAACTCATTTTACACCAAACTGGATATTGAGTATCTCCTGGTTTAGTTTTCCCATTGAAATCCGAGCAGCTAAACTTGTCAGCTGTGTCACTTATAAACTTTCATGGTTCAGAAGGTGTTGACAAAAAATTGCTGAAGAGGGGCTCGGTCCATTTATTAAGGAAAACTGAGGGACGAAGATACAAGTCCTCTTTATCCAAAACTGTGTGGGTAGTGTTCTGCACAGACAGATGTGTTAGTGATTTGATTTTATGACAAGCAAATAGTGCTTACTAAAAAGGGATTTCTTAAGATATGTTAAGACAGCCTACCTTCTGCTTTCCTGCAAGTGTCAACAGTGCTAAAGCCTAATATTGCATAGACTTTATTACACTCTTAACGGGCACTTGTCTGATCTTTGCTATTCACATAATCTGATAAGGCACCATTCAGCCATGTAACTTGTTATAAATGCTTTATCTTTTTTCGCTTCTAATCTTGTTATGCCACCATCAAATAGAGTCTGAAACTTATTTATTGGTTCCAGATGAATTTTCTATGATTGCTGTAATAAAACGATCTGTTTTCCTGTTGGAAACATAAATAAAACCTTCTTACATGGTTGCCAGGTTTCCAAGAGCCCTGGTGGGGCATTTGGTAATTTCCAAAACATGCTATTTTTCCTACATGATTAAAGTCGTCGTATTTTTTGCTAGCTCTTTAACATCAATGTATTGCTTAGATGTCTGTCCCATATTTCCCCCCCACTCCAAACACATACACATGCACACAGGTTTACCTAACCCCTCAGGTAAACTACACTATGAAAAATTCAGCCAAATCAACATCCCTTTCATGTTTTTGAATGAAATCTGCAAAATACCTCTGATCATACTGAACTGTAATCTTTTAAGATCTTGACCAATTCCATGCAGCCCTTAGCACCTGCAGGACTAGGACTTTCACATGTGGAATTAACCCATTAATTTCACATAGCCTTAGGGTAGCAGCTGTTCCAGCAGATTTTGGGGGACTTTCTCCTTTGGACTGCTACCTCGTAGTAAGTTTAATAGAAAATAGGATCCTGCCTCTTAGATAAAGAAAAAGAGAGATCCTTTGGGTAAAAATTTCAGCTGCTCTGTAATCAGGGTTTTGCTGTTTTACCCTCCCCATGTCTTTGTGGACTTGCTAGTCCTGCTCCGCAGTGGTGCTATAACAGCTCCAGCACAAATTGAGACTGGTTTGAGGTAAGGGGCAACTTACCCTTTGGGTTAATGGTCTCATATAAATATTTTGGAAAATAATTTGGAATGAAATGAGTAATATTATCATGAGGAATAAGCACAACAGTTCTCTTTAGCTAGCCAATCTGTCACTGTTAAGCCATTGATATCACTGGCTTTCAAAGTTTGAAAGAGCTCCCATGACAACTAGCATTTGGCTGTAAACTGGATTGTTTTGAATATGGGAAAGACAAGCTGTAAACGTATAAAATCAATGACTCCTGGCCATTCCAGTGGTGTAACATTTTTGTCAGAAGCCTGTTTATATCAGATTTTTAAGCATCCTGACCAAAAAAAAAAGTATGATTTATGGTACTTTAACCCTGAGAGCTGTCACGTAAGTAGCCACTATGAAGCAAACAATACGCTGTGCATTTTAACAACTTAGCCTATTGGGAAGGGTACCCTGGGGGAAAAAGCAGCCTCCCCAACCTACAGTAGATCACGTTTCCTTCAATTCTGTTTTTCTGGGACACATGGCTGATGGATTTTGGTATAACAGCCGACCAGTGTCCCTACTCTTATTCATCTCCAGCCCTGACTATGAAGTCATTCCTGCAGTAGAAGCCAAGGATTTCTTCCTAGCAGAACTGTCCCACAGTGAGCTCCATATTCCTCTTTGCTAATGCTACTCAAGTCTTTTCAACCCCTTCTGTATCAGCAGGATTTCCAACCTTGACCCATTGCTGCAAGGGTCCCGGCCTTGAATGTCCATCCAGCGAATGTTGTTGTACTCCCCATTGGCAGCACAAACATGATCTTAAAAATTAAGGAGGTGCCTGGTAGGAAAATAATTCTATATAGGGACATTCACTGCTAAGAGAAACCTGGTACTTACAGCTCAGTAACTTCTCCCCCTCTCTTGTTCCTCACCAATCCCTATGTAAAAGCAGGATGGGGGATAGGACGGATGTGTCTTCCTGAGGATTAGGGGAGGCAGGATAGGGAAGGGACTCAAAGTGGTAGAGCAGACCTTACTAAACCTCCACCTCCCTGGCCAGTTATAAGAACTGATTAGGTCTAAATTGAGCAACCCAGATCATCCCTTTAGGGTTACCTCTGGCTCTGCTTCATCCAGTGAGTCAAAGTAGACTGTTCAGCATAGACTTAAAAAAGTTTGTTTTTAAACAGGTAACAGTGTCCCAACAAAGGAAATCTTCTAGTCTCAACCCTGCAAACGTACAACCATTGTTCTGTTACTGTGGAAATATTATCTAACTATTCCCTTTTATTTACCTATGACTTTGTCTCCTCCCAAACGGAAGTTATTAACATTCATAAATGCACATTTAGTTTTGCAAAATAATTTGGTTATCATCCTTCTGAAGTTCTACTTAATCAGGATGTTTTTAGTCTAAGAAACAAGCAAAGTCAAAGAAAGAAGTGTTCTTCTGAAACTGTGGCTGAAAAAACAATAAAATCCTAAAATGTAAAGATGGTAGATTAATAATATTGTTTTATAAGGCCATCAACTTAACAGTACCCTATACTATTATTTCCCAGAGTTGACAGGAAAAACTAATCCCTAAAGAATGGTTTAATTTTCATGGGTATTGTAATATTGACTGTCTTGGCTATTAACTTAAAGGCTTTTTAGAAGGTTGGTAAACAGGTAAAAGCCAAAAGTAGGATAAAAATTCAGCAGCTGAATTTAGTAGGTGGCTCCTGTATTTTAAAGAAAGATTAGCTTTCATTAAGTGACAATTCATAGAGTAGCATGAAATACAGTATGAAGATCCTCAGTGTCCTGATAACACCAACAAAGTAACCTAATAAGTGTAAGCTTCTTGTGATGGATGGGATGAAGAGAGAGAGCTGGGCAGGAAATTCACAGTGCAAAGTTCTTCATGGGATACAAGGAGGCTGGATGAACTGATGCTAATAAAGGTGGAGACCCCTGACATTCTGCAAAAATAAATATTCTTTATAATTAATTTTAGTCATGTTATAGGAAGTTCCTACATGTTTACAACCACTACGACTGTTCACCAGCAGCGGATATTAAGCACAGACATGGAGGCATAAGGCCTTTTTCATATTGACTTAATGGCTGGCCCTCTTTATTGCTGAGTTATTCCTGCTGTTCTACTGAAGAAGGTCTGATTTCCTGCAGCCCCTGCACAGGGCTTCCCTCCTGGCACCCTGTATTACATGTATCTACAACCCTATTTTGGAGTGCTTTCCCTTTGTGTCAGCTGATACACAAAATCACCAGCAGCAGTGAAATGAAGATGACAGGTGGGATGCAAACCCAGCTGTAGTGAGGATCTTTCCCTTGACTTCTCTGCCCTTGAGATCTGACGCTTTGTATTAAATGGACTGCTTCACTCAGGATGCTGAAACTGTCCCCGGATGCTGAAATATGGTCCTTCCTGGAAGCTCACCTGTCTGCTGGCTTGAGCTGACTTCCATGAAATGCCACTGATCACAAGAGCACACATGACAAGGGTGATGCTAGGATTGGGAAGGTTTGCAGGATTAAGAGATGGAGTGACTGCCTTTGGAAATCAAAGTAATATTTAACTTGACATTTGCTGACAGCACAACTGAATTCCACTTCCCTAAAGTTCAGGAAAATTTCCTTGATCATGAAGTTACTACCATTTTTATGTTGTCTTTCCAATCTTCACTGAATAATTCTTCTCAGTAATTCTTCTTCTCTAATTTCCAAGCAGAGTCATCTCAGGATTTGTTGCATCTACTGCTGTATGATTGAATGTAAATGCAGGTTAGATTGTGAGCTTTGTGGACAAGAGGGTTTACTAAGCATTTGGTTCCTCCACGGAGCACACAGAAGGAGTTGGAAAGTATCTGGAAAATCAATTGCAGGATAAAGAATGGAAGGTCAAATCTGGGGCCTGATCTGGGGCTGGGATCTGATGGGATCTCTCTCCGTATCAGACCACAGTCATTTGATGGGTTACAGGTAGGGAGGCTGAGAAGCACTTTGCGCTCAGTAAATGAAGGTTGGAGCCCTGCTGAGTACCTTTAAATTATTACTCACAGCAAATTCTAGTTTTAATGGATGCCAAAAGCTTACCTGCCAATAAAATATGAGGGACCTAAATACACTCAGTCTGACATGGGCACTTAACTGAGGTACTTAAATTAGGACCTGACTCAGTGGAGAGTAACACAAGGAGATTTATATCTCTAATGGGCTGAACTGCCTTGGTCAGCTATTGACTTGGCGGGCAACTAAAGGTCTTAACTCACTAACACACTGAAACAGATGAAATTAGGTAGTATAAGCCCAGGGTGACATTTGGTCTAGTCAGGGTCTGACCTCATCTATACAGGTTAAAACTCGAAGAGGATCAGAGGAACCAAAATCTAATTTGATGAACCCCTGACACTCAGAAAATTTGTATTTAAGTGAAGTCCCATTGAACTAGGGAAGTCTCCTTGAGGTCTGTAGCTGTGAACTAAGACCTGACAGCTGCCTAAGACCTGACAGCTCCTGACTGCTAGGAGCTTCTTTCATGCCTAAGCATTGTTATAATACATATAATAGATGTCTTCTCTTGTTTCACAGTGCTACAATACAGCACATGTTTCCATCATGCTACAATACAGAATGCTTCTCCACCAAGCAAATTTGTGATCCAGCTCTTCTTCTTATGCACCACCTAAGATGGAGCAAGGATCTACATGTTATTGTACATCAGGCTCCACAGAATTTGTGACCAATGTTAGTATTGTGCCAACCCATGATTATGCAGGGTAGATCAAGCAACAGGTTCTATTTTCTCATTAAAAGAGCTTAAACCAGTGCTCCTATGGAACTGAACTGCTGAGTGCCTTCATGAAGAATGCAAGTACTTAGAAATCATCTTAGGTACCTTGGGAAGAAGCAATTATCTCGGGAAAGACAAGGCATGGTGTGGGAGAGAAAAGAGACTGAAAATTATATCTACTGGTCAATAAGTAAGCAAAGACACTGTCATGTATTGTTTGGTACTGGGGAATCTGCTTAACACTTTTTCTGGAGAAGTTTCTTCTAGCTGTGCTCATTTCTTTTTCTAGAGATAAATTTCTTTTTACATAGTTCTGCGTAGCAGCTAATGTTGTATTGACCAACTGGATTACATCTTTCTTAGAAGAGGGATTTAAGAGGATATTAACACAATGCATAGCCCTTTTTAGTGATTTGCTGTTAAGATGGGTTTTTCTATGTGTAATTCAAGGTGCTTTGGTTACCCTTCTAAATACTCACCCCTTTCAGCTTCAGCCAATCACCTCCTACTGTCCTCTACGGTTAGCAGAGCAGGAGGACTCAGGCTTACATATATCCCTCCAGCACACTTCTCCCTTCCCATGGCTACAACTGCAATCACAGATGTTAAACACTACAGCTCTGATCACAAGTGTTAAGTCTTCACCGAATAATAAATCAGGAGGAAGACTAAACAACCTCGAAAGTTTCAGTTTACTTGGAATTGTTTGGAGTAAATTGCTAAGATATTTTTTTTCTAAAGGTGTGACCAGACTCTACCAATCCCAACTGCCTAAAACAGGAAAAGTTTTTACTTTCCTCTCAGTGTACGAACCATTAATCCAGAAAACAATGCCTCAATTCTCAACAGCTCTCCCTCCTCTCAAGTTGCCTGTTGCCATTTACTCTTCAATAACTCTTCCAGCTCTACAAATGCAGTAATCTTGCAGCTATAACATTTCTGCTGTGAGCATGGGCTGTGAGGCCACATGCTGTTCCTGCAATTGCATCACAAGCACATGATATAGGAAAGAATGAGTAGAGGAATGAAGATAAGCAGTGGGAGAGGCAATTCAAACGGAGCTTAGCATTTGCAATGCAAAGCCACATCCTTCTATTTTCTCTTTTAGACAGTTGTGAAATAGGGAAAGGTCCCATGTGGAAAATCAGAATGCAGAATTTGAACACCTTAAAGTTTGGTTGGTTTTGGTTCCAGAATCTGATTTGAAAAACACCTGAAGTCTTTCTGGTTTGCTTGAGGGAGAGAATGTGTTCTGGCCTTAGGCACAAGGAACAGTGTGTGTACACTGAGGGCCTCTGTTTAGTAACTGAAGATGGTGTGTAGTGAAAGCCATTCTAATTATTCCCACTCAGAACTTTAAATCTCCTTCACTTTCCTAGAGAGAAATCCCAGCTGATACAAAGGAAGTTTATCTATCTCATTCCAGCCTCCTTATTCTTCTGCAAAGGTGGAAGTGACCAAAACAACAGGAATGGCCACTGGAGAACAGTAATTGTATGGGGTGGGAGTCTCACATCATATAAGGGTAACAACCATGCATGAAATTAGTTGGGAAGGGCATTGCACCCTGAAGAGCCTTTCGCTTACAGTATAGTTTTGAACATCCTTGAACTGGCCTATTTACGCCAAAGATGGGCAGCTCCCAACCAGGGCAGGGTCTTTATTCAAGAAGCAAATTTTAGCATCTGTTTCACTTTTGGCCTAAGTTCCACTGACTTCACACAAAGTCTTGTTCAACTGAGGATCACAGAAGTGACGTTTTAAGCGTTTTTTTCTCAATTTATATTGTATTTCAGTAATTCTGCTCTTTTTGCTCTGGTTTTCCTTTGAAAAGTATGCTACAGACCAATAGCAACTCTGGTTATCAGCTGTGCTGATGCTGTTCTTGGCAATAAACGGAGGGAGACTGGAAAACTATTTTACTGATGGAATTTCCTCAATACCTTTAGCATTAGACACAATGGAGTGAACATGTCTGACGTAATGAATTCATTGGGATATTTGTTTAAGACCAACCCTCCATGATTCTTGAATGTACCTCAATCAAGAGGGGATGGGCTAGAAGCTCAGTAATTAACTTTTTAAAGGAAAAATGTCCTTTTTTTCCAGAAACATACACAGCTTTAGGATCTATAAAGACAATAGGTTAACAAACTAAGGATTTTTCATTATTAGCACAGACGTGGTCTATCAAACACTTGATACTTTGGATATGGTATCAGCAAAAATGTAATCAACTTCCTGGTACTGTGTGCATTTTGAAGTCACAGAACTGCATGCTGTGACCCTTTAAGAAACAGAGAAATTTCTCTGTAAATGCAACAAGATTGATTTTTTTCTGTCTTAAAACTGTCTCTACCTCCTCCTACTACCTCCTGCTTCTTGCGTTAAGCAGCAAAGAGTGGCAGCTACAACTTTGGTTTTGAAAGAGACCAGCATAAAGAGCTATCAATTAGCAACTGGTCCAAGATCAGACTAAACAATGACTAAAATTTAATGGTAACCAGTTTTCACTTACTTTCCTGAAAATACCTAGAGTTTGGATCAGTGGAATGTTCCCAAAGCAGAACAAAAATCATAAGATGTATGTGAGAGGTCTTATAATACTGAATGTCTGTCATGGTTTAACCTCAGACAGCAACTAAGCACCACACAGCCATTTGCTCCCCCCCCCCCCCAGTGGGATGGGGGAGGGAATCGTAAAAAAAAAAAAAGTAAAACTCATGGGTTGAAACAAGAACAGTTTAATAGAACAGAAAGGAAAAAACTAATAATGATAATAATAAAATTACTATAATAATAATAAAAGAATTGGAATATACAAAACAAGTGATGCACAATGCAATTGCTCACCACTTGCCGACCGATGCCCAGTTAGTTCCTGATCAGTGATCCCCCCCCAGGCCAACTCCCCCCCAGTTTATATACTGGGCATGATGTCGCAAGGTATGGAATATACCTTTGGCCAGTTTGGGTCAGCTGTCCTGGTTGTGTCCCCTCCCAACTTCTTGTGCCCCTCCAGCCTTCTTGCTGGCTGGGCATGAGACGCTGAAAAATCCTTGACTTTAGACTAAACATTACTTAGCAACAACTGAAAACATCAGTGTGTTATCAATGTTCTTCTCATATGGAACTCAAAACATAGCACTATACCAGCTACTAGAAGACAATTAACTGTCCCAGCCGAAACCAGGACAATGTCTGAGGGTAGCAAAAGGGACAAGATGAAGTAAATTTTGGCCACGCAGAAGCCTGTTTCTGACTACAAATTCAACTAAGGTCAAATAAAATTTATTTGGAGGGCAGTGAGTCAATGATTAAGAGATCAGCTGCAGGTAAAAGATTCTGTACATGCTGCAGTGGAGAGGCACAACTGTTAGTTCCCCAGGGAGCCGGACTTTGATGACCCCCCCAGTAGGACTGGCCAGACCTGTCCAGGGCCACAGAAGGCCCACAGCACCCAACCACATATGTGCCTTCTCAAACTGGAGTAGCGACTCTCTGCCTCTCCACTCTTCCTACTCTTCCCTCCTCATGTTGCCTGGCCCACACCTCCCCAGGGAAGAGGAAATGAGTTTAAAAAGGAGCAATTTCCCCAATTTCCCAGTGGCCAGGAGTCCCACAAGATGTGAGCCAGTGTACAGTGTACAGGCAGCAGGTCCATAGCTGTGGCTTCGGCTTTTCCACAGCAATTTCTATCTGTAGGTGCTTATCCTGGGGGACATAAGAAGTACAAAAAAAAGCAGCAGGGGGGAGGTCTCCATGCGGGTGCATGCTGTGAAGTTGGTAGCCACATGTAATTTGGTGAAGGCTAGAGATGGCCTACAGGACTGCCAGAAGGTCAGGACTCCAGGTAGTGGCTTGTATTGCTTACACCTGGACCTGTCGGAAATTAATCCATGGCCTGGAAGAAGATCCTTGGATAATCTTAAACAGTTTGCAGCTGCCACTTGTTCCCTTCCTCTCTCACCCTATGACACACTTCTACCACATGCAAACAAGGCAGCTGGATGCAGGAATCATCCCCAGAGAGTGCTCCCAGGTAGTGAGGGAAAGGTCGTCAGGCAATCCATGCAGGCTTTTGCAATACCATTCAGGATGTACTCCCCCCCTGCCACCCCCCCAGCCATGTAGCTTTTTGTGCTATTTAAAGACTAAATGTGTTGACAAGTCTTAGCAAAGTCTGACTGGGATTGCCGTAAATCCAGAGCACCAACTGGGCTGGAGATCCTGCAGAATAGATGGCAACGCCGGGGGCGGTGGTAAAAAAGCAGCACTGGAGCTCTTTCACTCCTTCTGGGAGAGAGGCTGTGCCAAGAACATGTAATTGAGGGACAAAGGGAAAAGTCAACAGTAAAATCCCCATCTACCTGGGGAAGCTTAGAGCCAAATGGGCCCAGTGTAGGGCCCAAATGCATCAGGCTGGGGACCATCTAGTTCTGTGCTAGATGCACTCATTGAAAACACTGGACTGCCTTTTTTTACTTGCAGCAAGTTAAAAAAAAATAACCACATGCAGCAGAGTGAAAAAAATGCCAACACTGGCTTTAAAAGGCTGTAGGACGTGGCATAGAGGGGTTTTCCCCTCAGCTCATACATACTAGGAGCATTATGTAACCTTGTTTTGTAAGTAGCACACTGATCTCCTGGTACTGAAAAAAAAAGAAAAGAAGTTCGACTGCAAAAATGTGTTATACAGGAATGGGTCTTGCCGAAGTAAGCAAAGTCCAAACATCCCACACTTCCCAAATTATCTTTCTTTCCTGCGTCATGCACTATAAATGAAATTCAGTTGGACTTTGACATTATTGTGGACTGGATTCAGTCCCATTTATATTGTACATAGATAGGAACTGATTATAAAATAATATTGTTTGAACAAATAGCTCACTTCCTTTGCAATAATTCTTATAATTGCTAACATATTAATAATTATAATCATGGATTGCATTTATAATAGCGCCTTTCTTCACCAAGAATCCTAATGCTCTTATGAAATAAAGTGATTGTACTGTGTGTGTGCTATCTTAACTGAAAACATATCCAACATCACAGTTCTGGCTGTAAATCATGCTTTAAGACATAAGAAGATTAACTCTTCTACCAATCCATTGCATTTTCAGTGCCTTTTTTATTGTTAAATAGGCCTCTGCTCATTCCTCCACAAAGCTTCTAAAATGCTTTCCACCAAAATAAATATGTAAGACATCTGCAGCTTTGGGCTATCTTCCTAGTGGAACTCTTCATTTCTTTTCAGTGCTGCAGCCATTCTGGTTAAGTTCGACTTCCCTTGATTTTCAAAAAAACTAGACAAAAATCAGTGGCAGAAAAAAGACCCCTTAATGAACAATATTAGTATATCAGTGGTTTAATTCAGCCATTACTGTTGTCACTCTGGGTGTGCAGAAAACATGAGGTAAGTCCTCATTGCCATTGAGTAAGGCAGGAAGGCACATGCTGGTTTTACTCAAGAAAGATATGTGAGGTCAACCCTGGGAAAAACACTCTTAAAAGTGGCTCATGA